>NC_037672.1:58798258-59113284 GCF_003255815.1 Theropithecus gelada
AAAAAAAAAAAAAAAAAAAAAAAAGATAGGTAAGGTAAGGAGACAAAGAAAAATGGTCTGAAACTTCAGAAGAAAAAAAATGTCCTGACCTCATACCTCATCAGTTAACTTTATTGTTATTTATTATTAATCTTATGTTGTGAGCTGTGAAGCAACTTGCCCAAGGTTAATGCTTCCTCCCAAGGCTATTGTTGAGGATTGAGGTAGTTAACACAGTAATTAGAAGAGTGTCCAACAATTAATAAGGGCTACATAAGTATTTTTCAAATAGATGATGGGAAATGCAGCTTGGCTTTGCCCTTAGCAATAGTCACATAGTCACAGTAATGTTACTATTGCTTTTTAAACTAAATTCAGCCATGAGGCAAAGTACAAATGACTTAATTATGGTTACAGAATGAGATGTAAAGTTTTATCAACTTTGAAAATATATAAAAGCTTTGAATATATAATATAAAATATCAAAAACACAGATGACAGAAGTTGGGCAGTAGAAACGAGGGCGAGAGAAGAAAGGAAAGGACACTGCTCACCTCCTAAAATGGGAAGTCAAGGGATACTGTCTAAAGTAGAAGAAACCAAAGATAAAGGTCCAGTCAAGTATTTAAAGTTATAAGGGAACTGGGTGGAGAGCAGTGACTCACATCTGTAATCTCAGCACTTTGGGAGGCCGAGGCGGGCAGATTACTTGAGGTCAGGAGTTTGAGACCAGCCTGGCTAACATGGTGAAACCCTGTCTCTACTAAAAATACAAAAACCAGCCGGGTGTGGTGGTGCATGCCTATAGTCCCAGCTACTCAGGAGGCTGAGGCAGGAAAATTGCTTGAACTCAGGAGGTGGAGGTTGCAGTGAGCCGAAATTGTGCCACTGCATTCCAGCCTGGGTGACAGAGTGAGACTCCATCTCAAAAATAAAAAATAATAAAAAAATAATAAAATAAAATAAAGCTATAAGGGAATCAAGGTAGGAATTAAAAATAGTTTGTAATTTTATTGAGGCGGGGAGAAGGGTGACTCTGTAAATGAGCTAAATCTTCCTCTATCATGCAGAAAGTCATACTTAACATCTAAAATTATTAACCAAGACATAAAAGTATAATATGTTATTCAGAGACATGAAGATAAATCCCAGAAAAACTTAAAAAAGAAACAGAAACAATTAAAAGAATTAAAAGTAGTTCCCTCTATGTAGCAGGATTGAGACCATGGAAAAGTAGGGGAGGAGACTGCTGTTTTTCATTATAAATCCTTCTTTATTATTTGAAAATATTTAATCATTTATATGTACTACTTTAAAGAAAAATGAAAACTTTTTTTTTTTTTTTTTTTTTTGAGATATGGTCTTGCTCTGTCTCCCAGACTGGAGTGCAGTAGCATGATTTTAGCTCACTGCAACCTCTGCCTCCTGGGCTCAGGTGATCCTCCCTCCTCGGCCTCCTGAGTAGCTAGGATCACAGGCGTGCACCACTACGCCTGGCTAATTTTTTGTTATTGTTATTTGTCGATATGAGGTGTCCCTATGTTGCCCAGGCTGGTCTTAAACTCCTGAACTCAAGCAATCCTCCCACCTAGGCCTCCCAAATTGTTGGGATTACAGGCGTTAGCCACAATACCTGGTCTAAATCTTGCAATTTTTAAGTTCTTAAGTAGTTACTATAATTTACCATCATTCGTATCCTAAATTGTTTTCAACTTTAAATAAAGATTAAATTTCTCCATGATATTGTAGGGAAGAGGTTGGAACGTTGAACAAATATTTTTAAGTTTTAAGGTGCACCAAATTACTCGCTTTCATAGGGAGTCTTTAAGCCTTGGTCTCTCACTGTTTTAATTATGCTGTTCTTTTTTTTCCCTTGATCAAGAATTGTCAGGTTTGCACAATAATTAAAGTTTTCAAAAGCCTCTGGAAGCTTCCATCGTAGCTACAGTTTCTCATATACACCTTGGTTTTCTTTCCTGGTTGGGGTGGGGAGGAAGGTAAGAAGAATCAGGAGGCTTCCTTGATATTGAGGAGGAGGTTCAAGATCTCTGGAGGGTCCAGGGTCCAATAACAGAACCAAGTCCAACAGTATCAGTGATGTGATGTCAGTCAAGTTATTAACACATAGCTAAGATCCCAGGTTCCTACTAAGCCAATGGACAAGGACCAAGGGACACTCTGGGGCAACTGCACCTGCATCACACTTTTCCCAAATACCAGGCAAGCCCGTGCTATCACAGGCTGAATCTTTGCAGTTTCTGCTCCAGCCTATAGATAGGAATCCTGTCTTGTTAAGTGACTGGTGATTACACAGGGCCTTAACACTACTCCCTATTTCAGAAAAGCCAGTCAGCAATTAAAAAGAACAAACACAGATAGTCCCAACCCTGTTCCAGTTCCTGGTTCTAGTCATTTCTAAGGGCTATTTATATCTCTGCCCTTAGACTTTTGTTTCTTTTTATCTTGTTTCGCTTTAGTTGGGAGCGGGGAGGGAGTACCTAAGTGGGTTTCTATTTCATAGCCTCTCCCTAACAAGAGTTCCCAGATTTCATGAAGAAAGCACGGCCTATCTGCAACTCCACAGCTATTGAGTACGGAGACAGTGTCCCCCATCACCCAAATGAAGTCTTCCATCTGGCTGCAGGTGGTCAGGAATTTAATCTGTAGTTAGGGGCTCCACAGTAAAGATATATCTGTAATTTACCCAGGGAAACAAATGTCATAACTTCTTGCATAACACATACTCATGATCATAAAACCATATTCTCAGTTGTAACCTTCCGGAAATGTACTTCCATCAGACATAAAGTGACTCAGGTTACTGGCATGAGCTTGAATTGCACCAGAATCTAACCACAGAAATAGGTTTCCACAGACTTTACTATTGCAATACATATCTTCTCCTTTACCAAGTGAGTTGTAAATGATATGGTCTTAGACCAGACACAGCGGCTCATTTCTGTAATCCTGGCTCTTTGTGAGGCCAAGGTGGAAGGACTGCTTGGAAGGAAGCCATGATGGCACCACTGCACTCTGGCATGGGCAACAGAGTGAGACCTTGTCTCAAAAAATGAAAGGAAAAGGGAAAGGAAAAGGGGAAGGGAAGGGAAAGGGAAAGGGAAGGGGAAGGGGAAGCAAAGGAGTAGGGGAAGAGAAGAGAAAGGGAAAGGGGAAGGGGAAGGCAGGAAGGAAAGAAGGAAGCAAGGAGAGACGAAGTACAAAAGAGCATATAAATATAGCAGCCATTTGCCATATTGGCATCAACCCTAGAGTAAGAAAAGGCAGATTTTGTGAAAGTGTAAAAGTGCTTTCTGTAAATATAGACGATAGATTAGTAATGACAGACACAAAAAGAATATATCATAGTTTCTTTAGACTTAGATTTATTTGGATTTAGATTTGGAATTTAGATTTAGGATGGATAACAGTATGGAGCGAATATTTTCCCTTTTCAATTTTCATGTCATGTTTTGATTGTTTTGAGACGAAGTCTCGCACTGTCGCCCAGGCTGGAGTGCAATGGCATGATATCAGCTCACTGCAGCCTCCACCTCCCGGGTTCAAGCAATACTCCTGCCTCAGCCTCCCGAGTAGCTGGGATCACAGGCACACACCATCATGCCCGGCTAATTTTTGTATTTTTAGTAGAGACAGGGTTTCACCATGTTGACCAGGCTGGTCTCAAACTCCTGACCTCAAGTGATCTGCCTGCCTCGGCCTCCCAAAGTGCTGAGATTACAGGTGTGAGCCACCATGCCCAACCTTCATATTGTTTTTTAAGGCTATTATTCATGGGGAACTGGAGTCGGCAGGAAGAAATTTGTTCAAGTGCCAAATTCCTGTTTCATAATGAGATTTTTTTGAGAAATCTATATTATATTGTTTGCTCTTAGTTCTATCAGTTATCTATTTCTGGAAACAAACCACCCCAAAACTTAGCGGCTTAAACCACCAACCATGTATTTTGCTCACAAATCTGCAATCTGTGCAGAGCTTAGAGGGGACAGTATATCTACTCCAAATGGCATCAGCTGGGGCAGTTGTACAAGGAGGATCTATTATCAAGATGGCTGGCAAGCTGGTGCTGACCCTTAGCTGGGAGTTCAGTTGGGGATGTGGTCTGGGTTTCAGCTTTTCTCCACGTGAGCCTCTCATGGGCTGCAGGGTTACAAGGGCAAGCATTCCAAGAAACAGAAAGTAGAAGATGTTAGTTTCATAAGTCTGGCCCAGAAAGGGGCACAGAATCAGTTCTGCTGTTTTCCATGGCCAAGAAGCCACAAAGTTCAGCTTCAAGGGGAGAAGACATAGACCTCTCCTTTAGATAAAAGAAGTATTAGGCCGGGCGCAGTGGCTCACGCCTGTAATGCCAGAAATTTGGGAGGGCGATGCAGGCAGATCACTTGAGGCCAGGAATTTGAGACCAGCCCGGGAAACAAAGCAAGACCCTTGTCTCTAATTAAAAAACAAAACAAGCCGGTCACGGTGGGAAAAGGGAAGGAAACTCCAGCACTTTGGGAGGCTGAGACAGGCGGATCACTTGAGGCCAAGAGTTTGAAACCAGCCTGGCAACATGGTGAAACTCTGTCTCTACTAAAAAATACAAAAATTAGCCGGGTGTGGTGGTGCACTCCTGTAATCCCAGCTACTCAGAAGGCTGAGGCACGATAATCGCTTGAACATGGGAAGCTGGGATTGCAATGAGTAGAGATTACGTCGTTGCACTCCAGCTTGAGCAACAGAGGGAGACTCATCTTAAAAAAAAAAAAAAAAAAAAAAAAGGTGAGGTATCAAAAGAAGTAGTGAAGAATTTGGGGGACATATTTCAAAACTGAAACACAAGCTCTCCTTTTTTTTTTTTGCATGGTATGCTAAGTCTACATGGCCTGTTCAGAAAATCTAGTGCAAAGAGGAAAAAAAACGTATATAGACATATGTCATATATCCAACTTCAGAGCTGTAAAGTGGCTTTAGGGTCAAAGTGAGGAGTTTGAGACAAGAGGGATAAAGGGGTGAGAGAAGTATGCAAAGTGTAATAAATGGAAAAGAAAAGAGAAGGCAAGTCATAGACTATATCAGAGATTAAATACTGGGATCAAAACCAAAAGATGATGAAGTAAAAATAATCATCTGGACTTAGTTATCTTTCTCTCTTTCAGATTTGTGCTTATCAAATTTAGGCACTTGGTACATGTAGAAACGTATATGATAAAGATGGCATCTTAAATCCCTGGATGAAGCAAAGTAGATTTTTAATAAATAGTGTTGGAATGACTGGTTAGTTGTTTGAAAAAAGAGAAAATTATATCTAGAGCTCACACTATACACAAAAATAAACTCTAGATGGATTAGGGAGCCCAATGTAAAAAATGAGACCATGAAAGTACTAGAAGAAAACATGAGACTGGGCATGGTGGCTCACACCTGTAATCCCAGTACTTTGGGGGGCCAAGGTGGATGGATCACTTGAGGTCAGGAGTTCGAGACCAGCCTGACCAATGTGGTGAAACCCCATCTCTACTAAAAATACAAAATTAGCCAGGCGTGGTGGCCCATGCCTGTAATCCCAGCTACTTGGGAGGCTGAGGCAGGAGAATTGCTTGAACCTGGGTGGCAGAGGTTGCAGTGAGCCGAGATCATGCTATTGCACTCCAGCCTGGGCAACAAGAGTGAAATTCCATCTCAAATTAAAAAAAGAAAACATGGTTGGATTCCTCATTAATCTCAATGCAGGGAAAGGCTTTTAAACTATAGTTCAAAAATCTAGATGCAGTAAAAGAAAAGACTGATACATTTGACTACATAAATTTTTGTTAATTACATGCTAAAAAATGCCATAAACAAAGTCAAAAGACAACAAACTGGGAGAAAATATTTGCAACATATTCCACATTCAAAGGGTTAATATCTTTAATGTATAAAGAACTCTTAAAAACTGAGGCCAGGTGTGGTCCCTCAGGCCTATAATCCCAGCACTTTCAGAGGCTGAGACTGGAGGATCACTTGAGCCCAAAAGTTTGAGACCTGTCTGGCCAACATCAGAAGACCTCATCTCAAAAAAGAAATTTAAAAAAACAAGCCAGGTGTAGTTGCAAGTGTGGTCTCAGCTACTTGGAAAACTGAAGCAGGAGGATTACTTGAGCCCAGGAGTTCAAAGCTGCAGTCATTGAGCTATGAACATGTCATTGCACCCCAGCATGAGTAACAGAGCAAGATTCTGTCTCTAAACCAGAAGAAAATTGAGGAATAAGGGCCAAAACCCAATAGGAAAATATAACAGAAATATGAACTGACAATTCTCACACACCCAAAAAAATAAGATTTTAAAACAGCCCCAAAACATGATAAAAAATAGTCAAACTCAAAATTAGAGAAATACAGCTTAAAACACAAAAACACAATTTTTCACTTACAAATTGGCAAAAATTAAAAAGCACGAAACATGTGCAACAGAGTGTTGCTGGTGAGATGGGGAAGAAGATACTCCCATACATTTCTAGTGGGAATACAACTAGTATCACCTTTCTAGAAGCAAGTTTGGCATTATCTAACAAAACTACATACGCACGTACCTTTTGACCACAGTCCCATATCTATAACCTATTCTGAAGATAAACCTCCAACAATAGGAACATACACATGCATTCTGTTATTTCTTGCAGCATTGTTTATAATTGCAAACTATTAAAAACAAACCAAATGTCCACACATAGGAGATGGTTGAATAAACTATGGTATTCCCACACAATAGAGCACCCTATAGCCATTAAAAAATAATGAAAAAGATCTCTATTAGCTAATATGAAATGTTTTCCAGGATTTAAGTCTTAAAAAGCCAAGTGCAAAAGAGTAGCCATAGTGTGCTATCTTTCACATAAGAAAATATGCACATATCTGCTCCTTTGTACAAAAGAAATAGGAGGATAAGCCAAAAACTAAAGAAATTGGTTACCTTTAGGGGATGGGGATAGGAAAGGAGTGGAAAGAAGGGGGAATAGGAATAGGGCAGCAGAGATGAGGAGAGTATAGCTTGCTTAACCACACTAAAGGGGGTAGGAAAGAAAAGAACCACCCTAAGGAACTTTGAAAAACAGTATTTATTTTATTTTATTATTTTTATTTATTTATTTTGAAATGGAGTCTCATTCTGTACCCTAGGCTGGAGTGCAGTGGTGCGATCCCAGTTCACTGCAAACTCTGCCTCCTGCGTTCAAGTGATTCTCCTACCTCAGCCTCCTGCGTAGAATAGCTGGGATTACAGGTGCACACCACGATGCCTGGCTAATTTTTGTATTTTTAGTAGAGACAGGGTTTCGTTCACCATGTTGGCCAGGCTGGTCTCAAACTCCTGACTGCAAGTAATCCACCTACCTCAGCCTCCCAAAGTGCTGGGATTACAGTTGTGAGCCCCCACACCCAGCCTGGAAAACAGTATTTTGACTGGATATTGTGAGGCTAAAGATGAAAGGAACTATATACAAACTCTGTAATCTAATTAGTAAATTTGTTTCTCATAGAGGTATGCATTAGCAATTCTGAAATCATTTTAAGATTAGACAGATAAATGATGATGATGATGAAGACAGATAGATAGGATAGAGATGTATGTATGCAGCATATATGTATACATATTCACGTATATATGCAAATATACATACTTATCCTAGCTGTACTGAAGTGGCCTAAAAGCAATGATAACCCAACAGCAATGAGCCCAGCTAGCAACTAGATCTTGGTTTCTAAATACCATCCTGCAGTGAAAGGAACCAAGGCTCCTCGAGGAAGAGGTTAATTCCAGGGCTAGGGGAGGGAAAATACAAGATGTATCTGGAATATCTTGTGATGCCAGAGAGTAAGAAAGTGCTCATAAAGGATGAGGGCATGTGAAAAGGACACTGGAGCCAAGCCAAAGGACCTCTCGATGGCCAAAGTGGGAACACTTTGAACAATAAAATAAATAATGATAGCATTAGATTATAATCCATAGAATAAAATAAATAAATAAATAATCTAATGGATAAATAAATGGGGAAAAAGAGAGAACTTTTCCTTACAGAAGAATTTTAAGTAATGAATGAACAAAAAATGAGGAAATAGAAAGTTACTTTTGCAAGCAAAATCTACCAAGGAAACTAAATTAGTAAGTGAAAGTGACAGGAGATACAGGGTAGTTGCATAGTCTCAAGCAGCTCATCCAAGATGTTTATTGATTACAAAGGGAAAATAGTAACTTTATAGTGGAGACAGACAAACCCCACCTTAGCCAAGTGATCAAGGTTAACATCACCAGTAATAAAACACATTGACATCATATATGATCTGATACAATCACTGAGAAAATGGCAGAGAAACCCAAATTGAGAGATATTCTACAAAATAGCAGACCAGTATTCTTTAAATATGTCAGTCATGAAAGATAAGGAAAAACTGAGGAACTTCTCCAGATGGAGGAGACTAAGGAGAGATGACAACAAATGCAATATGGAATCCTGGATTAGATACTCAAACCAATAGAGAACATTCATGGAAAAACTCTTGAGATTCAAATAATGTCGTCAGTCATTAGTACATTACTGTACCAATGTTAATTTCCTGTTTTAAATCTTGTATTATGGTTACAGGAGATGTTAATTTTAGGGCAAGCTAGGTGAAGGACATGTGGGAGCTTTAGCCTATTCTTGCAACTTTTCTGTCCAAAATTGTTTCAAACTTTTAAAAAATACGTGGGCATTTGGAGGAAAAAATTCTCTCATGTTTCTAACATATATCTAACATATATATCCTTCAATCAATAGCCAGTTACCACAAAGATCTTGTGAGTAGAATTCTAAAAAACTATCTTCCCTCAATGAGGTGTTTTTTGTTTGTTTGTTTGTTTGTTTTCTTTTGAAACAGGGTCTTGTCTGTCACCCAGGTTGGAGTGCAGTGGCGCAATCTCGGCTCACTGCAACTTCCACCTCCGGGTTCAAGCCATTCTCCTGCCTCAGCCTCCCAAGTAGCTGGGATTACAGGTGCGTGCCACCACTCCAGGCTAATTTTTGTATTTTTAGTAGAAACGGGGTTTCCATGTTGGCCAGGCTGGGGTCAAACTCCTGACCTCAAGAGATCCGTGGCCTCAGTCTCCCAAAGTGCCGGAATTACAGGTGTGAGCAACGGCGCCCAGTTCCTCAATAACATTTTTATTGCTTACTCACAGGTTCAAATCAGATAAGAAACAATGTTTGTTGATCTCTTAAAGAGCAACTTTCCACTGTTGGAACGTTTTTTTTGTTTTTTTTGTTTTTTTTTTTTTTTTTTTTTTTTTTTTTTGAGACGGAGTCTGTCTCTGTCGCCCAGGCTGGAGTGCAGTGGTGCGATCTTGGCTCACAGCAAGCTTTGCCTCCTGGGTTCACGTCATTCTCCTGCCTCAGTCTCCCCAGTAGCTGGGACTACAGGCGCCCACCACCACACCCGGATAGTTTTTTGGTTTTTTTGTTTGTTTGTTTGTCTGTAGTTTTAGTAGAGACGGGGTTTCACCATGTTAGCCAGGGTGGTCTTGATCTCCTGACCTCGTGATCTGCCCCCCTCGGCCTCCCAAAGTGCTAGGAGTACAGGCGTGAGCCACCGCGCCCAGCCAGGACAGTATAATTTTAAGTATATTATTACTCAAGAGTTTTTCAGCTGTAAAGTGATGGAAATGAAATTCAACTTGAACTTTTGCTCTGTCGCCCAGGCTGGAGTGCAGTGGCGCGATCTCGGCTCACTGCAACCTCCGTCTCCCGGATTCAAGCAATTCTCCTGCCTCAGCCACCCGAGTAGCTGGGACTACAGGCAAGCACCACCACGCCCGGCTAATTTTTGTATTTTTAGTAGAGACGGGGTTTCACCACCTTGGCCAGGATGATATCGATCTCTTGACCTCGTGATCCACCCGCCTTGGCCTCCCAAAGTGCTGGGATTACAGGCGTGAGTCACCACGCCTGGCCCAACTTGAACTTATTTAACCAAAGTGAAAAAGGGCCACGGCAGGGGAGGTAGAAGTTGGTAATTGTTGGCTCATGTAGCTGTGAGGATTTGCGGGGCAGGTCACAGAATCTAAGGGAGAGCTACCGGAAGCCCGGGCCTTGGAGTGAGGAGTGGAATCTCAATGCTCCTCTCCTCTCCTCTCCTCTGCCTGCACGTTGGAATCATTCTCCCCTGCTACAGTCAGACTTCCTCCATGTAGCCAGGGAAGATGGCTACCAGCAAGGCTATGCTCTCATTCCAAGTAAACAAAATTCCAACAGAAAAGAGAGAGCAGTTTTCCTTCCCCTTCCCTTTCCCCTTCCCCTTCCCCTTCCTTCTCCTTTTTTTTTTTTTTTTTTGAAAGAAGTCTCGCTCTCTCGCCCAGGCTGGAGGGCAGTGGCGCGATCTTGGCTCACTGCAACTCCGCCTCCCAGGTTCACGCCATTCTCCTGCCTCAGCCTCCCTAGTAGCTGGGATTACAGGCGCCGGCACCATGCCTGGCTAAGTTTTGTATTTTATAGCATGTTTCAGAAAGAATTTTAATTGGCCCTGCTAAGGTCACATGCTCAATCTTTTAGTCCAATCAGTTTCCAAGGACATAGAGCTCTACGATGGGCTAAGCCTGGGTAACACTGTTGCTGGCATTGAAATGCGTCCCAGATTCTCCTCAAGAAAAGACTGGCTGCCCAGGTGCAAGGAGTGTAGTTAGCTGGTGTTCTGGTGGTGGCTCCCATGACCAATTCTTCCTCTTTTCACAGATGTTACCCAATAATCTTTCACAATCATAGCCAACCTGGGACCCATGCCCTGCCTGGGGTTGCACCACACCGCCAGAACCATATATAATGTAGGTGAACAGGCTTTTCAAAGAAATGAATGATTTGTGTTTAACAATTATTTATAAACAATTGTGAGACAGGTTGTTTTGACCAATGGTGTACTAATAATCATTGTAATGAAAACTCAAACCGGAATAAATTTTTGATATTTAGATTTATTTTATTTTTATTTTTTAGAGATGGGATCTCACTCTGTCACCCAGACTCAAGTGCAGTGGCATGATCATAAAAAGAGTTTAATTTACATACCTACTTTTGTTGCAGAGAACTATGACAGAGTGATCAAATTAAAGGCTTTCAGAAATAAAAATACCCACATTAGGATAATATTCTGTGGGAAAATCAGAAGTGAAATGCAAGTTGGCGAGAAACAGGAACAATGTAAAATTTCTGACTATTAAAGAGCTTGCTTGAGCATTTTTTAAATAGGTGTGAATGGGTTATAAATTGCCACGGAGCAATCTGGAACTGAAGGGCTGGCACAGGGGACCAGCCACCACCAAAACAGGTGTGTGGACTCCTCTGGGATTCTCAGAAATGCTTTCAGAATGAATGGGAGCTTAATTAATGGCTGGACATCTTGCATTTGGAACCTCAAATTATTATTATTGGTATTGAGGGGAACAGAGACCCCTGTGAACACTTAAGAATAAGGAGACGGCCAGGCACGGTGGCTCACACCTGTAATCCCAGCACTTTAGGAGGCCAAGGTGGGTGGATTACGAGGTCAGGAGATCGAGACCATCCTGGCGAATACAGTGAAACCCTGTCTCTACTAAAGAATACAAAAATTTAGCTGGGCGTAGTGGCAAGTACCTATAGTCCCAGCTACTTGGGAGGCTGAGGCAGGAGAATGGTGTGATCCCAGGAGGCAGAGGTTGCAGTGAGCCAAGATTGCGCCACTGCACTCCAGCCTGGGCAACAGAGCAAGACTCCATCTCAAAAAAAAAAAAAAAAGAATAAGGAGACATGGAGGTTCCATTATGTACATATATGTATTACTACTTTTCTGTTGAAAATAAGTGCCATATTATTTAAAAATACATTTCCTTAATCTATTCAAGAATCCCTACAACCACCTCCTGCCTAAAGGTCTGATAAATACATGCACTATGGTTTGAATGTTTGTGTCCTTGTAAAATTCACATTGAAAATTAATCCCTATTGTGATGGTATTAAGAGGTAGGGCTTTGGGGGAAGTGATTAAGTCATAAGGGCTACCTGGCCCTCCCACCTTTTCTACCATGTGAGGACACAGCTTTCATCCCTTTTGCCCCCTTTACCATGTGAGGACACAGCAAGAACATGCAAGCCCTCATCAGATACTTTTAATAAGTATCCCAAGTGATTTTGTTATATAGTCAAGATTAAAAATCACTGAAGATCCCTTCTAACCCAGAAGTTACTTAATTCTAACTATAGCTGGTGCCTTCCTTATGACTATCAAAAGTATTTGAAAAATCATTCCAGTTTAGTATATAACAAAAGTGACAAATCAGGAAAATATGAACTTTGTGGTAAGCAGCATTGTTATAACTGTATAATCTTAAGATAAAGATAAAATTGGATCTGTTTCTCATATTGTACATGAGAATAAATTCAAATTAGATGAGAGATTTAAATGTAAATAAACAATAAAAGATCTAGAAGAAAATAGGAGTAAATACCTTTATAACCTAAAAGTGAGGTAAATTTTCCTAAGATTCACATTTCAAAAGAAATAAGAGGAAAGATTAACCATTTTTACTATCTGAAACCTTAATTTTAAAAATGTGTAGCAAATAAAATGAGCAAAGTATCAATTTGAAATCACTTTGTATTTTATTCTTAAAATGTGTATATGTTTCTTTGCTCTAACCCCTGAAAAAGCCCAGTGACAATGAGCACCTCTAGTATCTAAATTATGGTCTCTAACTAACATTTCCTGCTAAAACAAGCCAAGACTCCTTGGGAAAATTGTCAATTTCAGGTCTGAGTCAGAAAATATATAAATTGATCTGGGAACATCTTGTCGTACAAGAAAGCAAGCAATATGGTTTAAAAGAACAATTTTAGGCTGGGCACGGTGTCTCACTCCTATAATCCCAGCACTTTGGGAGGCCAAGGCAGGCAGATCACGAGGTCAGGAGATTGAGACCATCCTGGCTAACATGGTGAAACCCCGTCTCTACTAAAAATATAAAAAAATTAGCCAGGTGTGGTGGCAGGCGCCTGTAGTCCCAGCTACTTGGGAGGCTGAGGCAGGAGAATGGCATGAATCTGGGAGGCAGAGCTTGCAGTGAGCTGAGATGCACTACTGCACTCCAGCCTGGGCGACAGAGCAAGATTCGATCTAAAAAAAAAAAAAAAAAGAACAATTTTAACATCAATAAGAATAACTGCAATGGGCCAGGTGCAGTGGCTCACCATTATCCTAGCACTCTGGGAGGCCGAGGCACGCAGATCACTTAAGGTCAGGAGTTGCAGACCAGCACGGCCAACATGGTAAAACCCCATCTTGACAAAAATTAGCCGGGCATGGTGGCACAAGCCTGTAATCCCAGCTACTCGAGAGGCTGAGGCAGAAGAATTGCTTGAATCCAGGAGGCAGAGGTTGCAGTGAGCCAAGATCGTGCCACTGCCCTCCAGCCTGGACGACAAGGAGAGACTTCATCTTAAAAAATAAAACAAAATAACTGTAATGGATCAAAATGCACCAAATATGTTTAAATTCATAAGTTCATAATGAAACTAAAAAAACTTTCCGTCATTGGATACTTTCGAAAAACGCTAGGAAACAACCCATTATTTTGAAAACTGGTGAATAAAGGGAATAAATAAAATATACAGTTGCCTTTTTATAGGAATTATACCTCACAGTAACCAAATGGTTGATGAGGAGAATTTTCTTTTTTTAGAATCATTTCACCTAATAAATGAAAAAGGAATATGTGTTAGTTCTTGTCCGTTGAGAAGCAGATGTCCAGACTGGATGAAATGCAAAAGGATTTTACTTGAGGAAATGATTGTGTGAAAGGAAATAGGGAAGGAGCAGGAGAAGGCTGGGAAGTCTGTCAGACTGTGGTGCAAAAGGGTGAAGGAGAGATGAAGAGAAGGCTGGTTGAAGCATCCTAAACTGCTCTGCAGTATAAGGAGGTTTGCCAAAGCCATCGAGCCAAAGTCAACTTACAAAGGCATCCCATGTCTCCCAGAAACAGGTCTACCGTAATATCCCCTTTGCACTCAGTTATTGGTGGGAGGAATGGCCTCAGTACAGATGCAGCACTGTATTTCAAAGCACAGCAGCTGGGGCCTGACTTCAATGGCACTCCATGTAGTAGGAGGTCTCCTAGGCACATTCTCATGGCCATCTCAGCATGATATAATTAGAATATGACTATTTTGCGACCTCTACTGAAGGAATGGATCCAGGCAATGATCATCAACCAACATTAGAAAAAGGAAATCCACTAAACATATATGTCTTCTTAGAACAGTATAGAGGGGTACCTATGAAGTGTTCTTGCCAAAACAAATTTACCTGAATCTGATCAAGCTTCTAGGGATAACTACCATGTTACAGGAAATACAAGGGGACAGAGGAAGGGGTTAAATGACATAACGGGCATAAAATCTGCCAATCTAGACTGTAGGAAACACTGGAGACAAACAACCAGGTTTATTCCATACATAAATTGTGTGCACTGGGGCCGGTGGTTGTAAGAAGTAGGGAAAGTGAAAGGACACCTATAGATTTTAAAAGACTTAAGAGATATGTGGCAATGTATACACCTTATTTAGATCTTGATTCAAACAAAAACAAATGTTTAATATTATGAAACAATCAGGAAAATCTGAACACTGGATAGTTAATAATACAAAAACTCAAGGGGCTAGGTCTGATATATTTGGTTTATACTTTTATAAATGGAGGTTTTGTTAGATATACATACTAAAATACTAGATGATATTTATCTTCTAAAGATGTATACTAAAATATTAACTAATGAAATAATATGATGTCCAGAAGTTGTGTCAAAATAATCCAGGGAGAAAGAACTAACAATTTGGTGTGGCAACAGACTGAATAATATTAACCATAGTTGAAAATTGTTGAAGCTGGATGATGGGTCCATACAGTTCTCTCAACTTAATTCTAGGTTAAATACAATGATTGTAACAATATGCAAGAGCCAAGAAGAGGTGTATGAAACCTTCTCTACATCACGGTCTATGAACCACAGAAGGAATTCAGTAGGGTGGCCATCCCATTGTCCGCTTCTTTCCCAAGCGGGAGCACCCAGTTCCAAGGGAGCTCTCCTGGCTGGAGCAAAGAATGCACACCAGTCTGGGCAACATGGAGAAAGCTGTCTCTATTAAAAAAAAAAAACAAAAATTAGCTGGACATGGGGGTGCATTCCTGTAATCCCAGCTACTCGAGAGGCTGAGGTGGGAGGATCACTTGAGCCCAGGAGGTCGTGGCTGCAGTGAGTCGTGGTGCACCACTGTACCCCAGCCTGAGTGATAGAGCGAGACCCTGTCTCCAAAAGAAAAACAAGAAAGAATGCACAAAATGGTCTATAACTACATGCAAGGATGTAAGTGAATCTTAGCAATACATGTTAGATCTTCCTTGCAAATTATATGAAGTATCTACTAAGTGGAAGAGAAATAAAATGAATAAGAAAATAGGGCCAGGCATAGTGGCTCATGCCTGTAATTCCAGCACTTTGGGAGGCCAAGGCACGTGGACCACTTCAGGTCTGGAGTTTGAGGTCAGCCTCACCAACATGGTGAAGGCCCGTCTCTACAAAAAATACCAAAAAAAAAAAAAAATTAGCCAGGCATGGTGGCACATGCCTATAGTCCAGCTACTCAGAAGGCTGAGGAAGGAGAATCACTTGAACCCAGGAGGCAGAGGTTGCAGTGAGCCAAGATTGCACCACTGCACTCCAGCCTGGGCAACAGAGTGAGAATCTGTCAAAAAAATCAAAAAGGAAGAAGGAAAGGGAAAGGGATGGAAAATGATCCCCCTGCTTGAGCCTCCCAAATCGCTGGGATTACATCCTCTTAAAGTGCTGGCTTAATCTCAGCACTTTGATAGGCCAAACCAGGGGAATCACTTAAGCCCAGGAGGTCAAGACCAGCCCGGGCAACATAGGGATACTCCAATCTCTAAAATAAATTTAAAAATTAGCCAGGCATGGTGGTGTGGTCCCACTTACTCAGGAGGCTGAAGTGGGAGGATCACTTGAGCCTGGGAGGTTGAAGCTGCAGAGAGCTATGATGGCACCACTGCACTCCAGCCTAGGTGACAGAATAAAGTTAAGTAGTGCCCCTGGCCTAAAAAAAAAAAAAAACCAGAGTTATGTGATGAAGGGTAACAAGGACCTACTTCAAGTAGGACTGAAGGAAAGATGTCGAGGCCCGAACAAGAGTTCAGATAAGACAGATTCATTCTAGACAGAGGAAACCACAGGTGCAAGGTTCTAAGGAAGAGTGAGCTTTGTTTCGGGAACAGAAGGAAGGCCAGTGCAAATGGAGAATGACCATGATGGAAATTGGATTTTATTCCAAGTGCAACAGAAGGAAGGCCAGTGCAAATGGAGAATGACCATGATGGAAATTGGATTTTATTCCAAGTGCAAGGGGAAGAAATTGGAGTGGTTTTGTCGGAGTTACAAAATTTGATTTACATCTTTGAAAGATAATCCTGGCTGCTATGTTGGAGGGCAGGAATGAAGGCAGGGAGACAAACAAGGAAGCTTTTGCAACAGTCCAGATGAGAGTTACAGAGGATGACAGTGGAGACGGAGAAAAGCAGATGGATTAGTTACACATGTCAGAGGTAAAATCAACAGCTCTAGTCAGTTGAATGGTTGGGAAGTGAGGGATGACTTTTAGGCTTTTGGCTTAATCAATGAGTAGACTGTGGTGCCAATTACTGAGGTGGAGAAGGTTAGGAGGTGTGTGTTACAGAGGATGAGAACTGAAGGTTTCAATGGGGGCATGTTAACCTTGAGGTCCTAATTTTAATATTTACATATTCAAGATATGTAAAGTGGACAGTTTTTCTGGAATGGTCCCTATTTCAAGTCTACCCATTATCTTCATAAGTCAAGATTTTGGGTCAGCAAAGTAGTTACCTGTCTCTTCTGCTGAGTCCTGCCTCTTAATCTTGGCTCATTCTATTCCACCTCTGCATCATCACCAGTTTGAAACCTATCCTTCAAAGTTTGCTTCATATAGAAAGAAATCATTAAGTTTCCCAACCCACAGGGAATCTTACCAGTAGTTAATTCCTATTACATTGTATTCTGTCCTCATTTCTTTCTGCTGGTGTGGCTTCACAAATTTTCTTTTCTTTTTTTTTTTGTTTTTTAATTTTTATTTTTTTTTATTTATTTATTTTGAGACAAGAGTCTCGCTCTGTTGCCCACACTGGAATGCAATGGCGCCATCTAGGCTCCCCGTAACCTCTGTCTACTGGGTTCAAGCAATCCTCCTGCCTCAGCCTCCCAAGTAGCTGGGATTACAGGCATTTGCCACCACGCCTGGATAATTTTGTATTTTTAGTAGAGACAGGGTTTCTCCATGTTAGTCAGGCTGGTCTCGAACGCCCAACCTCAGGTGATCCGCCTGCCTCAGCCTCCCAAAGTGCTGGGATTATAGGCATGAGCCACCGCGCCTGGCCATACTTTTTATTTTTTTGAGACGGAGTTTGGCTCTTGTTGCCTAGGCTGGAGTGCAATGGCGCAATCTCGGCTCACCACAACCTGCACCTCCCGGGTTCAAGTCATTCTCCTGCCTCAGCCTCCTGAGTAGCTGGGATTACAGGCATACGCCACCACGCCAAGCTAATTTTGTATTTTTAGTAGAGATGAGGTTTCTCCATGTTGGTCAGACTGGTGTCGAACTCCCGACTTCAGGTGATCTGCCTGCCTCGTCTTCCCAAAGTGCTGGAATTACAGGCCATGAGCTACTGCGCCCGGCCAAGCTTACTGATTTTTAAAATGTACTTTCCCCCTTTAATACAATAAATAACTATTTAGTATACATTTGTTGCCATCTTTTTGATTTTTCAATTTTTTAATATTTTATTTTAAAAAATGAGATCTCACTATGTTGCACAGGCTGGTCTCAAACTCCTGGGCTCAAGTGATCCTCCTGCCTTGGCCTCCCAAAGTGCTGGGATTACAGGTGTGAGTTACTACACCTGACCATGTTGCCATCTTTTTATTGTGGAGTTTATACATAGTATTTGGAAGAAAATAGGCTATCTGGAATTCCACATTTCTCTTTTTCTTTCTCCTTCTTTAGATTTCTTTGTTTCTTTGTTTTCCCTAACATTGATTATGTGTTAGGCACTGTTTTAAATGTTTTGCATGTATTAATTTTTTCAATTTTCCCTGCACTTCTGTGGGGTAGGTGCAATTATTACCCTCATTTGACAAGGAACCTGAGGCATAGAAATGTTAAGTGGCTAGCAGATGGCAGCTAGGAATTGGGACTGAAAAGGGACTCTAAGCACTTAGAGTCTGCCATAATGCCACATATTCTCACTGTACAACCCCACACAATAGCCTTGTTCTAGTGAGAAAGATTTCCCATCCCCAAGAACTTTTGAGTGAATGACAGGGAAAAACTTCAGAGTGAATGATAGGAAAGCTGGCCACTCTCATTTCTTAATTTTTTTTTTTTTTTTTTTTTTAGAGACATGGTCTTGCTGTCACTTGGGCTGGAGTGTGGTGACACAACATAGCTCACTGTAACCTCAAATTCTTGGGCTCAGGCAATCCTCCTGCCTCAACCTTCCAAGTAGCAGGGACTACAGGCCTATGGGCACTTACCATCATGTCTGGCTAATTTTTTAATTTTTTTTTTTTTTCTCAGAGACAGGGTCTCACTGTGTTGCCCAAGCTTGTCTTGAACTCTGACCTTAAGCAGTCCTCCACCTGGGACTCCCACTGTGCCAGCCAACTCTCATTTCTGAAAGGTTTTGTTAAACAAAGTTTATGAGAGGCCATTGTTATGGACTAGCCTCCTGCTTTAGGCCCCAGAAGATCAGACCAAACCAGAATGGAGTCACTTGTGCTAAGTGACATATAATCAAACTGAACTTTGAAATGGGCCAGTTTTCCAAAACACAGGAGATTGCAGTCAACCTGAGTCAGTGTTGTAAGGAAGTCCTCTCTGTTTTAGTCTTATAAGGAAAGTAACTTTGAAACAACCCATCTAGCTTGTTTTCTCTGTTTCTGCTTTCTTCAGCCCTTCTCTGTTTATAAAGTCAAACTTCTCTGCTTAGCTCACCAGAACATTCATTCTATTTTATAGAACGATGTGTTGCTTGATTCTAGAATTGCAAATTAAAGGCAATTACATCTTCTAAACTAAATTTGTTGTAATTTTGTCTTTTGACAATTTAAACTATGGAATCAGAAATTCAAAGACTATGAACAAAAATTTCAAAAGAAACAAATAGTAATACCACCAATAAGAAGAATAATTAAAAAGGTACAAAGACATTGGAAGTAACGTTCTAAAAAGAGCCATAGTTTGGAGCTGAGCTGACATAAGCTAAAATTCTAAGTGAGTAACTTGTTAGCTGTGTGGCCTCTGAAAATCAACTCAAGGATCTGAGCTTGTTTCCTCACTTCTAAAATTGGAAAAACAAGGCCTATCAAAGTCATCAACGAATCATTGAAATGCTTGGCCTATTTTAATATTCATATCTGTAAGCTCATACCATTAAAGGGTACTTGAGATGCCAACTACTATATAATCTGAAACAATAATGATCTTCTTTTTTCCCCACAAAGATAACAAAAAACAAACACACACACACAAAAACAGTAAGCTCTGCCAGACATGTAAAACCAATCAAACTATATAATGAATTAAATTCTTTCCCCACCGAAAAGACAGATCAGTGTACCTAACACAATATAGGAAAAGGAACACACCTTATTTGGCAAGAGATATATTCATTCTCCAGATAAGAGAAACACACATTGAAACCACTTCTGCTGGATTACGCTGGCCAATGAGAGCGTCTGAAACTGTTCTTTGTACTATGCACTGCGATAGAAACACAGTTGCCTCTCCCCTTTCAGTATTTTTCATTTGTGGTGAGATTCTCTCCCAGGACACAAGACATTTCCTCCTCTGAACCTTCTTTACTAATTGTAAGTACAAGTAAGAACTTCTTTTAAAAACTTAGCATTGAAAAAAAAAACTTTCTTTAAAAGTTATTTGATCTTCTTGTTTTTTTCTTAGCATGTTATATTTTGAGTTTCAGCTAAAAGACTAAGGTTTTCTTATCTAATTGCTTTAAATTTATACATTTAGTCAAATTCAACAATTTCGTGCTAAGCATTTTGCCAAATGCCAGGCTTTTCAAAGTAGTGTAAGATCCTAGCCTTGAATCCTCATCAACTGCTGCTGTCTGCAGCAAACACATATTATATATATTGTATTTAGTCACATGATCATTAATTTCACTCTTTATTTCAATATGTATGCATGTTGACCTATGCTGGTCTAATTTCTTTCTGCTTTACAAATATTCTATTTTATCCATTTAAAATATTTAGAAACAAGATATGGAATTTTGTAGATTTAGCTAATGAGTTATAAGAATCCTTGAATTCTCACTATGGAAGTAAGAAAAACAGACTAGAATGCTTCAAAATTAAATTCTGGTGCTTCATTAATATGTATAAAGAGAGATGGAGAGATTATGAAATGGAAATGTTTCAATCAAAGCAAAAAAATGAAATTTAACATCAATAAACAGTAGAAAGAAGAGAAAAATCTCAATAATATGTTGTGTATGGATTAATCAATATTAATAATATGTATTAATATTACTGTAATTAATATCATGTATTATATTAATATTAATGTATTTTAATAAGATAGTGGGCTGTCCTCAGGAGTGAGGTGCTCATAGAAAAGAGAGACAAATACAAGATTGATTCTTAACTAATAGATAAAATTAAGATGTTTAAAATATGAACCAAATACTGCAAGATTTCCTGACATTGAGACCATTCCACAGAAAGAACTTCCTAAAGAAAGGTATTCTAGTTTCATTCTCCCAAGCTCACCCACCAAGATTCCCATTTCACTTCCTCCTGCCCCTACTTTTCCTGCATTTTCCAAGGTGGCCCCTGCCAATTTTTTTATCACTCTCTTTGCTCCTGTGGGGTTAAAGATGGTATAGAACAAAATAGCTGTGTGGTTACCTCGCAATGGGTAGAACTGCTGGCCACAGAAAGGAAACCTCAGGCATCTCCTTAGCCCTTACCAAATCCAGCACAAGACTTTTACACATCCTGGCACTCAATAAAATATTTGCTGAATTAACTTGGATCTGTAGTTATTAGTAACAGAAGAAAAATAAGGCCACTGGCCGTGGGTTACAGAGTGTGCTCTGCAAGGCCACTGGCATTAGAATCTAGTGAAGTGCCCAGGATACTTCACATGCCTGCACCTGAAGAGAGAGGAGCTAGTTTGAAATGTGCTCCTGGGAATGCGGGAGGGCCTAGCATGGGCTTCATCACCCTGGAGAAAGATAGACTGTTTTTCGAATTCTCACCGAAGCAGCTACGTGCTCCCCAAGCCATGTCTGTGAGAAGGGCCACCTTTTTCGATTTCACAGGACAAAATCCTATGGCATAAGGGCAGCAGCCCTGCAGGTGTGCGCTACAGATTCTTAGACCTTAGCTCATTCTATCTAAATCACAATGTCTGAACAGTGTGTAGAATTCTACATTGTACAGATTCCTCAACCCTAGCTCACTCTATCTAAGTTACAATCTCTGAGCAGTGTCTGGGAATCCACATGTTAAAGAGCTGTCCAAGTGGTTTTACTAATAGTAACCTTTGAGGACCACTGAACTAAGGAGACAAGCTGGTACCTAAGGTCCTAGAAATTCTAGATTTTCGAGGAAATTTTCTCTCCACTTACTGTTGACCTTTTACCTTGAATCGCTAAGGCTAAAGATGTCATGGCTAAAGCAAACAGAATTGTGGTTGTTTGGAACAAGCAACAATTTTACATTTGTTTCTGTTTTACATTTGTTGTAACTTAAAAGATACCTTGAATTTTTAAATGATCACAGAGGCACATACAAATGAGTGTGTTTGCTTTCTCATCTCAGTTTTATAACTATCAAGAAGGTATTTTTTTGAATAAGGTATCTCACAGGAGAAGTTATTAGACCCTTTTTAGAATAAGCTGGAAGTGACAGATGGAAGTCCTGGAGAGCAGTTCCCTTTAGGACTACTCTTCTATGCCGGGATAAGCCGAGTAGACTTCTCCACCAATATAGGTAATCTGCACTAGGGAGGAACTTATAATAGCATCAGAAACCTCCTGGGGCCCCCCATTCTGCACCAGTTCCTAGTGCTAATATTCACAAAAGCACCTGGGTCCCTGCAATCTCCCACATTCAAAAGAAGAAGTCAAAAGTACAAAAGTAGTGAAGGAAACAGAAACATACAATGTTGACTGTTGGGCTAAAGACTGTTGAGGCTACTACATGGAGGAAGTAAATGTTCACACAAACTAACTGGCAGTTAGCATATGGATATTTGAGATACAGTTGAGATATATATATATATATATTTTTTTTTTTTTTTGAGACGAAGTCTTGCTCTGTCGCCCAGGCTGGAATGCAGTGGCGCGATCTTGGCTCACCGCAACCTCCACCTCCCAGGTTCAAGCTATTCTCCTGCCTCAGCCTCCCGAGTAGCTGGGATTACAGGCATGCACCACCACGCCCAGCTAATTTTGTATTTTTAGTAGAGACAGGGTTTCTCCACGTTGTTCAGGTTGGTCTTGAACTCCCGACCTCAGCCTCCCAAATTGCTGGGATTACAGATGTGAGCCACCGCGCCAGGCCGATACAGCTGCTTGGTACAGAATATAGAGATGGCCACTGAGTGGATTTCAAAGGCACTCAGAAAATGTTCAGGACTCAAACTGCTATGAAGTCTAACATTAGCCAAATTGAATACACAAACACATACGCCGTACACTAAGTAAAGACAGTCAGGTAAAGGAGAAACAATTAGATCATTGCAGGGTGGTTTTTATTCTGAAATCTTCGGATTGCTGTTATTGTATTAAAAATCACAATATAGCCTTCTTGAAAAAATAAGGGTGTAAAATGAACATGTTTTTCCTCTGAAAGAGTTGTAGGATCATCTTTATTTATTGAATACCAGTTTCGTGCCAAGCGTTGGCTAGGGGCCAAGAGGGAAAAAAAAATACAAACAGCTATAGTATCATTTGTATGACATGCCCCTCCTTTGTTTTTTGTTTTTTTGGTTTTTTTTTTTTGGAGACAGAGACTCGCTCTGTCACCCAGGATCCACCCGCCTCGGCCTCCCAAAGTACTAGGATTACAGGCATGAGCCACTGTACCTGGCTTGGTATGCCCCCTTAAATTTTTTTTTTTCTAGTCAGTGGATTTGCTTTTCGTTTCTGAAAAGGATATTTCTTGTTTTGCTTGTAAAGGAAATAAATGCTAAGTACAAAAAAATTATCGGCCATGGGTGGTGGCTTACACCTGTAATTCAGTGTTTTGGGAGGCCAAGGCAGGAAGATCACTTGAGGCCAGGAGCTCAAGGTCAGCCTGGGCAACATAGTGAGACTCCCATCTCTACAGAAAAGGAAAACAAATTAGCCAGGCATGGTGGTGTACGCCTGTAATCTCAGCTACTCAGGAGGCTGAGGTGGGGGGATCACTTGAGCCCAGGAGTTCCAGGCTGCAGTGAATTACGATCATGCCATTGCACTCCTGCCTGGGCAATAGAGAGACCTTATCACAAAACAACAAAAAAAAGTCTATCAGCCAATCACCTAGGGATAACCACTTGACATTACTGATAATTAGCATTTCATATTTTTTTTGGTATTTGATAATTAAGATGAAATGCATAAGAAATTAGAATACATATTCTCTAGCATTTCCTGTAATGCTTCTTCCCCCAAGATTCCAAATGTGGGAAGCCATCACCCAAAAATATGGTTTTGACCATGTTAGTACTGGAGTTGGGATTTAGGGAAGATCTGGGCCCCATCTGTAGAGGTCTGAAGAGTCAGGTGAAACATTAGCCTTGTTTGCGTTTTCAGGGCTGGGCTCTGGCCCTTGTTTGCTGTGCACCATCTGGAGTCTGCATCACGCATGGCCTCAGCCAGCCGGGAAGCAGAGAGCGTGGTGACGGGGCCGCTAGTGAGCTCCTCCTGTGTACCAGGTTCCGAGCTAAGGTTTTGAGAAACCTCGGTGAACTTGACCCACAAAATTCCCTGCCTTTGTGGAGCTTACCCCTCAGTGTTGGGGATTTGGGACTTACTTTTCCCAAAGCCAAGCTAATTATTGTAAAAGGGGTGAGTGACGAAAACGGAATCATTGCAAGGTCCTTACCTCTTATTTCATGAGATTGGCGGCATGAGTGTGTCTAGAGGGTTGTGACTGCTTCCTCTTACATTGTGGGCATGTACAGCAGGACTAGAATCCAGGGTCCATCTAATAAGCATTCAAATCAGCGGGCGGGGGAGAGGGTGGGTGATAGTTTCTTGTCTTACTTTCCGATCCCAGCGTTGCTCAGCCCATACCATCTGATAAAAACTTTTTACAATTTAGAAACAAACGCCCGGTGAGCCTGGGCGCCGGGAGCGACAGAGTGGCGGGTGCCCGGGAGGGAGCGGTGCCAGCCCTGCCCAGCGCTGCGGCTCCTGGCGCCTGCAGGTGGGGCTGGGCTCCGAGACCGCGCGCCCGCTGCCGGGTTCACGCCGAGTCCCCAGCGGCGCGCCGGCCGGGCGAGTGGTCCCCCGAGGGCAGCCATCCGCAGGCGCCGTTCCCTGATTGCGCCAGCAACAACGGGATGGATTCTGCGCGGGCTGCTCTAAGAATTCACCGGCAGGCAGGTCTGGTCCCAGCAGAGGAGACCCAGGGGTCCCAGAGCGGCTCTGGCGGGAGACGTAGTGCGGGGGGTGGTGATCGAAGAGCCCCAAGCGCAGCTGCCGCTCACAGTCCCCTTCTCGAGTGCAGAGCGGGCGGAGAAGGTAAGAAGCCCACCCACCCACTCCCCGCCTCCTGAAGCCCCTGCTTCAGACCAGTCCCTGCAACTGGGGAGGAGCCAGGGGGGCTCTCCGCCTCCCCGATCCTCCTCCCTGGAAGAGGCCGGAAGACAGCGGCAGCCAGACACACGTTCGCCTAGTCCATCACCCGACGTATCTGCCCCTAGACTGGGACTCCTCCGCCGCCACACACACACCCGCGGATCATGCACGCCCTGAATGATCGGCTCAGCCGACCCCTCCGGTTTTTTGTTCACTTACTGGAAACTTCTTTTGCAGAAAATCTTGTTTGCTGTGGGATCCACAGATGGGTCCGCCTCACTCTTCCAGTGTAAAAAAGCAGTGAACGGTTATTATGGTACATTAAAAAAAAATCAAGCAGAAGCCATAACCACTTTAATGTATATGGAAGGGCACATCTAATACATTTAAAATAAGCTTCAGCTCTTCTGAATACAGTTCATGGTATTTTTATTTAAAGACAAATTCTTTAGAATGAGCCTGTAAGGTGGGTAGGTCAGAAACCTCATTTTACAGATTAATAAGTGGACATTTAAATGACTAGTTAAATGATGAGTCTAAGATCACAGTTTCAGAAACTAAGACTTGGGCAAAGACTCTCTCACTCCTAATCTAATTCATGTTCCATGACCCTACACTGCCTCTCATGATGTAGAGAAATGAGGAGTAACCTTACCAAATGTACTTCTTAAATAAACTGCCCGTACCACACAGCAGCGTCCGTCAGGCCAGCGCTGACACAGGATTGCAGGCTCCCAGTAAATATGAAGTGAAGGACAAGTCAGGAAGTAGGAAGACTGGAAATGGTTGCTCATAGGAAATCAGTCCAAAAAGAAATAATAAATTAGGAGCAAGAAGTGGGGGGACATACAAAAAACTTTAGCATGATGCCATTTTAGAGAATGTTATTTTCCATAATTCACTACTTTCGGCCACGATCACAGGTTGCTCATTTGTTTCGCTGCCTGTGTGGATACCAGGTACCTGCCTAAAAACAGTACACGAGCAACACTGTTCCGCTCTCTTACCCCACGAGAAGCAACTGTTCACCTTCCCAGTTCAGAGTATTCTGTGGTTTTTGTTTTTGGGGGGTTTGTTGAGATGGATTCTCACTCTGTCTCCGAGGCTGGAGTGCAGAAGTATGACCTCGGCTTAATGTAACCTCCACCTTCCGGGTTCAAGCGATTCTCCTGTCCCAGCCTCCCGAGTAGCTGGAATTACAGGCACACGCCACCAAGCCTGGTTAATTTTTTGCATTTTTAGTAGAGACGGGGTTTCGCCATACTGGCTAGGCTGGTCTCGAATTCCTGACCTCAAATGATCCGTCCACCTCGGCCGGGATTACAGACGTGAGTCACCGCGCCCGGCCCAGTTCGGTGAATTCCTTCCTCCCACCTCCACGGCCTCTATCTTGTGAGGGGTGGAGACAGAAATTCTGTTCTTCAAATAAAGCAACTTCCTCTACACTGCCTCAGCATCCTGCCCTAACGTGGGCTTTCAAGAGCAACCTCGAGATCTCTAACGCCACTCTTTGACTTTTCAGTCCCCTGCTTTTAAGACCCAGCACTGAAAATGCAATCTCAGGCGCCAGTGGTCGTTGTGACCCAACCTGGAGTCGGTATGGCACCCCAGAACTCCGACTGGCAGACAAGCATGTGTGACTGCTTCAGCGACTGCGGAGTCTGTAAGTGTGGGGAAAGAAGCCCCTTAATTGATATCGAGGTGAATTACCAATGACTAAACCCTTCCCCTATTCCTCCCTTATCGTGTAGAAAAAGTTTTTAACTTACTACAGGCACTCTGCATGTCAGGCAATGGTATGTTTAGCAAAAAAAAAAAAGCCTCCGTAGGGATAAGTTAATTTTTCTCCAGTCCTTCAAAGAACAGTCTTATTCCTAAAATAAGTTCTGGGTTAAGATAATAGCAAAAGAGCTAATTGATTCTAACAACCAGCAGGTCTGGCCTGACTAAATAGACCTTACATTAATTTAAAAATTCCAAGTTGAATTTGATTTTTTAGAAAGACTATTCTTGCAACATATAAATTAACCTCATTATTTTATAGTTACATTGTGTCCAGTACCCAGGGGATAGTTTTCATTCATGGTTTCCATATGCGTTCAGAGAAGAACTATTTTCATTCATATATTTAGGTTTTTTACACACCTGAGAATAAAGAATTCTGTGGCAATTAGCTTGTCACTGAGGAAAAAAAAAATCTCTGACTGCTTTGTTTTCTTTTTCTTTCTTTCTTTCTTTCTTTTTTTTTTTTTTTTGAGACAAAGTCTCACTCTTGTCCCCCAGGCTAGAGTGCAATGGCACAATCACCGCTCACTGCAACCTCTGCCTCCCGGGTTCAAGAGATTCTCCTGCCTCAGCCTCCTGAGTAGCTGGGATTACAGGCGCCTGCCACCACGCCCCGCTAATTGTTGTATTTTTAGTAGACACAGAGCTTCACCATATTGGCCCGGCTGGTCTCGAACTCCCGCTCAGGTGATCCGCCAGCCTCTGCCTCCCAAAGTGCTGGGATTACAAGCGTGAGCCACCGCGCCCAGCCTGTTTTCTTTTTATAAGATCTCTCTAAAAGATCTCTTACTTCGAGATCTCTCTAAATGAACTTGCAGGAAAGGAAGTTTGGGGTGAGATGGGCGTTGCAGAGAGGAGCAAGGTGCTTAGTTCTCAATAATGACCAAGAAACAAACACATCCACCTACAGAAAACTTGCTCTGAAGTCTATTTGCTTGCCTTGGTCCACATAGTACTCTAAGACAAGAAAATAAAATACATTATCCTTTAACTTGACAGTTGAAATTGACTTTGAATGAGAGTTGAATTGAACCTTGTTTTTGCTTTTTGTTTTTTTGAGACAGTCTCACTTTGTCAACGAGGCTAGAATGTAGTGGTGCGATCTCAGCTCACTGCAATGTCTGCCTCCCCAGTTCAAGTGATTCTCCTACCTTGGCCTCCGAGTAGCTGAGGTTACAGGCATGCACCACCACACCCAGCTAATTTTTGTAATTTTAGTAGAGATGAGGTTTCACCATGCTGGCCAGGCTGGTCTCAAACTCCTGACATCAAGTGATCCACCCGCCTCGGCCTCCCAAATTGCTAGGATTACAGGCATAAGCCACCATGCCTGGCCTGAAATTGAACTTTGAATGTGTTAAGAATTATACTCAGGCTGGGTGTGGTGGGTCACACCTGTAATCCCAGCACTTTTGGAGGCCAAGGAGGGCAGATTACAAGGTCAGGAGTTCAAGACCAGCCTGGCCAATATGGTGAAACCCCATCTCTACTAAAAAATACAAAAATTAACCAGGTGTGGTGGCGGGTGCCTGTAGTCCCAGCTACTCAGGAGGCTGAGGTAGAAGAATTGCTTGAACCCGAGAGCGCCGTTGCACTCCAGCCTGGCAACAGAGCAAGACTCAATCATAAATAAATAAAATAAAAATAAAAAAAGAATTACACACTCAGTAGCATAGCAAGGGAAAATTACCTAGGGAATAAAACAATTGGGTTAGTTTTTTCACTCTCATTGTCTGGAGTGATGACTTAAGCTTCTCAGGACACCAGTTCAACATCTGCAAGTCAAAGTAAGAATTAGATCACATTGGTGAAACTCTCTAAAGATGAACATGTTAACCCTCTTACCCCTAGTATTATTATTACCCAATTAAATGAATACACAAGTTCCAATCAAAGCTTAATTGCTTAGTAGCACATTTTCTTAAATGTAGATCTGATCAAATTATTCTCCCCTCTTAAAATGTTTCAGTGGTTCCTCATAACTCTCATGACACACTCTTAACACTCAGAGTTTTTCATCGTCTGCTCCCCAACCTGCCTCAACCCACAGCTAAATCCTCATCCCATCCCAGGGCTCCAGCCATATTGAATGAACACTAGCCTTTGCCAGGATATGCCAGATTACCTCGAAGAGGCTCTTTTCCTTTTTGTCCACCTTTAAAACATCTCATCATCCTTCAGTAGTCAGCTCAAACAGCATTTCCTACTGAGGGCCTTGTAGGCCCCATTTTTCTGGGTGACCTGTTGGCATTTTAAACACGTTTCTGTTGGAGAACTTTCCCTATGATCTACCTTCACTACTAGACTTGAGCCAGGGGCACTGTCAGTACTGAGGATAATGTCTGGAAAATGAATACGTTTTACTGCATCAATGAACAAATGAATGAAAGCAGAGCTATGACAAGAATGATATACTTTACAAAGGCGTGGTCATTCCTGAAATGATTTGCGTGTGGAGGGAGAAACTGATGCAAAGCTAAACAGAAACACTGAAGATGGGCTTAGCAGCAGGCTACGTGGCCAAGGCCTCGTGACTTGGACTGCCATTTGTGAAAGCAAGCTAAACTTTCAGCTGTGGCAGGGGCAGAGTGGAGTAACGTGTACCCCTGGTTTCATGTGTCTAGGTCTCTGTGGCACGTTTTGTTTCCCATGCCTTGGGTGTCAAGTTGCAGCTGATATGAACGAATGCTGTCTGTGTGGAACGAGCGTCGCAATGAGGACTCTCTACAGGACCCGATATGGCATCCCTGTGAGTCTGTTACCATACCATCTCACTCAAATACGCAACCACATTCAAAATAATTATTATAAACCTAGAGATCATTTGATGTATGCATCTTCTGAAATTGATTGATAAGAGTTCCCTAGCATGTGCAATCTTGCATTCAGTTGTAGCAACAGATCTTCTGGTTATGTGGCCTCCTTCTAGGTTTCTGTTGAAAACCTGAGAAAATAAATAACTCATATTTGCAATGGATGTCATACAATGGAAGAGGATTATTTAGGATCTACTGTGCCCCAGATGCATTACATGTATTATCTCACTTAATTCTCACATCATCTCTGCAAAGCGGGTAGGTCCACAACATTTTGCTGATGAGAACTTTAAAGTTTTAAGAGGTAGAGTAATTTCCTCAAAGATAATAGTAGAGAAAGAGTCAATACTCAGTTCTAACTGTCCATTCATACACTTTCCATTACACCAACTCCACTTTTTGTAGGTGAGAGGTTGTATTACTTAGGGTTCTCCTAAGTGCATTAGAAACAGAACCAATAAGATTGGGAGTGGATGTGTGTGTGCTTGTGTGCATGTGTGTGTGTGTGCACATATATATACAGGCAAACTTCAGATATACAGGTTTAGTTCCAGACCACCACAACAAGGCGAATATTGCAATAAAGCAAGTCACACGATTTTTTGGTTTCCCAGTGCACATAAAAGGTATGCTTATACTGCACTATTAAGTATGCAATAACATTATGTCTCGAAAAACAATATATGTGCCTTAATTTTAAAATACTTTATAGCTAAAAAATACTAATAATAATCTATCTGAACTTTTAGCAATTCATGTTTTTGCCTGTTGAGGGTCTTGTCTCAGTGTTGGTGGCTGCTGACCAGGGTGCTGGATACTGAAGTGGGGTGACTGTGGCAATTTCTTCAAGTAAGGCAACAATGGTCTGGGTGTGATGGCTCACACCTGTAATCTCAGCACTTCGGGAGGCCCAGGAGGGCTGATCATTTGAGGTCAGGAGTTTCACATGGTGAAACCCCTCTTTACTAAAAATACAGAAATTAGTCAGGCATGGTGGCAGGTGCCTGTAATCCCAGCTACTTGGGAGGCTGAGGCAGGAGAAATGCTTGAACCCAGGAGGCAGAGGCTGCAGTGAGCCCAGATTATGCCTCAGCACTCCAGCCTGGACGACAGAGCAAGACTCCATCTCAAACAAAACAAAACAAAAACAAAAAACAAATAAGGCAACAATGAAGTCTGCCTCACCAATTGACCATTCCTTTCATGAAAGGAAAGATTTCTATGCTGTTTGATAGTATTTTACCTACAATAGAACTTCTTTCAAAATTGGATTCAGTCCTCTCAAACCCTGTTATGGCTTTATCAACTAAGCTTACGGAATATTTTAAATCCCTTGTTGTTATTTCAATCATGGTCACAGCATCTTCACCAAGAGTAGATTCCATCTCAAGAAACCACTTTATTTCTTTCTCTTTTTTTTTGAGACGAGTCTCACTCTGTTGCCAGGCTAGAGTGCAGTGGCTGCGATCTCAGCTCACTGCAACCTCCGCCTCCCACGTTCAAGCGATTCTCCCACCTCAGCCTCCCAAGTAGCTGGGGCTATAGATGTGCACCACCACACTAAGTTAATTTTTTATTTTTATTTTTTGGTAGAGATGGGGTTTTACCATGTTGGCCAGGCTGGTCTCGAACTCCTGACCTCAAATGATCCGCCTGCCTTGGCTTCCTTAAATACTGGGATTACAGCTGTGAGCCACCACTCCTGGCCAGGAATCATGAATATTCTTAATGAAATACAAAATTATTAATCATTTCCACATGATTTTTGATTTACTTTCCCTAGCTCCATCAGCGGTATCACTGTCTATGGCAGCTACAGCCTTCAAAAATATTTTTCTTTTAATAATAAGACTTGAAAATCAAAATTACTCCTTGATTGGCTGCAGAATAAATATTCTTTTAGAAGGCATGTAAACAACATTAATCTCTTTGTATGCATCAGAGTTCTTGGATGTCTAGGTACATTGTTAGTGAACAGTAATATTTTGAAAATAATCTTTCTTTCTGAGTATAGGTTTCAGTAGTGGGCTTGATATTTGTTAAACAATGCTGTCAACACATGTGCTGTCATCAAGTTTTGTGGTTGCATTTATAGAGCACAGGCAGATTTAGCATAATTCTTTTTGTTTTTTCTCGTGGGGTGGGGGAAAGAGAAGTGATTAGAATAATTCTTAAGGGCTCTAGGATTTTGCAAATAGCAAATGAGCATTGGCTTCAACTTAAAATCACCAGTTGCATTATCTCCTACGAAGAGAGTCAGCCTGTCTTTGGCAGCTTTGAAGACAGGCACTGACTTCTCTCTAACTATGACTTTCCTCGATGGCATCTTCTTCTAGTAAGGCTGTTTCATTTTCATTGAAAATCTGTTTTTTAGTGTAGCCACCTTCATCAATTATCTTAGCTAGACTTTCTGGATAACTTGCTACACCTTCTCCACCAGCACTTGCTGCTTCACCTTGTGATTTTATGTTATGGAGATGACATCTTTCCTTCAACCTCATGAATCAACCTATTTTAGCTTCAGACTTTTCTTCTGCAGCTTTCTTTTCTGTTTGTTTGTTTGTTTGTTTGTTTGTTTTGAGATGGAGTCTCGCTCTGTCGCCAGGCTGGAGTGCAGTGGGGCATGATCTTGGCTCACTGCAAACTCCGCCTCCTGGGTTCAAGCGATTCTCCTGCCTCAGCCTCCCGAGTAGCTGGGATTACAGGTGCGCACCACCACACCCAGCTAATTGTTTTGTATTTTTAGTAGAGACGGGTTTCACCATGTTGGCCAGGATGATCTCAGTCTCCTGACCTTGTGATCTGCCCACCTCAGCCTACCAAAGTGCTGGGATTACAGGCGTGAGCCACCGCACCCAGCCTCTTCTGCAGCTTTATCTCTCTTATCCTTCACAGAATTGAAGAGCACTGGGGCCTTGCTGTGGATTAGACTTTGACTTATGGGAATATTGTGGCTGGTTTGATCTCCTATTCAGACCACTCAAACTTTCTGCAGATCAGCAAAAAGGTTGTTTTGCTTTCCTATCATGTATATGTTCACTGGAGTAGCATGTTTAATTTCCTTCAAGAACTTTTCCACTGCATTCGCAACTTGGCTAACCATTTGGCACAAGAAGACTAGCTTTCAGCCTCTCTCTGGTTTCAATATGTTTTTCTCACTAAGCTTAATTATTTCTAGATTTTGATTTAATTAGGAGATATGGGACTCTTCCTTTCATTTGAACATTTAGAGGCCATTGTAGGGTTATTGGCTGGCCTAATTTCAGTATTATTGTGTCTCAGGGAATAGACAGGTCCAAGGAAAGGAAGAGAGATGGGAGAACAGAACACCTGGTCAGTGGAGCAGTCAGACTACACACATTTATCAATTAAATTTGCTGTCGGTATTAGTCCGTTCTCACATTGCTATAAAGAAGTACCTGGGCCGGGCCAGGTGCGGTGGCTCACACCTGTAATCCCAGCACTTTGGGAGGCCAAGGTGGGCGGATCACGAGGTCTGGAGATCGAGACCATCCTGGCTAACAAGGCAAAACCCCATCTCTACTAAAAATACAAAAAATTAGCTGGGCGTGATGGTGGGCGCCTGTAGTCGCAGCTACTCAGGAGCCTGATGTAGGAGAATGGTGTGAACCTGGGAGGCAGAGCTTGTAGTGACCGGAGATTGGGCCACTGCACTCCAGCCTGGGTGACAGAGTGAGACTCTGTCTCAAAAAAAAAAAAAAAGAAGTACCTGAGACTGGGTAATTTATAAAGAAAATGTTCTCGCATTGCTATAAAGAAGTACCTGAGACTGGGTAATTTATAAAGAAAACGTTCTCACATTGCTATAAAGAAGTACCTGAGACTGGGTAATTTATAAAGAAAAGAGTTTTAATTGGTTCATGGTTCCACAGGCTGTATAGGAAGCATAGTGGCATCTGCTTCTAGGGAGTCATCTGGAAGCTTACAATTATGGCAGAAAGCAAAGGGAGAGCCAACACTTCACATGACTGGAGCAGGAGGAAGGGGGACATAGGTGCTACACACTTTTTTTTTTTGAGACAGAGTCTTGCTGTGTCACCAGGCTGGAGTGCAGTGGTGCAATCTTGTCTCTCCCATCTATCTTTGTGTGTGTGTGTGTGTGTGTGTGTGTGTGTGTGTGTGTGTGGTAGAGACCGGTTTCACCATGTTTACCAGGATGGTCTAGATCTCTTGACCTTGTGATCCGCCTGCCTCGGCCTTCTGAAGTGCTGGGATTACAGGTGTGAGCCACCACGCCCGGCCTGTGCTACACACTTTTAAACAACCAGATCTCACAAGAACTCACTCACTATTGGAACTAAGGGGAAAATCTGCCACTACAATCCAGTCACCTCCCACCAGGTCCCACCTCCAACACTGGGGATTACATTTGACATGAGATTTGGGTGGGGACAACATCCAAACTATATCACCACCTTATATGGATGGGTGTAGTTCATGGTGCCCCAAAATAATTAAATAGTAACATCAAAGTCTAGTGATCACAGGCGGCCATAACAGATATAGTAAGAATGAAAAAAATTGAAATATTGCAAGAATTTCCAAACCGTGACACAGAGACATGAGGTGAGCACATGCTGTTGGAAAAAATGGCACCCATAGACTTGCTTGATGCAGGGTTGCCACAGACCTTCAATTTGTAAATTGCAGTGAGCTGAGATTGTGTCATTGCACTCCAGCCTGGGCAACAAGAATGAAACTCCATCTCAAAAAAAAAAAAAAAAGTGATAGCTGATTATAAAATCATCTTTTAAAGAGGACCAAAGTGAGAAAACAATTGTCTGTGGATGACAAAGACATTTTAGGGCAGCCACAGTTAAAGGCACAATTGACAAGGAAATTTACTTCTGTGGCACACAGCCATTCAACATAATAATTATAATTATTATTGTTAACATATACTAAGTCATATTAGAATCATAGCACTTTTATATAATTTTGGAACATATACCAATAACACATTTACACGAATGTAGACCAAAGAAAGTCATTTCATATTTGACAATGCTTCCTGTATGATTTTCGTACCAAATAAGCCGTTTTAAGACTTTAGAGGACCTAATATCTAAATATTAGGTTAGAAAGAGACATAATTTATAATTTGATTTTGGAAAGTTTGTCAAATATCAAAGGTTTAAAACACCAGATATCACAAAATAGAATCCCAAGTCACCATAAGTCATTCATTTGGCAAAAATAACTAACAAAATTAAAAAAAAAAAAACAAAAAAAAAACCTTTATTCTAATAGAGGAGACTTAGCTTTCTAAACAAGACTCAATGAAGATAGCATGAAGCCAGCTGAATCTGTCTCTTCTTTCTGTCCTTTTTTTCCCTGCCATTTACCCAAAGGAGAAAACAAAACTCTTTCATTATCTTTTAACATTACATAAAAATCATCTTTGAAAAAGAAAACTGAATTTCATGTTTGCATTAGTGCATCTTTAATGCTAAAGCTAGTTTTTACATACAATTGTATATACCTATCCAGTTTTAATTAGTTTGACCATAAGGTAAGATTTTCATAAACTTTTTAGAACGCTTTATAATTTTCCATCAAACAGCAGATCCATTTTCTAAGAAAATCCTGTTATTTGGACACATGGGCCCAGATTCTGGCCCCATGTCAGTATGATTTGAATGTTTTAACCTATGGAAAAATGCTAAATAATTTTTTTAGCTCTTGGCCAACTGGTTTATACTAACAGAATGTTTTACAAGATCAACCCTTTACAAACCCTTTTCACTTTGCTTAAACCTTTAGTTTTGTCCCGTTACTCTTTTAGGTTAAGACAATCTTTAAAACCCTCGGGCCCGGCACAGTGGCTCACGCTTGTAATCCCAGCATTCTGGGAGGCCGAGGTGGGCGGATCACAGGGTCAGAAGATTGAGACCATCCTGGCCAACATGGTGAAACCCCGTCTCTACTAAAAATATGAAAATTAGCTGAGCATGGTGGCGCACACCTGTAGTCCCAGCTACTCAGGAGGCTGAGATAGGAAAATCGCTTGAATCCCGGAGGCGGAGGTTGCAGTGAGCCGAGATCGCGCCACTGCACTCTAGCCTGGCCACAGAGCGACTCCATCTCAAAAAAAAAAAAAAACCCTCAGAACTAGACAAAATTACATTCCCTTTAACAAAAGCCATATTCTTATGCCTTCTTACAATCTTTTACCAAAACACATTCCCTACACACCTTGTATTTTTTAAAACTGTTTCTCCAGTGGTCTCAATTACATGTTATAGTATTAACTCTTAGCAACTTTTATTTTTGGTGAAAACTCTGGTAAGTAAGAGATTTTAATTATGTATTGGGGTGGAGCCTAGGACATTAGACAGAAATGAAGATAAGGTCTGACTTTTTAGCATAGCTAGTGGGCATGGCTCTCCATATGTCCCCAGGCCTTATATATTATCTAAGCCGCCAAAGTAGGTAAATTGAACAATTTTCAAAAGTCAAAGAAACAGTTTGACCTTAAAGCATTTAGCAAATCTGATATCTGACCTTAATTTAGGACAAATGTCTACATTTTCAAGACAACTTATTTTACCAATAATCTTTAAAACTGTCCTTATTTCCAAAAGATTACTAAAGCCATGTGAACAAAAAGGCATTAAAGTTTCTATTGTTCTGACAAAATATTTTATTTAAGCCCTTTTTTCTAAGCCAATTAATCAGAGCTCTTTTATATATAAACGTCACACACACATACACACAGACACACACACCTCACATGTAAATACAGACAGACAGAAGATTGGGCACTTGTAAGATTTTTTCATTTGCCCGTTTCTTAATTGGATGACTAGCTTCAGGGTGGAGCCCTTGGAGGAACAGAGCTGGGAGAGCATGCATTTCTAGGACCAAATAAGTAACAAATAAATAGCTGAAGGCAAAGACAGATCTCCAAAGTTAAAGATGCCATTTTATACTAGTTTCTGGATCCCCAAAAGGAGGGAAATACTACGGAAGAAGACAGTGCAGTGCTTTTACCGACTCTGCATTTCATTACAAGGCAACCCAAAGCCAATCAGCCCATTTTGTAATTAGCCCATCCTCATGAGAGTCTCATCTCCCAGTGAGGGGTGAGGATGTTGCCTTATCTTCCAGGTGGCCAAGAGCATGCTTCTCTGATCCAAGTGTGCAGTCAAGTATCCCTCCATACTACTGTTAACCACCCCTTAAAGTATATTTCCTACTTAGTTATTACACACCAAAGCTGTCTCATAATGCAGAGTGATTGTTGATACCCCCCAAACTCAAAATCGTCAGATAACATGCAAAACAGAATAGAGCCTTTGATTTTGACAGGGATCTATCCACTTTGGCTGTATCCAATTCCTGGGGTTTCATGAGGAAAACAGTGGGGTTTTTTTTCCCCCAAAACGTGGTCTCTGGTGCCTCCTCTGTTTTTCCCAATGAGTCCTAGGCTACCAGAAGTTATCTTAGGGCCTCTCATGTGCCTTAAGGATGACAGGACCAAAAAAAAAAAAAAAAAAAATGGAGAAAAATAATTCAGTCAACTGAGAAGAAAAAAATCTTTTTTCAGAAAAACAAGTTCCAAGAAGAGAAAAACATTAAGGCCTTTTAAATATACCTATAGCTTGTTTATCCACTTTTAATTAAGCTGACTTTTAACAAAGTACTCTCTAAAAAATAAATCCTTTCAGATATCTTATTACCCGACTTTAGCCATGCCAAGCGGCCAATATTTCTGGTTTCTGAACTTTACCAAAGGTAACCTCCTCGGTTCTTCAAGGACATGGCAAGCAGTTTCTTTTTTACAAGATTTACAATCTCCACGAGGTAGTTCAGAGAAAGGAAAATTCAAGAGGGGAAATCAGAAGCTATCCATTGGTGGAAAAACACCTCAATAAATGGCAAAGTTACACAAATAACAAACCAGAAAGGAATCATTCCAGAAGCCAACAATTGAACCCAGGCCGCCACTGCCAAAAAGATAACGCCTTGGCTGCTGAGCTATATAGCACTGAGCAGTTTCTACTGCTTTTTCCAGAAGGAGCCTAGAGAAGCCAATTTCAAGCTCACAAGGCTTTTATCTGCTCAAGAAAAATTTTTTGGACTAACTATGACATGAACCCCCAAATTCCTGTCCTCTGGATGGTGGAAACCAAAAGAAAGTATCCCCATATGGTCACAAGATTTAGCTCTCAAGGACATAAAACAAGACATAGAAATGTCTTACAGTATTGTCTATCATATATCAAGTAGGAAAAATAAGTTACAGGATAGCATGACCTCATTTTTCAAAAACAAAAGAACTCCTGAAATGCCAAACTATATGTCTACGTTCATAGCTGTATCTTCGTCTAATCTATATTTATATGAGTCATAGGCATAGAACAAAATCTAAGGAAAGAGGATACACAGCAGATTATTAATAGTTTATCTCTCATAATGACATTGGGTAGAAAGGGATTAGATTGTTATTTTCGCTTAATATTGTTCTGTGTTTCAATTTGTCATTAAAATTATCTATAGCATGCATTTAAAATTGTTTTAATTTTTATTATTTTTAAATTTTGTTCACAAGTGCTGTCAGTAAGCATTTTTTTTTTTTGGTAATTCACAAAATGGTAAATATTTTTAAGTGACAATATAAAATAGTTTCAGCTAGGTGCAGTTGAGCACGCCTGTAGTCCTAGCCTGAAACTCTTTTTCAGGAGACTGAGGTGGTGAAACTGCCTTTGCAAAATTATGATCGAGACAATGAAAGAGATCTAACTTAACTGACTCCATCTCGCTTCTAATCTCCAAGCTGTCCTTGTTCATTCCTGGGTGTAGGCTGAACTAACTTTGGGAGAAACTTAGTTTATAGTTTAAACAAACATGGTAATAGCCCTTTCCCAAAGCAGACCTCCTTTTCGCCTGGGGACTAGATTGCCTTTGTAGGACTAACATTAGCCACAAGATTAGAAATTATAGTTTAGAAGTCATGGAGCTGGAGGCTACAAGGTTCTGACCCTCCCTAAACTGCTTCTAAGATCAGTGCTTGATATGGTTTGTAGACCCTGCACTTGATGGAGATTAGGGTTCATCTCGTGCCCTGCCCATGACTGTGTTCAGTTTCAAGTCGATTAAATGCCAGGAATGTAAATGCCACTGTTTTCTAATGCAGCTTTAATATTTTTATTTATCAAAACCCTGAAACAAAGAGTTTTTAAAATCATCTAATTTTACAAAGTAGTCCCCAAAAGTTTCTTCCTTACTTCTTCCCTAGAGCTGATGTCTTGGGAATTTTTCTCCATATCTCCAAATCACACACTTGTATTGCTACTTCTTGACTTTTAGTTAGAGGCATTATCTGTTAACCTCCTACTAGGGAAGATGTGAATTTAGTTCTGTTTTCTCCTCCTCCCCCCACCACACACATGTGCCCTCTCCCCCATCCCATTCTTTCCAATATAGTTATATGGTTAATTCCATATTCAGTGTTTACATTAGGATACTTATATTTGTTTTATTCAACTTCAGAGCTGAGTCATGTAGTAAATATGATTGCTTTTCCTGCTCAATTTTGTTTTTCCTGGTATTAGTAATTATTGAGTTTTTTGTTAGCATTTTTCCTCCATTTACTTATGAGTCCTTTAACCCCAAATTGTTTGCCAGTTTTCTAAATCTCTTCCTAACACCTTCAACACGTAGATGTTTTATCATTTTCATCTTCATGATGAAATCACTTCCAGTCCTACTACCTTTTGAACTAGTTGCCCATTATTCCTAGTGCTTAGCTCTCATCCTGGGATCTCCCTTCACCATGACCCTGGAGATTCCATTAGCTTCTCTCCTATGTTAGACTCCTGCTTCTTATATCCCATATCTTCCTCTTCCTTGGTTTACACCCACATTTTGGTGGAGCACATCCTCTACTAACTTCCTGTGACAGAGAGGAGGTCCAGGAGAAAAGAGTTTTGAAATTCCACTTCCTAAAGATATTTAACTCTCATACTTGATAGTTTGGTTGGACATCTTCTTACATTTTCAGAAATGTAAAGTATAGAAAAATATTTTCTGTCATAAAATGAGACAACATTTATATGAAAAAGCGAGTAACATTTCCTAAATGTATCCATCCAAACTCTGAATCCTAAAGAGCAGTGCCTTCTGCTTCTCTTCAAGATGTGGCAAGTCTTAATTCCAAATAGGTGAATTTTATATTTTTATTTCTTTTTTGTTTTCAAACAGGGATCTATTTGTGATGACTATATGGTAACCCTTTGCTGTCCTCACTGTTCTCTTTGCCAAATCAAGAGAGATATCAACAGAAGGAGAGCCATGCGTGCTTTCTAAAAACTGATGGTGAGTCAATGCAAACATTCCTCTCAGAATATGTGGGTTTTTAGAAATATCACTAACGACTTTGTCAATTATTCGTTGTTTTGAATAATTCAGCAATAGCTATTTCTTAAGTCTCCTGAAGTGCTATCATAATATCAAGATTGGCTTTAATTTCTTCTTATGAAGAAGATAACTCCATACTTTGAAACCATAATTTAGTAAATAAAGGAATGGTGAATTTTCTAAACTTCTCAGAATTCTGGTGATCTATTAAGGAAGCACTTACCAGTTGTAAAATACCAGAGTATGGTGAGATACAAAAGAATTAGAAAACATGTTCCCTGTTAAGACAAACAAGTTGACAAAAGGAATTGGTAAATAATTATAAAATAGAAGAGCAATGAAAATAACATACTATATGATATTTGGATTGATTGTGGCATAAAGCATCTCTCATAGCAAGGTGAGGTTAAATAGAAAACTCCTATTGGAGAAGTTGAACTTTGAAAGAGGTGGACATAGAATTTAGAACGTTTGGAAATGTTATATGGAATTCACCATCTGAAATTCAATCAAGTCATTTTCAACTAATTTTTCTCAGGACTATCTATTGAGGATGTAGTTAAGTAGAAATCAACATGATTTACTCCATCCCCTGTAGAATATGTCTTGAGTATGGGAAGAAAACAATTTTTCTACTCTTTGTAATAGCCAATTTCCTTCCTGAAGTGATAAGGACTCTGTATAGGTTAATAAAAATAACTCTTGGGAGATATGTAAAAAAATGTTCATTTACTTAGCAAGTAATGTATCAAGGATCTAGGATCAAGTATACATTGTCTTTGCAAGTAATGTATCAATGTATCAATATCTAAGACTAGGTAAGATACTGTTAGGTATTGTGGTGGGGTTGGGGGGAAAGATGAATAAGCTGGTCCCTCTGTCATTATAGACTTTATACTAAAAAAGGGGGATTAGACAAACCCCTAACTAAAATGCAGAATTCAATTAATGGCTATAGACAAAGTGATATTTTATGTTCAGAGGAGGAAAAGATCACATCTTATAAGATGTATAAGTGAAAGTTTCTTGAAAGAAGTGATTTTTAATTCTAAAGAGGAAGTGTGTATTAGTTCACAATGAGAAACTGATGGCACTGAAACTGTGATAGTTCAAGGACTTAATGAAGACTAAGTATAAAGGTGTGGGTGGGGCACTGTAGGGAAATGACAAAGCATGGTGTAATAATCTGCCTGGCAACAGCCCCAGGGAGGAGAAGAGGGAGCAGTTACCTGAATCCTTAAGGAGAGAGCTGTGTGAAGAAGGCTGCCCTGAAAGAAACAGTATCCTCTCAAGAGAGGGTTTTGAGCAGCCGGAGGCAACCCACAGAACTGAAAAAGTACCCTGACCTCACTTTAGGATGTCCTTCTGGGTTTCCCATTGGCTGAACCCACCAGAAAGGCAGAGGGCAGCCAAGTGTCACTGTAGTCCCCAGGTCGCCTCCCAGGGCACGCAGCAGGATGGTCAAGGGAGTAAGTGAATTAGATGGGGCAAACAGAGGATCACTGACTCAAGATGTGGTTTTAATTAATAGAAATGGAGGCTGAGTGCAGTGGCTCACGCCTGTGATCCCAGCACTTTGGGAGGCCAAGGCAAGAGGATTGCTTGAACCTAGGAGTTCAAGACCAGCCTGGGGAACATGTTGAAACCCCGTCTCTTCAAAAAATACAAAAATTAGCTAGGTGTGGTGGTGCACACCTGTAGCCCTAGCTACTTGGGAGGCTGAGGTGGGAGGATCACTTGAGCCTGGGAGGTAGAAGCTGCAGTGAGCTATGATCACACCACTGCACTCCAGCCTGGGCAACAGAATAAGACCCTGTTTCAAAAAAAAAAAAAAAAAGGAAAAGAAAAAGAAAAGAAATGAAATGTTGCTTCTAATCAGCAATATTCATGAAACTAGAGAGGCAAAAAAAAAAAGAGAAAATATGAACTTAGGTCCAACTTGGTTAGAACATATGGCATAAGTAGAAAAATAACGAAAAATAAAAGATTTTAAAAAGTGAATTGGGGCCTTAGCATGCAATGTCTGAATACTAAGCAATGACCTGGTAGGAATTGGGAAGTTATTGCAGGCTTGAAGTAAATGAATAGAACTACACTTTAGAAATATGAATCTAAGGCTGGACACAGTGGCTCATGCCTATAATCCCAACACTTTGGGAGGCCTAGGTGGGAGGATCACTTGAGCTCAGGAGTTCACCACCAGCGACCAGCCTGGGCAACATAGCGAGACCTCATCTCTACTAAAAAGTAAAAATAAAAATAAATAAAATTTAAAAATAGTAAATATTAATCTAATAGCAGTATATAGTACAGACTGTACAGGATGAGGCTAGAAGCAAAGATGGGGAGTTAGACCATTCCAACACTGTTTACTTAAATAAATGCATGAAACAATTTACATCAAATATCTACCGACACATTGATGATAATGAGTCCTGATAGCACAAGTGTTTTCTTTAACCTCAGGGAAAATATCTCACTGAATCTTTAGATGGGTTTGAAGTAAAATACCTTGGCAGTCCTGACTCCTCCTCATCAACTTGGACCCTACATCACTCACTGGCAATAAAGCTTTAGATACACAGATATCGAAATGGGGAGAAACGAGAGAAAGAGCAAGGAATAACAACATGATTTACGTTAAAATAGATTGAGACAAAGGACGTAGGAATCAACTGGAAAAGCTCCCCACAGTCCAAACTGGGACACTTTGAGGAATAAAATAAGGTCGTGTTAGATTATAACCCAAAGTGTCAAATATTTATGAGTTTATACTAACATAAATGATTGAATAAAATTTGAAAATTGAAGAAAAGTATGTGTGTTGAAAGCAGGGAAAACTGAGAATTTTGAGAATTTCTGTATGGGAGAAGAGACACAGCTGCCATACGGAACTCCACATATTTAGGTGGATACTCCTTCCTCAAGGAGAGCGGCATGATTCCCCACCCTGAAGTGAGGGTTTGCATGGTGACTTCCTTCCAAAAAGTACAGTATGAAAAGTACAGCATGCAAGTACACTTTCTATGCTGTATGGAGTAACTCCACACTGGAGAAACCTGACACAACGACCTGAGGCAGGTAATCAACGTCACCATCACTGGTAATATATTGATAGTTTGCACCTCTGATTTGATGTGATGAGAATGGCACTTTACCTTTGTGGTCTTCCTCCCAAAACCTCATTACTCCAGTCTAACCATGAGAAAACCATCAGACAAACCTAAACTGAGGCACATTCCACAAAATACCTGACTACTCCTCTTGCAAACTGTCAAGGTCATCAAAAACAAAGAGAGGATGAGAAACAGTCACAGTTTAGAGGAGCCTAAGAGAACATGACATTTAAATGTAATGTGGTATTCTGGATGAGATGCTGGAACAGAAAAAAACAGTAGGTAAAAACCAAGTAATCTGAAGATAGTATGGGCTTTGATTAGTAATAATGTGTCAGTATGGGTTCATTAATTTTGACAAACCTCCCATGGTAACGTAAGATGTTAACCAACAGGAGGAAAATTGGGTGCTGGATATCTGAGAGCTCTCTGTACTATCTTTGCAACTTTTCCGTCAATCAAAAATGATTCTACAATTAAAAGTTTATTAAAAATTATAAAAGTACATTGAGAAAATTCAAAACTCTTCTTTGTGTGTCCTTTATAGGTGAAAAGCTCTTACCGAAGCAACAAAAATCAGCAGACAGCTCTTCAGCTTGAGTTCTTCACCATCTTTTGCAACTGAAATATGATGGATGTGTTTAAGTACAACTGATGGCATGGAAAAACTCAAATTTTTGATTTGTTATAGATGAATGTTGTCCCTGAGCTTAGCTAAATGGTGCAGCTTAGTTTCTCCTTGCTTTCATATTATCGAATTTCCTGGTTTATGAACCTTTAAAATTACATTTGAAATATAAACCAAATAAAAGATTTTACTGACAAGATTCTTCATGCCTTTTTGCTCCCCTTAAAATGTCTTTTTCACTAGTTAATTCCAAGGGTCAGTCTCATAATTTTGTTTTTATACTTTGGTTTCTTTTTTCTTTTCTTTTCTTTTTTTTTTTTTAAACAGAGTTGGGGGTCTTTCTATTTTTTTTTTTTTTTTTTTTGAGACAGAGTCTTGCTCTGTCGCCCAGGCTGGAGTGCAGTGGCCGGATCTCAGCTCACTGCAAGCTCCGCCTCGCGGGTTTAGACCATTCTCCTGCCTCAGCCTCCCGAGTAGCTGGGACTACAGGCGCCCGCCACCTCGCCCGGCTAGTTTTTTGTATTTTTTAGTAGAGACGGGGTTTCACTGTGTTAGCCAGGATGGTCTCGATCTCCTGACCTCATGATCCGCCCGTCTCGGCCTCCCAAAGTGCTGGGATTACAGGCTTGAGCCACCGCGCCCGGCCTATTTTTTTTTTTTTTGTTTTTTTTGAGATGGAGTCTCGCTTTGTCACCCAGGCTGGAATGCAGTGGTGCGATCTCGGCTTACTGCAATCACCACCTCCTGGGTACAAGCGATTCTCCTGCCTCAGTCTCCCGAGTAGCTGGGATTGCAGGTGCCCACCACCACGCCCAGCTAATTTTTGTAGTTTTAGTAGAGACGGGGTTTCACCATCTTGGCCAGGCTGTTCTCAAACTCCTGACCTCGTGATCCACCCGCCTCGTCCTCCCAAAGTGCTGGGATTACAGGCATAAGCCACCGTGTCCGGCCTAGAGTTGGGGGTCTTTCTATGTTGCCCAGGCTGGCCTTGAACTCCAGGCCTCTAGCAAGCCTCCCATCTCAGCCTCCCAAGGGGATGGAACTACAGGTGTGAGCCGCTGCACCAGGCCTCATACTTTGGTTTCTGAGCAGGAGATTTTGTTCCACAGTAACCCAGCTCTCTTTCGTCTAAGAACTTTAGATGAGAGAAAAAAAAAATAGACTACAGATAACTATTCCAAGGAAGTTATGGTACATTTAGCCAACACTTTGCTTCTTCTCATGCTATCTGTTAGTATTAATGCTGGCAAAGCAAGATTTTATGCAAAACAACATACCAAGCCTTGCTTTTCCACTGCATTCCTGAGGGGGTTATTTATTGTGTTGTTGATTTTCTTTCCCTTTTGAATATGAGATATCAGAGTAAGAAAATGTCAATGATCAAATTCAATGACACAATTTTGGTTAAATATTGATGGATAAAGGCGTAAAATGATTTTTTTCACATTTCTTATCCCATTTGATCCATCAGCATCATTTTGCCCTGATGAAAATTTCACTTCCTAATTTCCCCTAGTTCTCCTCCTACACTTCTGATTCCATTTCTTTTTTTTTGGGGGGGGGGTGGGGAAGTAAGGGGCAAAACTATTTATCTTATATATTTATTGTGAAATCTCAGTGAGACAAAATGTCAAAGCACCTGGAACTTGGTAGGCACTCAACAAATTCAAGCACTCTGCCCCTTCCTCCACTTACTCTACAGATGCAGGTGCTTTGCAGGGTTCTAGCTTGGGTCCACTCCTTTCACATCTCATGTTCTTAGATAGTATAATCTACTCCCATGGTTACAACTACCTCTTAGGACCCCAAAGTCTGTACTTCCAGTTTCTCCCTTACTATTGATCTTCAGAATGTCTCTCTTGCTAGCTGTGAGAACGAGTCCATCTGGATGTCCCCTAGACCTTGTCTACCCAACAGGTCCAATGATATCACTTAGTTTTTCAAGGTGAGAAATCCAGGTACCAATGACCCCTGAATTGCCTCATCGCACCTTTCTCCTTTTCCCCGATATCCAATTTCACCCACTCTGTCACCAATACTCCACTTGAAAGCCCCAAGGGGTGATCTATTTTGTTTGCTGCTGTATTCCCAGTGTCTACAACAATGCCTGACACTTAGTAGGTACCTACTCAATCATTTATTGAATGAATTAATCTCTCCTTTCCTCTTTGCTGGCATAAATGTAGTCCAAACCTTATTATCTCTTTGGCAAATCATGTTCACACCCTCTGAACTAACCTTCCTGCCTCTAGTCTCCAGCTTCTCTTGCCTTCTCTCCAGTCCATCCTGTACACCGTGTACCATGAGTTAAATTGTAAATTTTTTTTTTTTTTTTTTGATACGTAGTTTCGCTCTTGTTGCCCAGGCTGGAGTGCCATGGCACAACCTTGGCTCACAGCAACCTCCACCTCCCGGGTTCAAGCGATTCTCCTGCCTCAGCCTCCTGAGTAGCTGGGATTATAGGCATACACCACCACCCCGGCTAATTTTGTATTTTCAGTAGAGACAGGGTTTCTCCATGTTGGTCAGGCCGGTCTTGAACTCCCGATCTCAGCTGATCCACCCGCCTCGGCCTTCCAAAGTGCTGGGTTTACAGGCGTGAGCCACTGCGCCCAGCCAAATTGTGAATTTTCTAAAAAAAACAGACCCCAGTATTTTCCTTGGTTCTTCACAGTGTAGCCTCATTTTACCTCTTTAGCCCACTCTCCTGCCAATTCTTCATTCATAAAATTCCCAATCTTCCCTGCCTTCAAGATATATACTTTTTAAAAATTTCAAATTCCAATTGTTCATTGCTGGTATATAGGAAAGCAATTGACTTTTGTACATTAACCTTGTATCCTGTGATCTTGCAGTGATTGTTTATTAGTTTCAGGAGACTTTTTGTATGTGTTTCTATATAGACAATCATGTTGACTGTGAACAAAGATAGTTTTATTCCTCCTTCCCAATCTGTATAAAAGCTGCATTTCCTTATCTGGTCTTAATAGCTAAGATTCTGGTATGATATTAAATAGGAACATGAGAGTAAACATCTTTGCCTTGCTCCTGACCTAGGGTGAAAGCATATAGTCTCTCATCATTAAGTATGATGTAGGTTTTTTGTAGATATTCTCTATCTGATTGATGAAGTTCCCCTCTATTTCTAGTATACTGAATTTTTTTTTTTTTTTTTTTTTTTTTGAGACGGAGTCTTGCTGTGTCGCCCAGGCTGGAGTGCAGTGGCATGATCTCAGCTCACTGCAAGCTCTGCCTCCCAGGTTCACAGCATTCTCCTCCCTCAGCCTACCAAGTAGCTGGGACTACAGGTGCCTGCCACCACACCCAGCTGATTTTTGTATTTTTTAGTAGAGATGGAGTTTCACTGTGTTAGCCAGGCTGGTCTCAATCTCCTGACCTTGTGATCCACCTGCCTCGGCCTCCCAAAGTGCTGGGATTACAGGCGTGAGCCACCACACCTGGCCACATGACACTTTTTATATTGTTCTCCAGTTCTTAGATATTCTGTCCCAATTTTTTTTCATTCCTTTTTCTCTTTGCATTTCAGTCTGGGAAGTTTCTATTGACATATTATCAGGCTGTTTCTTTTCTTGGCCAAGTAGACTAATGATAAGCCCATCAAAGGCATTCACTTCTGTGAGAGTGTTTTTATTTCTAGCATTTCAGATCTTAAGAGTTCCCATCTCTCTGCTTATATTACCTATCTGTTCTTGAATGTTGTCTATTTTTTTCCATTAGAGCCCTCAGCATGTTAAACGTAGTTGTTTTAATTTTCTGGTCTGATCATTCCAGCCAGATCTTAGTCTGGTTCAGTTGCTTGGTATAGCTCTTCAGATTGTGTTTTTTTCTAACCTTTTAGCATGCTTTATAATTTTTTGGTTGAAAGACAGACACGATGCATCAGGTAATAGGTAATTAGGCTTTTTTTTTTGAGACAGTCTTGCTCTGTGTCCACAGCTGGAGTGCAGTGGCACAATTTCGGCTCACTGCAACCTCTGCCTCCTAGGTTCAAGCAATTCTCCTGCCTCAGCCTCCCAAATAGCTGGAATTATAGGTGTGCACCATCACACTCGGCTAATTTTTCTGTTTTTAGTAGAGATGGGGTTTCGCCATGTTGCCCAGGCTGGTTTTGAACTCCTGGTGTCAGTGATCCGCCCGCCTCAGCCTCTCAAAGTGCTGAGATTACAGGCACGAGCCACCATGCCCAGCCGGTAACTAGGCTTTTAATCTGAGGCTTTATATTAATTTGGATAGGAGCTGGGCTGTATTTGAGGTTTACTGTAGCTGTCATTGTTACCATTTTACTTTTTTATATGTATTTATTTTTACCATTTAAGAAAATATCCAAATAGTTACCATTTTAGTGTTCCTACCAGTCACTGACCAGCAGCCTCTTCTCCCAGTAAGCTGACCTCAATTGTGATTCTCTGTATTTGCCTGTCTCTCCAGGGTTTTGAGTGGTGGTTTGCCCCGTGACTTTAATTCTTCCATGGATCAAAGAAAAACCATTGATATTCCAATCTGTTCAGTTTTTTTATTTTGCTGTGAGGAGGGATGTGATGACTTCCAAGCTCTTTACATGTTGGAGCTGACACTAAAAGTCACCTACATACTTTTTCAAGTCCTTTCCCCATGTTTTTCTATAAAGCTCAGCTAAAATAACCCTCTGTGGAGCCTTCCCTGACTTCTCTCTCCTAAATGAAGAGCTCCTCTCTGTGTGCTCTAGTAGTTGGAGCAAATACAAGGATTAAACTTACTGTCTCTTGGCTCTTTGACTCTTTGGACGCCTGGAGAACAGGCATTATGACTCAACTTTGTATTTCTAGTATGTGGCATAAATCAATGTCTGTTGAAGGAAAAGGGAACAAAATACTCTTCGCTAACTAAAAACAAAGTACTACTTTTATTTGGCTCATTTCTCCATTTATTGAATAACCACATTTGGAGAGGCATGAAGCACTTAAGTTTTACATGACTACAAAGTTATCACAAATCTCAAACTTTTTAGCCACAGATATTTCACCTCTGTTTAAAGAAAAAGCTTTCAAAACATCTGAGTTAGCTTAATACACAGAGAACCTGAAATATACGGGAACTACATATTTTTAAATGCTTGTACTTCCTGCTCTAATAATGTCTTCTTTAAATGGAATCCAGCATAAAAGGGATTGAAATGTATAAGGTCATGATGCAAATGCTTTGGAGATAGTGAAACTGATCTGCACAACATGGAAAAAGATGTCATGTGCACAGAAGTTCTGCAAGGATTCATTGAGCCATCTGGGCTTCCATGGCTTGTGCTGTCCATTCTGGTGCTGTTTGACTAATTTTCTCCAAAAGGTTATTCACTTGGAAACAAAGTGATTGGATCTGCTTGTCCCACGTTGGCAGGGCTTCTCGTGCTAAGGAGAAAAAAAATGTACAAAATTAAAATTATTCCTTTGTATTCACAGCAACTGTGAGTTAAAAGATATACACTTTTTACATGCCTATTCTTGGGACAGGCCTGTTCCTTTTAAATATCTAAAAAAGAGAAAAAAATTATTAAAAAAATAAAAACAATAAATACTTTTTTTTTTTTTTTTGGAGATAGAGTCTTGCTCTGTCACTCAGGCTAGACTACAGTGGCATGATCTTGGCTCACTGCAACCTCTGCCTCTTGGGTTCAAGCGATTCTCCTGCCTCAGCCTCCCGAGCAGCTGAGATTACAGGAACCTGCCACCACGCCTGATTAATTTTTGTATTTTTAGTAGAGACAGGGTTTCACCATCTTGGCCAGGCTGGTCTCCAACTCCTGACCTCGTGATCCACCCGCCTTGGCCTGCCAAAGTGCTGGGATTACAGGCATGAGCCACCACGTCCAGCCAGTAGTTTTATTAGCTTTTAAAAGTCTAAAAATCAGGCCAGGCATGGTGGCTCATGCCTGTAATCCCAGCACTTCGGGAGGCCAAGGCAGGCAGATCACCTGAGGCCAGGAGTTCGAGACAAGCCTGGCCAACATGGCAAAACCCTGTCTCTACTAAAAATAGACAAATTAAAGAATTTAAAAAAAAAGAAAAGTAAAAATACAAAAATTAGCCGGGCGTGGTGGCAGGCACCTGTAATCCCAGCTACTCAGGAGGCTGAGACAGGAGAATCGCTTGAACCCGGGAGGTAGAGGTTGCAGTGAGCCAAGATCGTACCACTGCACTCCAGCTTGGGCGACAAGCGGGAAACTCCACTCAAAAAAAAAAAAAAAAAAAAAAAAACCTCTAAAAAATCTTGGCTAATAAAACTAACCTATTTAAACACAGTTAAGAAAAGTGTTTTTTCTTTTTTTTAATTTCTAGCATTTCGAAAGTACCCAAATTACTGGCATAAAGTATAAAACAAAACAAAACAAAACAAATACATACATATGCATGTTATTACTACTACTAGTGAAACGAAATAAAACCGACTAAGCCATAACCTCAACCACAACAAAAGACTGAGGCTGTCTTTTCATCACCAAGGCTTGCAGATTCATAAGACACTGCCACCTACTGGGGAAAGCAAGTCTACCTACACATTCAAATCCGTACTTGACTGGAGTTAGATAAATATCTTAACATTTAAACTCCTCAAAAAAAGTCATCTTGAATCCACCAGGGTTTTCTCTATACCAGCACTATATAGTTAGAAATAGAAAATTGAGAGGAATGTCCCATTCAAAACAGCACCAAAATTTATTAAAAAGGGCACAGATTTAGTGAAAAAGCAACCTATAAAATCTTTTTTTTTTTTTTTTTGAGACGGAGTCTCACTGTCACCTGGGCTGGAGTGCAGTGGTGCGATCTCACCTCACTGCAACCTCCGCCTCTCGGGTTCAAGGGATTCTCCCGCCTCAGCCTCCTGAGTAGCTGGGACTACAGGCATATGCCATTACGTCCAGCTAATTTTTGTATTTTTAGTAGAGACAGGGTTTCACCATGTTGGTTGGCCAGGATGGTCTCAATCTCTTGACCTTGTGATCTGCCCGCCTCAGCCTCCCAAAGTGCTGGGATTACAGGTGTGAGCCACTGCACCTGGCTGCAACCTATAAAATCTTAATAAAGGGCAAAAGATAACTTGAATAGACACAAATCACATTCCCTGGTGGAAATACACAGTAACATAAAAATATCAATCCTTCTCCTTTAATAAATAAATTTAAAGAAATCCCAAAAACAAACCCCCTTTTTTTCTATTTTGTTTTCTAACCAGGCCAAAATTATTAAAGTTAGCATAAAAAATTGGTGTTTGAGAATGGCCAAGAAAATTCTGAAAATGAAAACCAGTGGTGGAATTGAGGTATATCCATCCAACGGAATGCTCTTTGGCTAAAAAAATGAATGAAGCACTGATTACCTGCCATGACATGGATGAACCCTAAAGATACCATGCTGAGTGAAATCAGCCAAAAGGTCACATGTCACATATTACATGATTCCATTTATATGAACTATCCAGGCTAGGTAAATCCAGAGACAGAAGATGGGTTTGGTGGTTGCCAGAAGCTGGGGGAAGGAAGGAACGGAGAGTAACTGCTTAAAGGGCAAGGGCTTCCTTTGGGAAGATGAAAATGTGAAACTAGACAGAGATAGAGGTTGTGCAACATTGAAAATGTACTAAAGGCCATTGAATTGTTTACTTTAAAATGGCTACTATTCTATTATGTGGATTTCCTTCTTTTTTTCTTTTCTCCGGTAGAAATGGGGTCTTGCTATGTTGCCTAGGCTAGTCTTGAACTCCTGAGCTCAAGCAATTATTCCACCTCAACCTCCCAAAGCACTGGGGTCACAATCGTAGGCCACTGTGTCCAGCCCATGTGAATTTCAATTTAACAAAAAAAAGTAGTGGGAAGCAGGAGTTGCTTTACCAATACTAAAGTTTATTATAAATTTGTTTATTACCATATTGTTGCAGATCAGTGGGACCAAATAGAGTACAGAAATAGACCCAAACATATATGTAGAACCTAATCAGATATGTCAAAGATCACAATTTAATCAGAAAGGATGTTTTATTTAATAAATGATACTTGGATAATTGGCTATTCACCTAGAAAAAAACAACTAGACCATAATCTAAAATTATCCACAAAAATGAACTGTAGATGGATTAAATTTCTAAATGTAAAACTATAATACTAGAAAACTTTAGGAAAACGCTAGTTTTATTCCAAGGTAGAAGAGACTTTCTTAATCAATACAGTAAATTAAAAAGCCATAAAATAAAACATTGACCTATTTGAGTGCAAAAAACTTTAAAAATGTGTTTATGTTATGCCTTGTCTTCCAGAAGAAAACCTGACATAATTCGGCCGGGTGCAGTGCAGTGGCTCATGCCTGTAATCCCAGCACTTTGGGAGGCTGAGGTGGGTGGATCACCTGAGGTCGGGAGTTCAAGACCAGGCTGACCAACATAGAGAAACCCCGTCTCTACTAAAAATACAAAATTAGCTGGGCATGGTGGTGCATGGGCATGGTGGTGCGTGCCTGCAGTTCCAACTACTTGGGAGGCTGAGGCAGGAGAATCTCTTGGACCCGGGAGGTGGAGGTTACAGTGAACCGAAATTGAGCCACTGTACTCCAGCCTAGGCAACAAGAGCGAAACTCTGTCTCAAAAAGAAAAAGAAAAAGAAAACCTGACAGAATGGAAAAAAATATTTGTGACACATATTACAGATAAAGTTAAAATTATCAGCCAGGCGCAGTGGCTCACGCCTGTAATCCCGGCACTTTGGGAGGCCGAGGCGGGCGGATCACGAAGTCAGGAGATCAAGACCAGTATATCCTGGCCAACCTGGTGAAACCCCGTCTCTACTAAAATACAAAAAATTAGCTGGGTATGGTGGCATGTGCCCATAGTCCCAGCTATTCAGGAGGCTGAGGCAGGGGAATCCTTTGAACCTGAGAGGCGGAGGTTGGAGTGAGCCGAGACTGTGCCACTGCACTCCAGTCTGGCAACGGAGCAAGATTCCATCTCAAAAAGAAAGGAAAAAAAAAAAAAAAGCCAGGCACAGTAGCTCATACCTATAATCCTAGCACTTTGGGAGGCTGAGGCAGGAGGATCACTTGAGGCCAGGAGCTCAAGACCAGCCTGGGCAATACCACAAGACCCCATCTCAAGAAGAAAAACAACTAGCCAGGTGCAGTGGTGTACACCTGTAGTCCTAGCTACTAGAGAGGCTGAAGCAGGAGGACAGCTTGAGCCCAGGAGTTTGACGCAACAGTGAGCTATGATCATACCACTGCACCTCAGCCTGGGCAACAGAGCGAGACCTTACCTCTTTAAAAAAAAAAAAAAAAAAAATCATTATAACAAAAGCTACAGCAAATTGATACTGGAAGGCCAGAAGGAGAGTTGTGAGGGAAGGGAGGAAACAGACAAGTAACATTAACGCACAGAGGGGGAAATGCTATATTACTCATCATATGCTGTGTTTGTTTATTCAACACTTATTTCTCATTTACAATGTGCCAGACACTGGAACAGATGTTGGATGTACCATGGAAAATAAGACAGACTTAATACTTATCACCAGGAAGCTTAGCTTGGAAACAGAAACAGACATTTAGACAAAGAGTTATACAACTGAAAATAACTAAGATTAATGCTAGGAAGAAATTCAGGCTGACATGAGAACATATAATTTAAAGCCATATCTAATCTGGAGAGCCAGGAAAATCATTACTGATTAAGGATATTCAAATTGAGACAGGGGACAAAGAGAAGATGGCTGGAAAGGGGTGAATATTTCAGAATGTTTGATGGGGGAAGAATTTGCAATGCTGAAAAAAATAAAAAGAAGACTTATGCAAGAGAAAGCTAGAAAGGACCAGGACCAGCTTTGGGGAGACTTTGTATAACTTTGTTCTACAAGCAATGGGGAAGACATTCATTAGAGCGTAAACAAAAGAATAACATGATTTAACCATTTGTTTATTTCTTTTTTATGTTTGCATTTTTTAAAAGAAAATAATCATTCCAGATGTACTAGGGAACGGGACTAGAAAGGAGCAATTGTAGATACGAGAAAGAAAGAGGTTATTTCTCAACACCTGGAGAGGTTATAATAGTAGGGTTCAGAACAGGTTGGTGATAGTAAGAAATGAAGAAAAGGACCCGGTTCAATGGCTCACACTTGTAGTCCCCAGCACGTCAGAGATTTAGGAGGTTGAGGCAGGAGGATGGTTTGAGCCCAAGGATAAGGAATATTGGAGAAAGCTAACAATGCAGTTTTGGGATGGCTGGTTGGTTAGTCGTGGGGGACACGTAAGAAGGGAAGATAATAAATTCAGTTTTTGATATGTTAATGCTAAGATGCCGAAGCAATCAGGTAGAAACACCTGAGTAGTAAACTAGAACCATGGGGCTAGGACTTAGAAGATTCACCCTAGAAAGGTAAATGTAGGCATTGTCTACACAGAGACAGTAACTGAATCAAAGGAAATAGATGAGATTATCCATGGAAATTCAGTAGCATAAGTGCGGAACGGTCTAGGATTAAGTCCTAAGTAACTAGTATTTAAATTTAAAGGTACTACAGATTCTACAAAGATGACTATGAAGGATAGCTGGAGATATAAGAGGAAAAGTAGAATCGGATGGAAGAGATGACAAAAGTCAATGCTGTGGTGGTGGGGAGAAGGTTCAAAAAGTAGTGAGAGATCAACATTATTTGATATGTTGAAAAGTCAAGATGAGATTTGGAAGATATAAGGATTTTCATTAAAATGGGGGAGTCCTGAGGATGTGTAAATATTGATGGAAAGAAGCCAGTAGAAAAAAGGATAAAACCAGACAAAAGTAACTGCTAACCTCAGGTTCCTAAACCAGTGTTTTTTGGTGGGAGGGGAGACGGAAAGGATCAGAGAAAAGGTCCAAAGCCCGAGTGGAAGAACCAGACAGGGTGACAGGAACCATTCGCAGTAAAACACGAAGGAAGAAAAAGATTCACATCTACATCTAAAATTAAAGTGTTTCTACATCTGATAAAGAAGTTAAAATATCAAATTGAATCAGAGAAAAAATTAAAAAACTAAAAAAAAAATCAAAATACTTCATACTGATGGCTTTTTTCCCCTCTGAAATGGGAAACAAGATTTTCTACTGAGAGTAAATGGGGAGAAAAGTCAGAAATTTAAGAAAAACCAAAACTGAAATAGCCATTGCAAAGTAGGAAAAGGAGTGGACTAGAGAAATGTACCATGAATCCTATGTAGTGCTGAGGACCTGTGACCTTGACTTTAGAGAAGTATCAGCCTGTCTGATGCCTGACTCTCCTCCAGCACAAAAAACATTATGCTAACTGGAAGAAAACAGAAGAGTCAATGGACCAGAAACTCCAACAAGGTCAAGGAAGAACTGAACTGGGAGTAACGGAGACAGACCACAGACCACTAGAGAAACAAGAAAAAGGTTATGGCCAGAGTGAGATATTTCAAATAAAAATTTTACAAGTGGAACAGTTCTGGGTACAGTAAGGTCCACGGTATAAATGAGGTGGGAATAAGGAGCTGAGAAGGTATTAGACAATGAAAAAGTCAAGGGATCCACTTACCTGTCTGCCTCCATTAGTTTAATGAGCTGCTGAATAGGAAATGCAACTGTCATTTCCATATGCCTGATACATGCCTGCTATGTGGTCAATAAATATTTGATGCATAAATGAATGAACTGATACAACAATTTGAGTTTCAAATTTTTCCTTAACATAGAAAATCCTGCAGTAAGTACATTCATGAATATAATTTTTTTTTTTTTTTTTTGAGACAGAGTCTCGCTTTGTCACCCAGGTTGGAGTGCAGTGCTGCAATTTTGGCTCATTGCAACCTCTGCCTCCTGGGTTCAAGCAATTCTCCTGCCTCAGCCTCCTGAGTAGCTGGGACTACAGGTGCCTGCCACCACACCTGGCTAATTTTTATTTTTATTTTTTATTTATTTTTATTTTTTTTTATTTTTATTTTTATTTTTTTTTGAGACGGAGTCTCGCTCTGTCACCCAGGCTGGACTGCAGTGGCCGGATCTCAGCTCACTGCAAGCTCCGCCTCCCGGGTTCACGCCATTCTCCGGCCTCAGCCTCCCGAGTAGCTGGGACTACAGGCGCCCGCCACCTCGCCCGGCTAGTTTTTTGTATTTCTTAATAGAGACGGGGTTTCACCGTGTTAGCCAGGATGGTCTCGATCTCCTGACCTCGTGATCCGCCCGTCTCGGCCTCCCAAAGTGCTGGGATTACAGGCTTGAGCCACCGCGCCCGGCCTAATTTTTATATTTTTAGTAGAGACAGGGTTTCACCGTGTTGGCCAGGCTGATCTCAAACTCCTGACCTCAAGTAATACGCCTGTCTCGGCCTCCCAAAGTGCTGGGATTACAGGCATGAGCTACCATGCCCAGCCTCATGAATATAACTTCTTAAAAATTATTTTAAATTATTTCTTTGGGAAATAAGCTCATTCTAGTAATAAGATTCTGAGTCAAAGGAAACTGTCCAGCATGTTTTAATCATAAATATAACAACAGTTCACTGCTATTTCATTATGACAGAAATACACAAAACCTCTTACTTTCAAAATGAACTATTCCATCAATCTGGTCAATAAATCCATTCATACGTCCTTCTGTTATCATTTGAGATGCTATCTTTTCCGCCTATTGGGGGAAAAAAAAAACTCTCTGAAACTTTATCATATCTTTTAGTTATTCACATATGATAAGAGAACTGAAAGCTTCTGGTTTAACTACCATCACTAAACTTTACGTATATGTTAATCTGTCACTAGAAGAGTAAATCCTGTAAATCTGGCTATTTCCCAGTTCTTGCTGTGCATAAGCCATTATTTTAAGTTAACTGGGATCTGTTTTTCTTGTGAGATTTTGGACAAGAATATAACTTTACCATTTTCTCTTCTGCTCAAAAGCAAACTATCAATTTTTCTTCTTACTGGGATCCACATCTCAAAAAAACCCAAACAAACTAGTTTTTCTTATTTTATTTCAATTTCCACAGTATTTGCTACCCCAGAAACTCTTTAAAAATTGAAAGGTAGATGGTGAAATTCCAATATAAATTGAAAGGGTTTAAAAGACAATTAAAAGAAAGCAAAAAGTCTGCTACCTAATTCCTGAAGACATACTTAATGTTTACTGTGCATAAGCAAACTGGATTGTGACCTGGTCATTTATTAATTTTGACCATCTTCACAATCAATCCTATCAGTCCTGAATAGACTATGACTAGCATTTATTGTTAAAAATATATTCACCTCCAATAGTCTCAGCAAGAGATCATACCTTAAAGCCTCAAGAAGAAAGTCTCTTTTAATGGTAACTTAAACCTTGACTCCCAAATTGTTCTTCCTTTACTGTGTATTGAATGTATACAAGTAAAGGAATTGTTAGAAAATTCTAATTAAAAGTTCATTGCCAGGCCAGGCACAATGGCTCATGCCTGTAATCCCAGCACTTTGGGAGGCCGAGGTAGGAGGATCACTTGGGACCAGGAGTTCAAGACTAGCCTGGGCAACACAGCAAGACCCTGTTTCTTTAAAAAAAAAAAAAAAAAAAAAAAGGCTGGGCGTGGTGACTCACACTTGTAATCTCAGCACTTTGGGAGGCTGAGGCTGGTAGATCACAACGTCAGAAATCTGAGATCAGCCTGGCCAACACAGTGAAACCCCATCTCTACTAAAAATACAAAAATTAGCTAGGTGTGGTGGTGTAATCTCAGCTACTCAGGAGGCTTAGGTAAGAGAATTGCCTGAACCTGGGAGGCAGAGGTTGCAGTGAACCGAGATTACACCACTACACTCCAGCCTGGGCAACAGAGCTAGAGCCCGTGTTGGGGGAAAACAAACAAACAAAAACATTAGCCAGGCGTGGTGATGCATAATTGTAGTACCAGCTACTTGGGAGTCTGAGGCAGGAAGATTGCTTGAACCCACGAGTCTGAAGCAGCAGTAAGCTATGATCGTGCCACTGCACTCCAGCCTGGGTGACAGAGCAAGAGCCTGTCTCTAAAAATAAACAAAAAAAAACCCAAATAAACAGACAAAAAATTTCACTGCCAGAGAAAAAGGGATGTGACCCATAACTGCATGACTTTAAGGTTTACAAATTAGCTAAAAGTAAGGTTGATTGCTTAATTTTATTTAAAATCAAGAGAATATTTTGTAAATGATACCTGCAATACTCTCTAAATGTCATTGGTACTTTGTTGGAATTTATATATAATCAACCAAAACTTAAAACAAACAATAAAATTACATTCCCTAGTAAGTCAGTCAATTTCTTAAGTTAAATCCAAGCATAGAAGCTACAACAGAATAGCCTGGAGCATTACCATATCATTCTCTCAAAAAGATGAAATATTTAAACTTTGAGTCAATCTAGGGCACAAAAAAGTAAGGCATGTATCAAAATCTTAGTCAGCAGTCAAAAACCACTATAAAGTAGATTTAAACAGACACCAAACAAAGACATTCTCAGAAAATGGGTGTCATAACCTGAAACTCCTGAAAGATTTCTATTCTAGGTCACTTGATCACAAAACACAATTTAAAACACCAAAAACACTAAGAGAATTCCACTAAACACACTAGGCCTATTTTAACTTCTAAAGAATTTATTTACATTTACTTGTGGCTTTTAGGTGTAATTCTGTTGTTGTTTCCAACATTTATCTTGTTGGAAGATAACAAATGTTGTTTCCAACATGTATTTTCTTGTTGTTTCCAACATTTATTTTATTTTCTCATTATTTTAATGGTTTCACCTCTTAACTGTTTTTAAAATGTATTGGAATCAAGAAGATACCTTAGCTGCAGGGATCTCTAAAAGAGCTCCAAGTTCTTCAAAGGTAATATTATTATATAATTTGCTTGCAGACAACAAATTGTGTTCAATAACAGCTCTGTCCAAGATGCTGGAACCTTAAACATAAATAAGACAGTTACCAGTTTGAAACCAGTTTTATACTCTAAAAAGATGCATCATTTTTTCTGAAAATTTCCAGGCATGTAATAACTCTGATCAAATTTAATTTCTCTGATCAAAATTTTAAAAGTAGCCAATATATGATGTAGTTTCATTAATGTACAATTAAATAAAAATAACACTTAGCAAATGAATGATTGGCAAGTAATTATTAAGTAAATAGATCTAATGCTTTGGATTTGGAATCTTGCTTCTTTAGGCTATCAAATTCATTAACTTTTTTTTTTGAGACAGAATTTCATTCTGTTGCCCAGACTGGAGTGCAGTGGCACAATCTCTGCTCACTGCAACCTCTGTCTCCCAGGTTCAAGCAATTCTCATGCCTAAATCTCCTGAGTAGCTAGGACTACAGGTGTGCACCACCACACCTGGCTAAGTTTTTGTATTTTTAGTAGGGACGAGGTTTCATCATGTTGGCCAGGCAGGTCTCACCTGGCCTCAAGTGATGCTCCCACCTGGGCCTCCCAATGTGCTGTGATTACAGGCATTAGTTATGGCGCCTGGCCCATTAACTTTTCTTTCTACAAGCATAAACTTTTACTAGCAAGCAGCAGCACAACAATTATGCAACCTGTTCTGCAAGCTTCATAAAGTGATCTCTATTCTTGTGGGCACTCCACGAGCATCAAACCAAGGCAAATGTGAGAAATATCCAGATCCAGACCCAGGACCAGGCTGAGAGATCAGGCATAGAATCCTCTTTTCAGTGAGGTCATACAGTATCTGATAATGTTCTGGACCCAAGGTCCTACTTTGAATGTGATTAGACCACTGGGCTCACCCCATGCTTACATATTTCTGCTGAACATTTAACTACTGTAATGAGTGCAGGGGACAAAATATACTTGGAGACTTCAAGGGAAGTATTCTGAGAACCCCTGTTTCTTACAGTGCCTCACCTTCTCCTTTTCCAGAATTCCACCCGCGATCTGCTAGTTTTTCACTTAACTCCTATCTCCCAGATTACCGTGCTGGTTCCTCCTTCTTTTTCTTCTCTCATATATTAGAAGGCTTAATTTTGCACCTTCTTCTCTTTTTATCCTACCATCAAAATGCTGATAATGATCAGACACATATCTGTAATCTAAATCTCCCTTTTGAATTCAGACTTATACAGCCAACTACCTAAATATCCAATCCATTAATTTTATAAATATCTCAAATTTAATACGTCCAAAAAAGCAGGCAGGTGCAGTGGCTTACCCCTATAATCCCAGCACTTTGGGAAGCCAAGACGGGAGGACTACTTGAGCCCAGGAGTTCAAGACCAGCCTGGGCAACATGGAGACACCCTGCCTCTACAAAAAAATTTAAAAATTAGCAAGGTGTGGAGGTACATGCCTAAGCTTCTGGGGAGGTGGAGGTAGGTGGAAGGATCATTTGAGCCCAAGAGGTTGAGGCTGCAGTGAGCTATGGCATCATGCCAGCCCCAGCCTGGGCAAAAGAGTGAGTCCCTGTCTCAAAAAGTAAAAAAAAAAAAAAAAGGACTGCTTAGCCAGGCACAGTGGCTCATGTCTGTAATCCCAGTGCTTTGGAAGGCTGAGGTGGGAGAACTGTTTGAGGCCAGGAGTTCAAGACTAGCCTGGGCAACATAGTAAGACCCTAACTCTACAAAAAATTCCAGCCTGGGCGACAGAGCGAAACTCCGCCTCAAAAAAAAAAAAAAAAAAAAACCTTAACCGGGCATGGTGGTGGGCACCTGCAGTCCCAATTACTTTGTTCTAGGCTGCAGTGAGCCATGATTGCCCCAGTGCACTCTAACCTGGACAACAGAGCACAACTATAACTAACAAAAGAAAAAAGAAAAACTTCTCTCCTCAGTCTGTTCTTCTCCCAGTCTACCCCATGTCAAAAAGTAGTACAGCAGGCAGAGGGGAGGCAAGAATAAGGAGTTATTGTTTAATAGGTACAGAATTTTAGTTTGGGAAAATGTAAAAGTTCTGGAGATGGATGTCGGTGATGGTTGCACAACAATGTGAAAGTACTTAATGCCACAGAACTGCACATGTTAAAATGGTGATTTTTATGTTATATATATTTTATCACAATTTTTTTTAACAAGGTCATACACTGTCACTGAAACTGGAGTGCCATGGGGCAATCACGGCTCACTGTAACTTTGACCTCCTGGGCTCAACCAATCCTCCCACCTCAGCCTCCCAAGTAGCTAGAACCACAGGCATGTACCACCATCCCTAGCTGTTTTTCTTTACATTTTGTAGAGATAAGGCCTCACTATGTTGCACAGGTTGGTCTGAAACTCCCAGGCTCAAGTGATCCTCCCGCCTTAGCCTCCCAAAGTGCTGGGATTACAGGCATGAGCCACCATGCCCAGCCATAATATATATATTTTTAAGCAGTACAGCAGTATACCCAGTTAAAAGGACTGTATCGCTGGGCACTGTGGCTCACGCCTGTAATCTCATCACTTTGGAAGGCTGAGGCAGGCGAATCACCTGAGGTCGGGAGTTCGAGATCAGCCTGAGCAACATGCAGAAACTCCATCTCTACTAAAATTACAAAATTAGCCGGGTGTGGTGGCGCATGCCTGTAATCCCAGCTACTTGGGAGGCCGAGGTAGGGGAATCACTAGAACCCAGGAGGCAGAGGTTGTGGTAAACCGAGATTGCGCCATTGCACTCCAGCCTGGGCAACAAGAGTAAAACTCTCTCTCAAAAAAAATAAAAAATAGGCCAGGCATGGTGGCTCACGCCTGTAATCCCAGCACTTTGGGAGGCCAAGGTGGGTGGATCATGAGGTCAGGAGATTGAGACCATCCTGGCTAACATGGTGAAACCCCGTCTCTACTAAAAATATGAAAAAATTAGCCAGGCATGGTGGCAGGTGCCTGTAGTCCCAGCTACTCAGGAGGCTGAGGCAGGAGAACGGTATGAATCCAGGAGGTGAAGCTTACAGTGAGCCAAGATTACGTCACCTGGCCACTGCACTACTCTAGCCTGGGAGACAGAGCAAGACTCCATCTCAAAATAAAATAAAATAAAAAAATTTTTTTAATTTAAAAAATAAAAATAATTCCTCTTTTTTTATGAGGAGGTGTTATATAGAATTATTATTAAAAGACAGCAAGATGCTTCTAATTTAACATGATGTTCACTAGTCTGTACCTAAACACTGACTACCATATACACATAAGCCATGATCATTACCATCAGCTGTAGTTGCTTTTTGGTGAGGCATCAGCATGGCGGCAAATTCTTGAAGCTGATTTCCTCTGATGATCCTATCTAGGTACATTTTCTCTAGGATCCCATAGGCAGCAAGTTGCTGGCACCTTTCATCCTTAAAAAGAGTAGCTAGCATCCGAGAACGCTGCTGTCCTAAGAGAAATAAATGAGCATCAAATTTCACAATGTTATTTTCACAATGTTTCTTTAGGGAAAAAAAAAATCTATCTTATGACCTCATTTTTGTCTACTAAATATACAGCCAGTACTCATTATTCATGGTAATCATGGTCTGCAGTCACTGACGACACTGAATTATCAAGTACTAAACTGCTGCTCCTATGGGAATAAAGGTTAGGTTCCTGTGAGCATCTGGTCACAACATTTTCATCAAGGAATTAATCTGTAACCTTGTTTTATGTGTGTTTCTGTTTAGAGACATCCTATTTAATATATATATATTGTTGATTCATTAACATTGAACTCATGGCCAACACTATAAATCACACCTAAATGAAGCTATCTAACACACGTATTTTCTCCATAGGGCACTTAAGACCACTCCCCAGAGAGCACTATGGCTGTGTGCCATTGTAAACAGCAAAATCACTGAAAACAGAACAAAAGTGTGAAAAACATGATCTTAAACAGACCATGAAAAGGATATTTGTGTACGGTATAAAAGTAAAAAAACAAGCAGGGAATCTACATGTTCAACCTCAGGTGGAAACATGCCAGGACATTCAAATGTTTTGCCACCCTGCACATGTCTGCAAATGACAGTGGAAGTGCTGCAAGTATTGACTTTGGGGTTATGAATAAATTTTAGCAAGGAGGATAATTCAGAAACATGGAATCCACAGATAAAGAAGAGCAACTATATAGTCATACATGAAGAATTTCAGGCCAAAATGTTACAAGCGGTTGGAAGAACAGGTGATTTCTATTTTCCTTTTCTTATTTGTACTTCTACAATAAACATTCATTATTTCATTAATAAAAAAATTTATGAAAGATGAAAAAATATTTATCTGATAGGGAGACTTAATATTCATAATTTCAATTTATATTTTCAAGGAACTTTAGTGACAACTGATAACATTAAAAAAATCAAACTCACGAAAATGATCCTATCAACAACCTTTTTCTTTTTAAATATATTTCTAGTTCTTTATACCAAAAGAGCCTAACCACAATGACACCCAGAAGCAATGAGCATATCTAATGTCCAAATCTTGGTAGCCCATTAAAAAGAACTAGGGATCCTTGAAAAATAGCTGATTTCAAGTCTGAGGCAGGCAAAATACAAGATAAATCCAAGTCACCTTTTTCTGCTAATTCGCAGGGAAGTATTCAAAGGTTAATGGGGCCATGTCAAAAAGACATAACTGGCCAGGCACAGTGGCTCATGCCTATAATCCCAGCACTTTGAGAGACCAATATGGAGGGATTGCTTGAGGCCAGACTACCCTAGCCAACATTAGCAAGACCTCATCTCCATTAAAAAAAAAACAAAAGAAGGCATAACCTAGTCATGTTTGAGGAACAATTTGAACATCAAAAAGAGTAACAATTGTTAATTGATTGTCATACGCTGAACAAATAAAAAGCTGTGTCAAATATACAAGAATGTTCATAGCAGTACTATTCCTAGCAGCCAATAAGAAATTAGGATAAATGAATTGTGGTATAGTCATACAATGAAATACTATATAACAAGGAAAATGAAGAAAGTACAAATACACATAGCCATGGATAAACTTCATAAAATTGAGCAAAAGAAGAATGAATACACTATATGATTTCATTTATATAAAAAAAAATAAGAAGGCTAATATATACTAGTGATTATTCTTGTAGGGTTAGGAGTTGGGGCTAGTGACTTGAAGAAAGCATAAAGAAGGTGGAGTGTTGGTAACATCTTGTTTCTTGTTCTGGATGCTTGTTACATGGAGGTGTTCAGCTTGTGAAAATTCATCAAGCTGTATACTTTTCATATGTGTACTTTTCCTGTGTGCATATCATACTAACAGAAAATAAGCAGAAAAAAAGTACAAAGTAAAAAGTTCAAAATAAAAGTAAAAAAAGGAAGAAAAAAGTTCATGCAGAAGAATAGAATGAGCAAATCACCATTTTGTGACATACAATGTAATGAATGACCCAAGCAAGCATTATTACTATTATTATTTTTTTTTTATTTTTTGAGACGGAGTTTCGCTCTTGTTGCCCTGGCTGGAGTGCAATGCCGCGATCTCGGCTCACTGCAACCTCCGCCTCCCGGGTTGAAGTGATCCTCCTGCCTCAGCCTCCCGAGTAGCTGGGATTACAGGCATGTACCACCACGCCCAGCTAATTTTGTATTTTTAGTAGAAACGAGGTTTCTCCATGTTGGTCAGGCTGGTCTCAAACTCACAACCTCAGGTGATCCGCCCACCTCGGCGTCCCAAAGTGCTGGGATTACAGCCGTGAGCCACCGCCCCTGGCCCCAAGCAGGGATTCTTAATGGATGCTAACTTATTATGTAAAAGGAAGTAGAAAACAGAATTTTTAATGTCATATAATGCAAAAAGCTTATTGATATGGTTTCAGATTCCACATTGCAACTAATCTGTAAGAAACTATACCATCTGTCAAGCATAGTATCAAAGAATATCCACAATTACCTGAAAATGAGATTAAAATGTGCTTGTCTTTTCCAGCTACACATCTGTGTGAGGCTGAATTTTCTTCATATACTTTAACTAAAATAACCTATTCAAACGGAGTGAATGCGGAAGTGCCTATAAGAATTGAGCTGTTTCGGTCAGGCGCGGTGGCTCACACCTGTACTCCCAGCACTTTAGGAGGCCAAGGCGGGCGGATCACAAGGTCAGGAGATCGAGACCATCCTGGCTAATATGGTGAAACCCAGTCTCTACTAAAAAATACAAAAAATTAGCCAGGCGCGGTGGCGGGCAGCTGTAGTCCCAGCTACTCGGGAGGCTGAGGCAGGAGAATGGCATGAACCCAGGAGGCTGAGCTTGCAGTGAGCCAAGATTGCGCCACTGCACTCCAGCCTGGGCATCAGAGCCAGACTCTGTCTGGAAAAAAAAATTTTTTTTTAATGCAAAACAATTCCATTCCCAGTAACATTTTTTGCTTAGAAAAATGTAATTGTTTTTCATAAAAGTATGTCATTTATGTTTACATGTAAAGGGTCTATTATTGCTACTTTAAAATAAATTAATAAATTATCTTAAATTACTCATTTAATTTCTAATAATCAGTAGATAGAATCTACATAAACAAGAGCTTTTGGGTTCTCAATACTTTTTCAGAGTGTAAAGGGGTCCTGACACCAAGAAATTTGAGAACCTAAAGTACTGAAAGAAAACATGGAGGGATTTAAAATGACATATAATTTCAGAGTAGGGAAGACTTTTCTAAGCAAGTCAACAAAACTTAGAAGCCATTAAAGAAAGATTAATAAATGTAATTAAGTAAACATTAAAAGGTTCTGCATGGGAAAAATGTCATAAACAAAACCAAAAAGATGACAAGTTAGGAAAAATTTTAATTTTCCTTTATATCTAAAGAGCTTTCACAAGTCACCAAGAAAGGACAAACAACTCAAAAAATGGCCAATCAACATAAATGTATAATTCACTTAATAAAGAAATACAGATTTTTCAACAATGTTTTTAAACATACAAAAAATGCTCAAGAGCTTTTGTAAATACAAATTAAAATTAAAGTGAGATATGGTTTTTCATCTACCGGATCAGAAAAGATAAAAGAATGTGGTAATATCTGTGTAAGAAATCAGGTGCTCATGAATATTTTTGTTTAGAGTGTAATAGTACAGGGCAATGTGTAACGTCTATCAGAAATTCAAAAGTATGTACCTTTGAATCCAGAAAGTTAACCTATACATATACATGTGCATAATCACTATAGTGTTGTGATTGACTAAATGAATTATGATAAAGCCAGACAACAGAAAATCAAAAAGAATGAGTTATATGTACTGACATGTAAAGATCACAATGATGTATACAGTTACAATAAAAAGGCAAGTTGCAAAAGTGTGTATATGCTACCATTTGTATTGAAAGAAATGTAAGAAACCAGTAAAAGTTCTTTAGAAAAAGAAGCAGTACCATGTTCATGTACTGCCTTTTCAATAACAAAAAATAAAATAAATAAGATTACTAGTCTATAAAGAATAAAATGGGATGGGTGTGGTGGCTCACACCTGTAATCTCAGCACTTTGGGAAGCCAAGGCAGGTGGATCACATGAGCCCAGGAGCTCAAGACCAGACTGGGCAACATGGAGAAACCCCACCTCTAGAAAAATACAAAAAATTTAGCCAGGCATGGTGGTGTGCACCTGTAGCCCCAGCTACTTGGGAGGCTGAGGTGGGAGGATCACTTGAGCCCAGGAGGTTGAGGCTGCAGTGAGTAGTGACTGCGCCACTGCACTCCAGCCTGGGTGATAGAGTGATTTAAGAAAAGCTATGGTTTAGAATTAGCATTTCCTCTTAACACTCATTCTACTTCATAAGTGATTTACATGCTATAATTCAGTAAAAAGAACAAACAATATTTGTTACATGTATTGAAGAAAAGGATGTCAGGTCTAAAACTGAGGCTTGAAAGGTTAAAAAAAAAATCAAAAGCAGTGTATTAATTATCATTTCATCAATCTACAGATTTTAATTTTTGTTTCACTCTGCACAATTCTCAATTAAGTTGATATCCACTTCTTTAGTGAAATTTTAGAACTTTACATTATCTCTTTTAACTATTCTTTTTTTGTTTTTGTTTTTGAGACGGAGTCTTGCTCTGTCACCCACGGTGAAGTGCAGGGGCGCGATCTCAGCTCACTGCAAGCTCCACCTCCTGGATTCACACCATTCTCCTGCCTCAGTCTCCTGAGTAGCTGGGACTACAGGCGCCCGCCACCATGCCCGGCTAATTTTTTGTATTTTTAGTAGAGACGGGGTTTCACTGTGTTAGCCAGGCTGGTCTCAATCTCCTGACCTCGTGATCCGTTACAGGTGTGAGCCACCGCACCCAGCCCTCTTTTAACTATTCTTAACACATCTGCATAATAGACTGATATGAGCATATTAAATTATTTTAACAAATCATTTTATTTCTGTTTTTGTTTAAACACTTAAACTACATTTACCATAATTGTATTACGAAGACATCCCTTTGAAGAATAGTTCCTTGCTAAATTTTCCAACAGTAACCAACCTAAAGTTATTATGCAAAGATAACTGTTCATTTAAGTATAAATTATTACATGTTTACCTGCTGATGCTAAGATCGTACAGTGCAAAGCATGTTTTAAGGCCTCTAGTCTTTCACTTTCGTGGACTATTGTCTTGTAAGAGAGTTCATTGTACCTTTGTGCAGCTTCAATGAATTTTCTTCTATAATCAAGAACACGTGCATAGCATACCTACAGAAGGAAAATGTTTCAATTAGGCGACAAATTAAAAAGCGAGAGTTGAAAAAAAAAAAAAAAAACAGAGAAACAATTTCTAATATTTAAGAGCATCTATCAGATGTTCTGGAATATCTTAGTATGTCACAATTCTCCAATACAAAATTAATTCCAAATCAACTTATCTGTTACCTTATAATGTATCTGTAATTGTTCATTAGTTGATTCATTCTGAAGCAACGATGCTCTATTTATGTAAGCCTCTGCCTGGACTGGATCATCATCCTCCAGATATAGCCTAGCAATCTTCAAGTAAGTCTCCAGTTTATAATCTACATTGTACTGTCTAGGATGTAACAGAAAAACACATAATGACTCAATATTTTGTCAAGAAAATTTTAGGAATAATAGAAGATATGTTGTTTTCTCCTCATATATATTCTGGTACCATAAGGGAATCAAACATTTTACTGCATTACACAAAAACTAAAAAGTTTTATTGAATTTTTATTATCATTAATCACATTATATCTTAGCTGCTTTTAATCCTCAATCTCACAAGCTAAAAGCTAAAGAACAACTGCTCAGTTTAGGGGTATATCATATATGACTAGTGGGACAACCTTCCTAGAAAATAATTGGGAAATATGCTCTCCAACCATCCTTTGAATCCTTTAAAATGCATACACCCTTAACCCACCATACATTTACCTTTAGAAAATAAATCCTAAGGCCAGGTGTGGCGGTTCATGCCTGTATTTCCAACACATTGGGAGGCCTAGGTGGGTGGATCACCTGACGTCAGGAGTTCGAGACCACCCTGACCAACATGGTAAAACCCTGTCTCTACTAAAAATACAAAAAATTAGCCGGGCATGGTTGGCACACACTTGTAATCCCAGCTACTCGGGAGGCTGAGACAGGAGAATTGCTTGAACTCAGGAGGCAGAGGCTGCAGTGAGCCAAGATCATGACATTGCACTCTGGCCTGGGTGACAGAGTGAGACTTAGTCTCAAAAAAAAAAAAAAAAAAAGAAATCCTAAAAAGATAGCCAGATAGCCAGGGATGTGCATACATATGCATATAAAAGGATATTAATTTGTAAAATTATTTATAAATATCTATGCTAGGAAAAAAAATGGAAATCACCCATTATGATATTATTGGTGATCAAGTTGTGGTGCATAAAAATGGTAGAATACAAGGCTGGGCATGGTGGCCCACCTATAATCCCAGCACTTTGGGAGCCCGAGGCAGGCAGATCATGAGGTCAGGAGTTCAAGACAAGCCTGACCAACATGGTGAAACCCCGTCTCTACTAAAACACAAAAATTAGCTGGGCATGGTGGCACACATCTGCAGTCCCAGCTACTCGGGAGGCTGAGGCAGGAGAATAGCTTGAACCCGGGAGGCGGAGGTTGCAGTGAGCCGAGATCATGCCATTGCACTCCAGCCTGGGCAAGAGCAAGACTCCATCTCAAAAAAAAGAAAGGTAGAATATTGTATAATCTAGTCACTATGTATTTTTCCTAAGTGAAAAAACTGGATAAAACAGTATGTAAAACACTATTAAAATGTATTTCTATACACATATATCAAAATAGTAATAGCAATTATCTGTGGGTAGTAAGATTATAGGTGGTTTTCATTTTCTTCTTCATCTCAGTGGTCACATTTTATGCCAGGAATGTATAACTAAAGACCTCACATAATTCAAAACTCACATGAAACAAGATTAATCCTAACAGAAAAATTAATCCTATTTACCTGCAAGAGTGGTGCCACCATATGGCAAGAACACAGAGTTTATAATTAACTTGGCCCCAGATTTGAAAATAATTCTATACTTTATTGATTTGGGGGGGATGGAGAATGGGAGGAGAGATTTATGCAAATTTAATTTTTGCATATATTAATATTCTGTACTTTTTTCCATTCATAATTCAAATATACATTGCTTGCCACGTACAGCACTATATTCTTGAATTTTCCAATTTTTTGCCAAGTGTAACTATTATATCAATTACTTTTTTTTTTTTTTTTTTGAGACGGAGTCTCGCTCTGTTCCCCAGGCTGGAGTGCAGTGGCGCCATCTCGGCTCACTGCAACCACTGCCTCCCGGGATCATGCCATTCTCCTGCCTCAGCCTCCTGAGTAGCTGGGACTACAGGCGCCCGACACCACGCCCGGCTAATTTTTTTTGTATTTTTAGTAGAGACGAGGTTTAACCGTGGTCTCGATCTCCTGACCTTGTGATCCGCCCGCCTCGGCCTCCCAAAGTGCTGGGATTACAGGCGTGAGCCACCACGCCCAGCCATCAATTACTTTAATAATCAGAATGAATCATTTTTTGAAAGAAAAAGTTCCCATTTATCCAAAGTCTACATTTAGTCACTTTAACTTGTTTAGAAAACCAATGACATTTTTATCTCTTTGGTTTACTCACAGATAAGGATAATGCTACAGTACTACTAAAACAACAATTATCACCACTGTAAAAAACAATATCTAATTTTATATTTATTTCAGCTACCACTGAAAAGAAATCAATTGCCCTGTGCTAGGGAGAAAATACTAGGTAAAGCATAAGACGAAAGCAATCAAGAAAGCCCAGCTTTTTCAAACTACCAAATTATCAAGGGACCTTGAAATGCAAAATTCAACATCTACATATGAAGGCTTTTTTACAAACTGGCTGCTTTTTCAAGGAGCATCATTGCCTAGTAACTTCATAAATAATGCACAAAAGGCAAGATGTCTGAAGCAGTGTCTGCCTCACTATTGCAAATATTAATGAAGAACAAAAAAAGAATTCCTCCTTCACCTGGTAAAGGAGTAGAAAGGCAGATGAAGATATTTTTAAGTCCTTCACAGTTGGTACCGTTTTATACTTGCCAACTTGAAGAGGAAGTGTTTTCAATACAATAACCAATAGTCTCACACCTTTCATCCTCATACAATATACTTAGGAGAAATGTTTCATGAAGAAGTATAAATTTTTAAAAATATATACATCAAGAGGTAAGACTGGTTGAATAAGAGTTATAAACCATCTTTTTTTTTTTTCTTTTTTTTTTTGAGACAGAGTCTCACTCTTGTCACCCAGGCTGGAGTGCAGTGATGAGATGTCGGCTCACTGCAACCTCCGCCTCCTGGGTTCAAGCGANAAAAAAAAAACAAAACAAACAAACAAAAAAAAAGAAAGACACTGCTGTATCTCTCTTCTATGAGACTGTCAGATAATTTCTTTCCTTGTTTTCAAGATAGGGTCTTGCTCTGTCACTCAGGCGGGAGTACAGTGGCATAATCATGGCTCACTGCAGCTTCAAACTCCCGGGCTCAAGCAAGCCTCTTGCCTCAGCCTCCATGAAGCTGGCACTACAGGCGTGCACCACCACACCTGTTTTAAATTTTTTCTTTTGTAGAGATAGGGTCAGTCTCTTTTGTTGATCAGGCTGGTTTCAACTCCTGGCTCATGCAATCCTCCCACCTCGGCCTCCCAAAGTGCTGGTATTACTAGCATGAGCACTCAAGCCCGGCCAAGACAAGATAATTTATTGATAAACTTTTCTTTTTTTTTTTGAGACAGAGTCTCACTCTTGTCACCCAGGCTGGAGTGCAGTGATGAGATGTCGGCTCACTGCAACCTCCGCCTCCTGGGTTCAAGCGATTCTTGTGCTTCAGCCTCCCTAGTAGCTGGGATTACAGGCACACACCACCACACTTGGCTAATTTTTGTATTTTTAGTAGAAACAAGGTTTCATCATGTTGGCCAGGCTGGTCTCAAGCTCCTGACCTCAGGTGATCTGCCCACCTTGGCTTCCCAAAGTGCTGGGATTACAGGCATGAGCTACCACGCCCTGCCATCTTAATTTTTTAAAAACTGTTTTTCTACCTCATTTTCTCTAGTATCTGAAACCCAACAATCCTTGCACCCACTGTGCCCTCCAACCACTTATCCCTTACATGTCACTGCCTTTCCCCATAAAGGCCTCACTTTCCTCTTTACCTAGCCTAACTCCTATGGTCACTCACTCATTGTAATCACTTGTAATCATTGAATTGCATAGGCACTCATCTCCCTGGTCCTTCTCTTGCTGTCATACTTGTTGGGCAAAAATCATAACTGTGGTTAAACCTAATTGTTTGCTCACTCCATTCCTGCACTCATATAGCTGAAATGTGATGGGAAAAAGCAGCAAATCAAATTTTTTTTGAGATGGGGTCTCAGTGTGTTGCCCAGTCTGGGCTCAAATTTCTGGGCTCAAGGGATCCTCCCACCTCTGCCGGGACTGAGGCTTGTAGCTGGGACTATAAGCACAAAGCCACTGTGCCCAGCATGACTGATCTAATTTTAATCATTATGACCTTTAACAAGTCCTTAATGTTGCCAAGTTTACATGCTGAGTCCATTCATTGTCACACTCTCCTAAGGGGATTACTTCTCACACTATTGTCTCTCTTCAACCTCACACTCCACCCCCATCCACCCTTCCAGCTGATGTCTCTGATTTCAACTTCCTTAAGAATATTGAAGCAAGGCTGGGCATGGTGGCTCACACCTGTAATCCCAGCACTTTGGGAGGCCAAGGCAGGTGGATTGCTTGAGCCCCAGAGTTTGAGACCAGCCTGGGCAACACGGTGAAACTCCGTCTCTACTAAAACTACAAAAATTAGCCAGGCGTAGTGGCGTGCACCTGTAGTCCCAACTACTTGGGAGGTTAGGAGATGGACGTTGCAGTGAGCTGAGATCACGCCACTGCACTACAGCTTGGTTGACAGAGCCAGACCCTCTCTCAAAACCAAAAGCCAACAAAAAAAGAATACTGAAGCAATGCAATGAAAGAGTACTTGCAGAAATTCCACGACTATATCACTAATATGTCTATAGACATTTTTATTGTCACAACTAGGAACAGCAGTACTATTGGCATCCAGCAAGCAGAGGACTGGTGCTGCTAAAACATCCTGCAATACACAGGACAGCCCCCACAACAAAGTATCTAGCCGAAAATGCCAGTAGTGCTGAGGCTGAGAAACTCTGCCACAGATGAACTACCCATATTCCTATCTAAAGCCTATCCCTCTGCTAGATTCCTTCCTCTCGTCTACTCCTGCAAGAATCCTCTCCCCAATTCCCCTATATCAAATTTTTGCTTTCTACTGGATCATAAAAGAAAAAGTAATCCCTTAGCCTAACAACTGCTGTCATCTTCTACCCTGTTTTTTTGCTACCTTTTTTGAAAACTCCCCCACAGGGTGGCCCATACTCACTATCTCTAAATATTCTCTTCCCATTCTCTCTTAAACCATGCAGTCAGGCTCTCGCTATCATTTCACAAAAATCAGCTCATTAAGGTTCAGTGGTTTCTACACTATTAATGCCAACAGTTAACCTGTACTCCTTATCTTACTTGACCTATCAATGCCATAGCTCATCACCTGCCCCTTGACACATTTTCCTCATTTGGCTTCCAGGACACCACCCTCCACAGTATTCTGATTTCCTTCTTACCTCAATGGATAATCCTTCTCATTTGCTACATCTTCCCCCAGGCCCTGACCTCTTAACGTAGAAGTGCTCCAGGCCTCAGTATACTCAGTCCTTTGGTCTATCTACATTCCCTCCTTTGGCCATCTCATCCAATCTAATGGCTTTAAATTCCATCTATATGTCAATGACTCCCAAATATGTATATCTAGCCCAGATATCTCTTCTAATATCCAGACTAATATATTTAACTCCTTACTACATATTTCTACTTGGATATTATATGCCCAAAATGAAACTCTCAATATTCCCTACAAGCCTATTCTTCCCTACTCCAACTTTCCAATTGCTCAGGCCAAAAATCAGGACTTATCTTGACTTTTTGCACACTCTACATACAAGCCATTAGGAAATCCTTACTCTACCTTAAAAAACATATCTAGAATACTTCTCACATCCATCTTATCTGTGGTACTGTACAAGCCTTTTTTAAAAAAGACAGGGTCTTGCTTTGTGCCCCAGGTGGGAGTACAGCGGTGCGATCATGGCCCACTGCAGCCTCAAATTACTGGGTTCACACAATCCTCTTGCCTCAGCTTCCCAAGTACCTGGGAGTATAGATGCATATCACCAGGCCCAGCTAATTTAAAAAAAAAAAAAAATTTTTTTGTACGGATAGGGGGCAGTCTCACTATGTTGTCCAAGTTGGTCTCAAACTCCTGGGCTCAAGCAATCCTCCCGCCTCAGCCTCCCAAGTAGCTAGGACTATAGGCATGTGCCACCATGCCCAGCTTTTTCTTTTTTTTTCTTTTTTTGGTGGAGATGGGGTCTAGCTATGCTGCCCAAGCCGGTCTTGAACTCCTGGGCTCAAGCAATCTTCTCCCACCTCAGCCTCCCAAAGTGCTTGGACTATAGGCATGAGCCACTGTACCTGGTCTCATAAGCCTCTTAACTAATATCCCTACTTCTATCACTGCTTGCCTACAGTTTATTCTCAACCCAGTAGTGAGACTAACTATTTAAAACAGAAGTCAGATCATTTCACTGTTCTGTTGACAATTCTCCAATGGTTCCCCCTCATTTCACTTAGTGAAAAGTCAAATTCCTTATAATGGCTTATAAAACTCCACATAACCTGGTCCCCAGTACTCTCTGCTCTCATCCCTCATCTCTTGCCCCTTTGCTCACTTTACTCTATCCACACTGGCCTCCTTGCTCTTATTAAGAAAACACTTCAAGCTTGCTCCCATCTTAGGGCCTTTGCACTAGCCCTCCCCTCTAAGAGTATCTAGTGATGATATTCGGTCAGGTGCAGTGGCTCAAACACCTGTAATCCCAGCACTTAGAGAGGCTGAGGTAGGCGGATCACTTGAGGTCAGGAGTTTGAGATGAGCCTGGTTAACGTGGTGAAACCCCATCTCTAGTAAAAATACAAAAATTAGCCACATGTGGTGGTGCGTGCCTGTAATCCCAGCTACTTGGAAGGCTGAGGCAGGAGAATCGCTTGAACCAAGGAGGCAGAGGTTGCGGTGAGCCAAGATCATGCCATTGCACTCCAGCCTGGGCAACATAGCAAGACTCCATCTCAAAAAAAAAAAAAAAAAGTATCTGGCAATATTCTTTCCTCAGATCACTCATAGCTACTCCCTGACCTCCTTCAAGTCTTTGATAAAGTGACATCAGGGCCACCCTACTACCCCAATCACCCTATTTAAATATACATACAACCTGTCCCTGCTTTGCCCCCTTACTTTTCTTCACAGCACTTATCACCTTCTAACACACTACAAATTTTTGTATTTGTTTCCTGTACTAGAATGTAAGAAAAAATATAAGTGAGCAATTATATACATCCTATATATAGTCATCCAATATCCACTATTTACTATACTTTTGTCCTGTTTCCAAAGGAATTCCCACCAACACTTGGGCTGCATTTCTCCAATCTTCTTCTTTCTCATATATAGATGCAAGATGCTGTCTTATGGAAGCAACCTGGAATAACAAGTATACACGTCAAATCATTTCAACTGACATTAGTAACTAATTAAAATAAGTAGGAAAATTATTCTAAAGTGGCAATTCAACATACTAAGCTGCCAAATAAATAGTAAAAGTTTATCGAGACCACCCAAGTTTTCCTATGAATTTTGCATTTACAGAATATCAAAGTAGTGAACTGAAGCAACACATTTCTGCAATGTGGATTATGGCAAAATACTGTAGTTTAAATGTTAAATTTAGCTTGTATGCTCCTGCATACACGATGCTGGAGTTTTCCTGTTTTCAGCTGAAATACCACTTTTACTGATTTTAAAAAATTGTCCAGAGAGCAATATTTGGTTCAGAAAATCAAGCTTTACTTTATAAGCAAATGTCAGTTAGAGTTGTAACATCCTAATATTTACTTGATTTTGCATCATAAAATGCTGTTTGGCACAAAGTTTTGTCAAAAATGAAACTGGATGATTATCTCCTTTAAGGATTTAATAATATCAGATTCTCAAAATAACTGCTCAAGTTTAAAAACCACTGCTCTAGATTTTTACCTGCTCCTCAAATGAAATGACTCTAGGTTGGATCTTTTCCAAGGTGAAGTGATAGATTTCTTTGGCTGTGCTATCAGGCAAGTTAGGGAGATGTGTGCAAAAATCAGTCAGCAACTGCCGCGAGATCACAAGACTGACATTTTCATTTACCACTTGTTAAAAAAAAAGATAAGAAAACATGAGATACTGATAAAGTGTCATTAAACAATCAACCTTTACTTAAAATTAATACTAACAACAATCCATATTAGTGCAGCCTTCAATGCATTATTCAAGGATTTCCATACCCCTATCATTTTATATTACATCATGAGTTTTCCTTATGCTGAATTACTTGATTACACAATGACTACACAAAAACAGTAAAAATAGGCCGGGTGCAGTGGCTCACGCCTGTAATCCCAGCACTTTGGGAGGCCGAGGCGGGAGGATCATGACGTCAGGAGTTCGAGACCAGCCCGACCACCATGGTGAAACCCTGTCTCTACTAAAGATACAAAAAAAAATTAGTCAGGCGTGGTGGTGGGCGCCTGTAGTCCCAGCTACTCAGGAGGCTAAAGCAGGAGAATCGCTTGAACCTGGGAGGCAGTGGTTGCAGTGAGCCGAGATCGCAGCACCATAGTCCAGCCTGGGCGACAGAGCTAGACTCTGTCTCAAAATAAATAAATTATTTAATTAATTAAAAAATTTTAAAAACCAGCAAAAATAACATAACTTTTCTAAGAAACATAAATAATTGAAAAAAATTTTTAAAAGCTGATAATTTTATCTTATTTTTCTACAAAGTGAAGGCACAAAAACACCTATATTTTTATTTATGTGCTTATATCACACCTTGTTCCAAAAAGGAGTTAAAAAAAAAACAGTAAAATAATTTTCATGAAATTTAAATAAAGCAAGTGCTGCCAGTACAGTTATTGCCACTTATACTTTCCCAATAAAAACAATAAATAAGAACTTCAGTGAGCACTAGAGGTACTGACATTATTTATAAACATTTACGAGGTATTATTTTATGTGATTAAGCTCTGGAGCCACACTGCTTCTACCACTACTGATTATACGGCTTCAGACAAGAAACTTAACTTGTCTGTGCTTCTGTTTCCTTATCTGTAACACCTATTTCATAAGGTTATTATGAAGCTTAAATGCAATAATATACACAAAGTACTTTAAACAATAACTGGTAGATAGCACTGAACAAATGTTACTATTGTAACTATTACTATCATTTTAAATGCATCATCCTTCTGAACCATTGCTTATTCAAGTCTTAAAGCAGCAATTACTAGGAAAATAAGTGATTCAAAAACTGTTCAGTTGATGTAAATGATTTTAACAGCAGACTGCTTTTCTTGGTGGTTTACTGGATTGAAAGCTTATACAAAGATCAAAGTATGTATGTATATACATGTTTTTTCATTGTTTTTTTGAGACCGTCTTACTGCTGCCCAGGCTGGAGTACAGTGATGCAACCTCAGCTCACTTCAGTCTCGACCACTGGGGCTCAGGCAGTCTTCCCACCTCAGCCTTCCAAGTAGCTGGGACTACAGGCATGTACCACCATGCCAGGCTAACTTTTGCATTTTTTTGTAGAGACGAGATTTCTCCACATTGTCCAGGCTGGTTTTGAACTCCTGAGCTCAAGTGATCTCTTGGCTGGGTGCCATGACTCATACCTGTAATCTCAAAAAAAAGTGCTGGGATTATAGGCATGAGCCACAGTGCCCAGCCAAGATCGAAGTTTATAAAAAGCACTATTCTTCTGCTACTATAGTCCAATGTTCTCAATAAACCACTCCTAACAGTTTTTTCAAAACCATTGCTGGTTTATCTCACACTGGAGGCCATGATTTTTTAAGTCTGTAATCTTCTAAGTTTTAAGGGAGTAACTTTTTAAGGCAGTTGTAATTAATTAGCTTATCACATATTAATTGGAATTCATTATTGGGTAATACTGGATGTGACTGAGAAAACAGTTTCACTACAAGTGTCATTAGGCATTTAAGTTACCATACAAGCTGGTATTACTCAAGGAAATATAAGCAAGTAAGAGTAGTGTATCAGAAAACCTTATTTCTGATCTGGGCTCTGCCAGCTAAATTTCCTTGAAAAAAGTTACTTAATCCTGAGACTTGTCTTACAATATATTATACAGGGATACCTGTACCTATATGGTCTAGTCAAAGAGTTATTAAAAGGAGCCTATGTGACAGGTAATGAGTGTGAAAACACACTGTAAAGCACTATGAGATATCATTAATGATGTGAACTCACTATAAAATTCCAGCCTGAATTTTGAGTAATTTTCAAGATCACTGGATATGTTTGAAGTCAGGTAGTGTGGAAAAGTTTCTGGAAGAATGAAAATTTCTAGTTCTCAATTCAACAAACATAAACATTAATAACCGCTAATTCTTACATAGCATTTATTATATGCCAGGTCCTATTCTAAGCACTTTACTAAGTATATTAACTCATTTAATGTCCCAATAATTCCACAGAGTAGAATTTTACTGTACTACAGTAATGTACCACAGAGTACATTTTAAAGAGGAAAAGGAGGCACAGAGAGGTTAAATAATTGACCCAAGATTACACAGCTTATAAAATAGTGTACCAGAATTTGAACCCAAACTATTCTCTTCACTATTATGCTGTATTGTCCCTCATCAGCTATTATAATAACAATAACCATAAAAAACTTTAATTGGGATTGTAATTTTGAAGAAAATTCACTGAAAATTAATCAAGTTGTAAACAGTTTAAATTCTAAAATCAATCTCAATGCATATTTAATATTGATAATTTGATATAAAACAAGGCTTGAGAAAACTTTAAAGTCCTAGCTCAGTAACACAAGGCAAGCATGAAATTTCCATTTCACTTACTTGCTTCCACAAAAGCTTTCAAAGCTTCTAGTTGTTCTGCTCCAGATAACTGAATGGCTTTTTCCAGGATCTGACGATACCTACAACAATACCAAATGAATATAATGTTCTGAGGGTACATATTTTTTTTTTTTTTTTTTTGAGACGGAGTCTCGCTCTGTCACCCAGGCTGGAGTGCAGTGGCCGGATCTCAGCTCACTGCAAGCTCCGCCTCCCGGGTTCCCGCCATTCTCCTGCCTCAGCCTCCCGAGTAGCTGGGACCACAGGCGCCCGCCACTTTTAATGCAAACTTTGATGTGTATTTATTCATTTCTACTTACCCTGGTTTCTTTCATAGTACTATAGTTTGTGGTTTTCTTTATAGTATATCACAGATTTTTTTTTAAAAAAGTTTCTAGTCTATCACAAGAAATATTAAATCTGTAATTATATAAGGTGCCACTTCATCTAGTTTTCAGTATAGTATACCAGAATTTTTTAAGTTTTCAAGTTCATCACAAGAAAGAGTGAATCTATAATTCTGTTACAGAATCTAAGGTGTCACTTTTTCTTGAAGGTTTTATTTTTGAATTTAAACTACAAAGTCAATTTCTTTTCAAATGCCTTAAAAGATAAGCTATATTTCCTCCAACTGTGTAATACACAGACACACAAAAACATTATTTGAGGTGACGCGGAATCTTTTCCTCTTACAGACCTAATGTATGTAGGCTCACCAACAATAGGATAATGTTGACCAGGCAATGAAACCAAACATTAGAGACTGAATGTCTTAGTCTGTACAAAATAAACTTCACCAAGTCAAATGCACTGATAGAATACCATTTACGCTGTCAGACAGGACCTATTTATTCTTTATTTGCATTCAGATCTAATAACTATTCTACCTAATATCTGTGACCACACAAGCTCCACGAGGACAGGACTTTTTGTGTTTTGTTCTCTGCTACGTAGACAATTATCACAAACAATTCCTGGCATATCATAAGCACTCAAATATTCAACAGTATTAGTAATGTTTTATTTCTTAATGAGGGGTTAGTATATGAGTGTTATACTATTCTTTTGTTGTTTCGTTGCTGTTGTTTTTGAAGACGGAGTCTCGCTCTGTTACCCAGGCTGGAGTGCAGTGGCACAATCTTGGCTCACTGCAACCTCCACCTCCCAGGTTCAAGCGATTCTCCTGCCTCAGCCTCCTGAGTAGCTGGGATTACAGGCGCGTGCCACCACGCCCAGCTAACTAATTTTTGTAATTTTAGTAAAAACACGGCTTCACCATGTTGGTCAGGCTGGTCTTGAACGCCTGACCTCATGATCCGCCCACCTCGGCCTCCCCAAGTGCTGGGATTACACGCGTGAGCCACTGTGCCTGGCCTATACTATTCTTTATCTCTTTTGTCTTAATTTTTTTTTTTTTTTGAGATAGAATCTTGCTCTGTCACCCAGGCTGGAGTGCAGTGGCACGATCTAGGCTCACTGCAACCTCCGCCTCCCAGGTTCAAGCAATTCTCCTGCCTCAGCCTCCGGAGTAGCGAGGACTACAGGTACGCACCACCACGTGTGGCTAATTTTTGCATTTTTAGTGGACGTGGGATTTCCCCATGTTGGCCACGCTGGTCTCGAACTCCTGACCTTAGGTGATCCGCCCACCTCGGGCTCCCACAGTGCTGGGATTACAGGCGTGAGCCACCACACCCAGCCAATTGTACTATTTTTTAAAAGCAGTAAATACATTTTACAAACCTAATAGCATTGCAATCATTCGGAAAGTCATCCAGAATAGTTACGAAATAAATATACAAAAATAGAGCCTGAACTCATTCAGATTTATGACTTTCATTTTGTAGGGCACACCCTCAAGCTATCACTCAGCATTACTGACTCAACTCATACAAAATTCTCACAACCTTGGTTACCTGATTTCTCAAAACCACAATGAATCAAAGTGACTTTAAGAAAGCAGATAAACGATAGAAAAGATAGCAAATTCCAAAAGAAGAAATAAATTATTCTAAGAAAGCAAGGAAATATTAAGTTTTTAAAAAATTATATTTTCAATATTGCTAAGTTTGAGGGTCTTTAAAAGATAAATTACTTTATGGCCCTGGGCATGTTTTCAGATAAGTCATACATTCAATGGTTTGTTCTCTTTTATTTTTTTCATATTTAATTAAATCAAGGGTTATGGCTAAGATCTTTTACATTTATATCCTCACAGATTATTTTATACTAACAATATTAGATTCAAAGATAATAGTGTCTCACTTATATAAATTTGCTAATTAACCTAAGTTGTTTTGTGGTTGTTATGGTTTTTTGTTTGTTTGTTTGTTTGTTTGTTTTGAGACAGGGTCTCACTCTGTCTCCCAGGCTAGAGTGCAGTGGCATGATCACAGCTCACTGTAACCTCCAATTCCTAGGCTCAAACAATCCTCCTGCCTCTGCCTCCTGAGTAGCTAGGACTACAGGCATGTGCCACCACTCCCGGTTAACTGTTCTTTTCTTTTTGTAGAGATGGGGTCTCACTACATTGCCCAAACTGGTCTCCAACTTCTGGACTCAAGCAATCCTCCCAACTCGGCCTCCCCAAGTGCTAGGATTACAGGCTTGAGCCACTGTGCCCAGCCTAACCTAAGTTTTAACACATAGTTTCATAATCAATCAACTAATCTGTATTGGGAATAGGAAGAAAAAATGAAAACAAACCAACCTAAAAAGTGATCAAAGTTTTACACTCATCAAACTATATAACTTATAGAGGCCTTAGAAATTACCTACATAAATTCCCAGTTTTATAGATTAATAAATTGAGGGCCAGTCGCAGTGGCTCATGCCTGTAATCCTAGCACTTTGGGAGTCCAAGGCAGGTAAATCACTTGAGTCCAGGAGTTCAAGACCAGCCTGGGCAATGTGGTGAAACCCCATCTCTACAAAAAAAAAAAAAAAAAAATACAAAAATTGGCCGGGCGTGGTGGCTCATGCCAGTAATCCCAGTACTTTGGGAGGCCAAGGCAGGTAAATCACTTGAGTCCAGGAGTTCAAGACCAGCCTGGGCAATGTGGTGAAACCCCATCTCTACAAAAAAAAAAAAAAGAAAAGAAATACAAAAATTGGCTGGGCGTGGTGGCTCATGCCTGTAATCCCAGTACTTTGGGAGGCCAAGGGAGGCAGATGGCTTGAACTCAGGAGTTTGAGACTAGCCTGAGCAACATAGTAAAACCTCATCTCTACCAAAAATACAAAAAATTAGCCAGGCATAGTGGCACACACCTGTGGTGCCAGCTACTTGGGAGGCTGAGGTGGGAGGATCGCCTGAGCCCAGAAGGTGGAGGTTGCAGTGAGCTGAGATCTTCCCACTGCAACTCCAACCTGGGCAACAGATTGATATCTCATCTCAAAAATAAAAATTTAAAAAATAAAAAATAATAATACAAAAATTAGCCAGGTGTGGTGGCATGTGCCTGGACAAAGCAAGACCCTATCCCAAAAAAAAAAAAAAAAAAAGTGAGGTACAGCACTGTGGCTGCATGCTCCCTTGCTTCTCTAATATGTAAATTCCAGTATCTAAGAACAGAGATTACTTTTGCACAATAAAAACATAAAATGACTAACAAACCTGTTTTAAACTAGGAACTTAAACAGAAATTTAATATTGCCATATAAAATCATCCCAAAGCGCTAATTGAGTCCTTAGGCATTTTAAGATGCTATATGAGATTCTGCGTATGATACTAAAAAGTTTTTAAATGACCTTAGTCTTTGAAGATCTTATGGCTGAGAAGACAAAGGGGAAGATTAAAAATAAAAAGTTAGGCCGGGTTCGGTGGCTCACGCCTGTAATCCCAGCACTTCGGGAGGCCGAGGCGGGTGGATCACGAGGTCAGGAGATTAAGACCATCCTGGCTACCACAGTGAAACCCCATCTCTACTAAAAATACAAAAAATTAGCCAGGCATGGTGGCAGGCGCCTATAGTCCCAGCTACCCAGGAGGCTGAGGCAGGAGACTGGTGTGAACCTGGGATGTGGAGCTTGCAGTGAGCAGAGATCTCGCCTCACACTCCAGCCTGGGTGACAGAGCAAGACTCCGTCTCAAAAAAAGAAAAAATAAATAAAAATAAAAAATAAAATAAAAAGTTAATACGTTAAGTGTTAAATTACAATATGGCCAGGTGCGGTAGCTCACACCTCTAATCCCAGCACTTTGGGAGGCTGAGGTGGGCAGCAGATCACTTGAGGTCAGGAGTTCGAGACCAGCCTGGCCAACATGGTGAAACTCCATCTCTACTAAAAATACAAAAATTAGCCAGGTGTGGTGGCATGTGTCTGTAATCAGCTACTTGGGAGGCTGAGGCATGAGAATCGCTTGAACCTGGGAGGCAGAGGTTGCAGTGAGCTGAGATCCCGCTGCTGCACTTCAGCCTGGGAGACAGAGTGAAATTCTGTCTCAAAAAAAAAAAAAAATGTATGGAGGAAAATAAGTGTTATTACTAAGGCATTGAACATCTCTCATATCCATTTATCATCAGTGAACTGAGCATCTTTTATGTGTATGAACCAAAGTTCAGTATGTTGATTCCTACTTTCTTGGCACTTGAAAGGAATCTAGAGGTAAATAAAGCATGAAAATGTACCACAATCATCATTTAAGATCACAATGGATAGTAAAGGAGTAAAGGTAGGTATTAACAGATCTTCCACTTACAGTAATGGTGAACTAAATGACTGCACCAACCCTCCCTCAAAAAAAAAAAAAAAAAGCCAACATAAAAAGCTGAAACAAACGAAAAAAATATTTAATTGCATAAAATCCTAACAAGAAAGGGAAAATGAGGAAAATAAGATAAAACAAATATTCTGTCTAAAGGCATTTGCTGATGGTGGAAAGATGGCTGAGAGGTAGAGTGGCATTTCTTGTAGGGAGGAGAAGGTGGGCTCACTACAAATCTGCTGGAAGCACTGAGAAGCAAGCTGCCATTTCTGGCAGACTAACTGAGCTACACAAACGGGAATGGAAGTTCCATATCTGCCAAAGGAGGAGACACACACTTTGGAAGTAAGGTTACAAATTCTATCCCAAGACCACCCAGGTAAACCAAAAAAATTGTGAAGCCTTGATTCTACACTGTTAGCACTCTCAGGTAATGAAATTTCTCTCTAGAATCAACAAAAGCAACAGACAATCGCAACAACCAAGGACATCAGATACTGACTGGAGTTACCAGAAAGAGCATGATACAATTATGCTTACAATGTTCATGGGGATAAAGACAAGCTTTAAAGTTTCAGCAACAGACCAGGAGTCATAAAAAGTATCACTGGAAAAAAGAACCACCAGAAATTATAGAACTAAAAAATACAACCCAACTTAGAAACTCAATGGAGTACTTAACAGCAGATTAGACACAGTTGAAGAAGTGATAAACTAGAAGGTAGGTCTGAAGAACTAATCCAGAATAAAGCATTCAAATGGAGGAGACAGGCCGGGCGTGGTGGCTCACGCTTGTAATCCCAGGACTTTGGGAGGCCAAGACGGGCAGATCATGAGGTCAGGAGATCGAGACCATCCTGGCTAACACGGTGAAACCCCGTCTCTACTAAAAATATTAAAAAATTAGCCGGGCGTGGTGGCAGGCGCCTGTAGTCCCAGCTACTCGGGAGGCTGAGGCAGGAGAATGGCATGAACCCGGGAGGCAGAGCTTGCAGTGAACTGAGATCACGCCACTGCACTCCAGCCTGGGTGACAGAGCGAGACTCTCTCTCAAAAAATAAATAAATAAAAATAAATAAAAAATAAAAAATGAAAGACAGAGTAAGATGGCTAGAGGTTATAGTCAGTGGGCCTGACAGGGATTTCACTGGAGCCTAGAGGAGAAACAGAATGGGGCAGGGGCAACATTTAAAGAGATACAGGCCAAGCAGAGTAGCCCACACCTGTAATCCCAACACTTTTGTAGGCCGAGGCAGGAGAATCCCTTGAGCCCAGGAGTTCGAGACCTGCCTGGGCAACATAGGGAGACCCCCATCTCCACCAAAAAAAAAAAAAAACCATGTTTTTAAATTAGGCATGGTGTCATGTGCCTATAGCCCCAGCTACTCAGGACGCTAAAGCAAGAAGATTGCTTGAGCCAAGCATGTTAAGGCTGCAGTGAGCTGTGATCTCTCTACCGCACTCAAGCCAGGGCAACAGAGACAGGGCAACCCTGTTTCTAAAATAAAATAGAGATATAACTGAAGACATCTCAAGACTGATGAAACCTTTTAATACATTGATTCAGGAAACCCAGCAAAGCTGGACCAGGATAAAAAACGGCCACAATAATTTCACTCCCAGTACCCATGTCCCTTTACAATATAACTTTGTAGCTCTTCATATCAAAAGGTAGACTTTATTTCCCTACCCCTTGAATCTGGAGTTGACCAATAGAACGTGGTAGAAATGAAGTGCTAGTTCTGAGCCTAGACCTCGAGAGGCCTTGTGTGTGTTTGTCTTTTGGAATCCTGCTGCTGTCACATGAACAGGCCCAGGCTAACTTACTGGCTAATGAGATATGTAGCCCAGTCAACTATATTGCCCCAGCCAACAAGCCAGCCAATCCACAGAAGTGGAGTTGCCCACCTGGCCCAGCCGGCAGCTAACTACAGACCCACATGGGAGCCCAGTGGAACCAAGACCATGTGGAGCAGAAAAAAACCATACAGCTGGGCCCAATCCAAACTACCAACCTACAGAATTACGAGCTAAATAAGTGACTGTTGTTTTAAGCCCTAAGTTTTGGGGTTTATTTCACGGCAAAGGGTAACTGACATAGAAAAGTAAAAACAAATCCACAGACATATCATAATGAAGCTAAACAAAATTAAAGACAAAATCTTAAAAACAGGTAAGTGCTGGCCGGGCGCAGTGGCTCACGCCTGTAATCCCAGCACTTTAGGAGGCCGAGGCAGGCGGATCACAAGGTCAAGAGACTGAGACCATCCTGGCCAACATGGTGAACCCTGTTTCCACTAAAAACACAAAAAAATTAGCCAAGTGTGGTGGCGTGCACCTGTAGTCCCAGCTACTTGGGAGGCTGAGGCAGGAGAATTTTTGAACACGGGAGGCAGAGGTTACAGTGAGCCAAGATCATGCCACTGCACTCCAGCCTAGGTGACAAGAATGAAACTCCGTCTCAAAACAAAACAAAACAAACAAACAGAAAAAATAGGTAAGTGCTAATATAATATTTAGGAGACATAAATAATTGGATGGGGTTGATCTTTAAAATCTAAACATTTCAATTTAATAACAGTAGGAAGGCAGGCATTCTAGGCAAAAACAATCACTATCTGAAGTGTGGTCAATTTTTTTTGGTGAAAATAAGGCCAAAAAGGTGGATGTGTTTGTTTAGAGTTAAGGGCTCATAGGCAAGCAGACATGGACTGTCTTCTAGCTTCACCACTAGTTGTGTGACCTCAGAAAGGTATTTTAACTCTGTACTTTGGTCTTCTCTTACTATAATGTAAATAATATCACTTACTCCTACTTATTAAGGATTTTTAAATGTAAGTAATGTTGTGCTTCGCACAGTAAACTCTACATGTTATCAACTTTCACTCTAGAGATGAAAACCACTAAAATGGTTGTGTTTGGGACAACAAATAGAGAATCAGAATCTGAGTTAGAAGGGGCCTTTGAGGTCTCTCCTCAATATAGTCTATCCTCCATTGTGGCTCTCCTATTCTAAATCTTTATGTGAGATAATAAACACAACACATAATATGCACAAAAACAGCCTACAAAATGGAGGAAAATGCTTTTCATCTGACTAATTTCTTACATAAACTTTAGACAGCTGTGTTAATCCACAGTTATGGGAAAGCATTTCTAATTGAGTTTTTAACAAGAAAACGAGCATAGTCTGGTAGGTTTAAAATGAGCTTTTTAGAGTGATGAACCTGGGTTCAAATACAAGCTCTGCCCCTTTCTAGCTATTCGTTAATTCAACCACATGTATTGAGCAACTGTTGTTATAGATACCCCAATTGCTAGGAACACACAGTATTGATGTTTTAGAAACAATGTACTCCATTATTCTTTAATATGGAATCCTTTGTTTCTCAGCTCCTAAAAAATCCCCAAAAACCTTCATTAAAAGTACATACAAGAAAAAATACATTAAAAAAAAAAAAAAAAAACACTGATATATTTCAAGGGTATTTCTCTTAAAGCATGTAGCTGGTAGAACTGATGTTGTTATAAGGATAAATATTCTGATACTTCCTTGCTCAGATAGGAACTGCAAGCAAGCCCAAGACTTTTCTCAGAAAGCAGCTCTGAAGGAGTTGCTGGCTAACACAGCACTGGCTATCAGTTATCAAGCACATTATTTCATTTAATCTTCACAACACCATGTGGTAGATTGCTACAGTAATGGCTTCCAATGAATCATGTCTCCCTCTGTCCAGGCTCCTTTGCAATGTAACTTTGCCACTAAAGAGGCAGTAGTAGGCTCCATTTCCCCTCCCCTTGAATCTGGGCTGGTCTTCTGATTTACTTTTACCAGTACTAGAGAATTGATGTGAGACTTTCTAGGCTATCCTTAAGAGGTCTTGTGACTTCCCCTCTCATAGCCACCTAAGAAAGCCCAAGCTAAACTAATGAATGAGAGACTATGTGCAGAGAGAGACAGATCCTGCCGAGAGCAAGATATGCATGTGAGTCCAGCCCCAGGTGAGTTGCCAGCTGACTATATCTGCATGAGTGAGCCCAGAGAAGACCAGAAGAGCTGTCCAGTCAATCCATAGAATCCTGAGAAATCACAGTTGTTTTACACTGGTAAGTTTTTGGTTACAAAGCAACAGATAACTGAAGTACCCTATAAATACTATTGTTTATCTCCAATTCAGACCTGAAAAAGTAAATACTTAAGTTTCAGAACTCTGCAAATACATGAAAAGCTCTATTTCTTCTGATAACTAATGCACTTATTTTTCTTTCACAAAATAAAAAGTAAAGGAAACATGGGGGAAAAAATATAAGCTGCTTTTACTTTCATCCATATCTACAAAATTACAAGCAAAAAGGATTAAGCCATGAAGACATATTTATTTCCAACCCATACAATAAGTGAATATATATTACTGACAGCTTAGTGATAGTAACAACAATCTTGCGGCACTTTATATATGTCAGGTACTGTTCTAGGTGATATAAGTGTGGTAAGTATATATGCACACAGAGACTCATCTTGTCTTCAGATAATCTCAGACAAGAATATGTCCTATTATTATCTTCATTTTCCTGAATGGGAAAATGCAGCACAAAGTAGTTACGCCCAAAATATACGGCTGAATTTCCCACTGATAAAAGTAGATTACATTTACCACCAGAGAAAAGGCAGCCTAGCCTACTTAAAACAGTCAGAATTTCGATGACCAGGTTAGAGCAGGTGTATCCCATTAACATACATAAAGTGATTTCAGCTGTCAGGATGTAAACATTAAGATCAACTTGAGAGGCATACTTTATTTACTTATTTATTTATTTATGGAGAAGGGGGTCTCACTATGTTGCCCAGGCTAGTCTAGAACTCCTGGCCTCAAGTGAGCCTCCCACCTCAGCCTCTCTGCACCCGGCCTAGAGAGGCATACTTTAAGTTCATTACAAAAGATCAGTGCTGTGACATCTACAAAGAGAAAATGAACAATATACGTCTACCTACCTATGCTTAATACTGTTGAACAACTGCTTGCACAACAGGCACGTCACACATTTTAACTTGGAGTGAACCTAAGCATTCTATATGAATTTCGACAAAATTCAGATTCCTGCAAACATCACTACTCTAGACAACCTGATCCGCGATATGAGCACATTCCGCCTATGTGCCTTCAGAGTTGGTGGCGGAGAAAATACCCGAAACACAAGGACCCACAGAAGACAGTCTGAGTGGTCTGGACGACATGACAGCGGCCATACCTCCTCAGTCTCAGCCAGCCCCAAGAAGCCATCTCCCCGAAAAACACAGCATCAAGGCCCCAGAATATACATTTCTCTGAATCAAAAAAAGGAGGAGGAAGGTCCAACGAGAGGCCAGATTCGGTGTGAGGCCGGCCAGCGATAGGAAGAGGTACCAGGGAAGGCTACTAAGGCCAGGGTAGCAGTCGTCTGTCAGACCGCTCTTCCAAAATCCTAAGGGACCAGAGAGATTCTATCAATAACTGAACAAGTTGACAGTCATCCCAAGTCTATGGCCTCGAAGGCCCCTGCACAAGGTCCCCTCCAGCTCTCTGCTTCTCCCAACATTTGCCTCCCTAGCCGACCTCAGGCCCGCCCCCTTGGTCGTCAGGCCGGTTCCTAGCTTCACGCCCAAGAGTCGTGGCCAACCTAAGGAGATTAAGGCTGTGGCTTTCTTTCCCCACCTCTGTACTCCCGCGTTGCTGGGAAATACTCACTTGCCAGCCAGATCTTTATGAGAGCCGCTCGAATTCATGAGCTGGGCCAAATCCTGTCGCACGGCTGCCGCCATCTTTCTCCCAGCTCAGCGGTGGATGCGGGGCCTCTGGCAGCCAAAAAGAAAACGAGTGTGGTCCTCCAGAGTGCAGCCAGAGGGAACCTGAGATGCTACAGAGTAGCGTCTGTGTGGGCCAGAGCGTCGGGTGTGGGAGCCTGGGCTAGCTCCGCCCTCAGGGTTGAGTGATGCGGGGCTCCACTCCTCAGGTCTGAGGCCTGCCCAGCCCTCTCCTACAGTCTCTGGCTCTCACGCTCGGACTTTGGATTGGCTGATGAACTCCAGGAGTGAGTCTCTAGTGTAACTCCAATAAGTACCCGGTACATAAAACGACTGCGTTTTCGCAAAGTTCCATGTCTCATGTCTGTGGTTTACCGTCCTTAGGTCTTTCAGGCAGCGCTTAAACTGCCTGTGGTAAAGAACGAGTTTTGTTTCTGATTCACCACAGACGATACTTTTTAGAAATACAATTAAAAAGTCCCCATTCCTCCTCCCACTCCATGCACTTTATAAAGGTTGATCAGATATTCCAGTTTGTCCAGTACAAGGCCATTTTCCCTCTGTCGTCCTGGAGTAGTGATTAATAATATCCACCCTTGCGGCCGGGCGCGGTGGCTCACGCCTGTAATCCCAGCACTTTGGGAGGCCGAGGCGGGCGGATCACGAGGTCAGGAGATCGAGACCATCCTGGCTAAACACGGTGAAACCCCGTCTACTAAAAATACAAAAAAATTAGCTGGGCGTAGGTGGTGCACGCCTGTAGCCCCAGCTACTCGGGAGGCTGAGGCTGTAGAATGGCGTAAAACCCGGGAGGCGGAACTTGCAGTGACCCGAGATTGCGCCACTGCGCTCCTGCCTGGGCGATAGAGCAAGACTCCGTCTCTAAATAAATTAATTAATTAATTAAATTAAATAACATCCCCCCTTTCATTCTAGAAACGGTTGCATTTCAATGGAAGATTATATGGTCGCCTGCGTTTATATGATATTCAATACTCATGTATTCTTATGGAATTTCTGCAAATACAAGCAAATATTAATAAATATAAAATTTTACCTCTCCTTTCACAAAAAGTAACACCACATAATTGTTCTGCTTTGTTTTTTTTTTTTGTTGTTGTTGTTGTTGTTTTGCACTTTTCCTGGTACTATGGTTTGAATAATTGTCTTCTCCAAAACGCAAGTTGAGGGCTGGGTGCCGTGGCTCACGTCTGTAATCCCAGCACTTTGGGAGGCCGAGGCGGACGGATCATCTGAGGTTGGGAGTTCGAGACCAGCCTGAACAACATGGAGAAACCCCGTCTCAACTAAAAATACAAAAATTAGCCAGGCGTAGTGGCACATGCCTGTAATTCCAGTTACTCAGGAGACTGAGGCAGGAGAATCACTTGAACCTGGGAGGCGAAGGTCGCGTTGAGCCAAAACTGCACCACTGCACTCCAGCCTGGGCAACAAGGGCTAAACTCCGTCTCAAAAAAAAAAAAAAAAAAAAGGCAAGACTCCATCTCAAAAAATAAAAATTAAAATTAAATGAAAAAGAAAACAAACAACTCATGTTGAAACTTAATCTTTAATGTGGCAACATTTAGAGGTGGGTCTTAAATAGGTGATTGGATCATGAGGACAAAACCCTGAGGAACTGATCCATTCGTGGATTAATGGGTTATCATGGGAGAGAACATGTGGCTTTATTAGAAGAGGAAGAGACCTGAGCTAGCATGTTAGGAAGGTCACTCCCTTGCCATGTGATACCCTGTGCTGCTTCTGAACTCTAGCCTAAAGTCCTGACCAGCAAGAAGGGTCTCACTAGATGTGGTCCCTTGACCTTAGACTTCTTGGCCTTCATAACTGTAAGATTTAAATTCCTTTTCTTTATAAATTACCCAGTTTCAGGTATTCTGGTATAAGCAACAGAAAACAGACTAAGACAGCTGGACATCTTACTAGCTGTCCAGTCTTTCAAAATCACTCTTTTTAGAGCTAGAAGATATTACATAGCAAGGGTGTGTCTTAGTTTATTTAATCCTTATAGGACACAAGTTATTTTTAATCAATGCTGCGATGAATAACCTTTACATACATTATATATGTACAGGTAGAAAACATTACCAGAAATGAGGCAAAGGATAGACATACAATCTTGGTAGATCCTGCCAAATTGTACTTTGTAGGAATGGTATCATTTTGCCTTCCTATCAGAAATATATAGGGGTACAGTTTCCTACAGGCTTGCCTACAAAGTCTGTCAAACTTTTGGAGTTTTGCCATCTTGATGTGTGATAAATGGCATATTCTCTCTAATGGGAAAGAGAAAGAGAAGAATACCTAAAGAAGGAATCTCTTTTAAGAATGTGTATTAGTCTGTTCTCAGGCAGGCGTGGTGGCTCAAGCCTGTAATCCCACCACTTTAGGAGGCCAAGGCCGGCAGATCACCTGAAGTCAGGAGTTCGAGATCAGCCTGGTCAACATGGTGAAACTCTGTCTCTATTAAAAACACAAAAAAATAGCCAGGCGTGGTGGCGGGTGCCTGTAGTCCCAGCTACTTGGGAGGCTGAGGCAGGAGAATCACTTGAACACAGGAGGCAGTGAGCTGAGATCGCGCCACTGTACTCCAGCTGGGTGGCAGAGTGAAACTCTATCTCAAAAAAAATAAAATAAGTAACAAAAGAATGTATATTAGTCTGTTCTCACATTGCTATAAAGAACTCCCTGAGACTGGGTAATTTTTAAAGAAAAGAGGTTTAAATGACTCATAGTTCCACGGCCTTACAGGAGGCATGGCTGGGGAAGCCTGAGGAAACTTATAATCATGGTGGAAGGGTAAAGGGGAAGCAAGTATGTCACCACGTGATGACAGGAGAGAGAGAGAACACAAAGGGGGAGGTGCTACAGACTTTCAAACAACCACATCTCGTGAGAACTCACTCACTATCATCAGAACACAAGAGGGAAATCTGCCTGCATGATCCAATCACCTCCTACCAGGTCCCTTGCCCAACATTGGGGATTACAATTCAACATGAGATTTGAGTGGGGGTACAGAGCCAAACCATATCAGAAAGTAAGGTAGAGATTGCCCACATCAATTCGGATCATGTTCCATTAACAAGAACTTAATCATATGACCACCAATGAGACTAGAAATTTAGTTTCCAGTTGGGCAGTCTTGTGCCCAGAAATAGGAAAGAATGAGTTTAGAGGGACAATCAGCAGTCTCCACTGCAGTATGTCCCTCTGACCACCTAAATATCCACATGTCCTCTGATGGTAATTTTAGGTATCAACTTGAGTGGGTTAAGGAATACCAAGAAAACTAACTGTTACAGCATTATATTAGTGTGTGTCTGTGAGGGTGTTTCCAGAGGAGATTGGCATGTGAGTCTGAGTGGACTAAGTGAGGAAGATCTGCCCTCAGTGTGGGCAGGCACCATCCAGTTAGCTGGGCCCAGAGAAAACAAAAACAGAGAAAAGGTGAGTTGGTCTCTGTCCTAAAGCTGAGAAACACACTTCTTCTCCTGGCCTTGGACTCCAGGACTCATACCAGCAGCACCCTGGGTTCTCAAGCCTTCGGACTTGGATTAAGCCATGCTGCCAGCATCCCAGAGTCTCTGACTTGCAGACTGCTTGATGTGGGACTTCTCAGCCCCCACAATCACATATCACGTGATCCAATTCCCCTAATAATTCCCCTCTCATATCATATTTTTTATATGTGTGTGTGTGTGTGTATATATATATATATATATATATATCTCCTATTGGTTCTGTCTCTCTGGAGAACCTGAATAATATAGCTTCTTCTCACAGTAGAGCCTACTTCCTCCTTCCCTAGGGAAGAAAGCTCAATTTCCCATTCAATTTCTACATCAGCTAAAAATTCAGGATATCTGGTGATGCAGAAATCTATCACATTGGGATGTGGTGTTTTGTAGTCCAGAGATGTATACACTGTAAAACAACTGATGTGTCCTATGCCCATACATCCAATACAAACCAACAGTGGAGCAGAAACAGGCCAATCACAGTTAAAACTCAGACAAAGGAAGAATGGGAAACACAGCAGTTACTGGTCCATAACAATGGCAGAATCATGGGAAGGAAGTATGGATACTCACTGCCCTGATACTGGAATAAGTTCCTTGGTCAGTCCTTGGTTCTGCTGAGAGGATTTCTATTGTTTGTTGTGTTGTGTGGGTGCAAGCTTTACCTTCTGAATACAAGTTAACTGGATGTTGAGTGTATTTCCTTTTTGAGAATGCCTTAGTGCTTGAACACTTGAAGGCTTTTGTAGGCCAGGCTTTTGGGGTGCTTGCTTTTTTTAACTTAAATAATTCCATTGAATATTCAATAAGTTCTACGTGCTTTCAGACAGTTTCAGATGCCAGTAACCACACCCAAAATTATTTCTCAAAGTAGTTAGCAAACTTGCCTTAAATCCTAGCTTCTTTGCTCAACCCATTTTTAATGCCCTCTTTGTAATGGTGGCAGCTGTGAAAAAATCTGAAACAGTAGGCTTAAATGAGAAGAGAACTCTATCAGTTTGATTTGGCTTTAGCTTATTTTTATTTTCTGTTGTTTTTGTTTGGTTGGTTGGTTGGTTGGTTGTGTGCGCCAAGAAGTCTTAAACGGCTATGAAAAATCTCTAAGCCAAGTCTTTTCTTCTGCTATTTCAAGATACATAAACAGTTGGCTTTTTCAACTTAGTGAGGGTTCACAATTTCCACTTTATTCCCTTTTTAACTTGACTTCACACTTGACTTGCAACACCTTACCCAAGGCAACAAAAAACAGCCACACACACAAGCTGGCTCTTTTCAGATACTTCCACTAGCTACAAGCTGGGGAAGGAGATTTCCTGCCTTCCTAATTGTTGGAGGCAGCAATTTTACTAAATATTTTGACCTAAAAAGGACTTCTCTTTCCAGACTGTTCATTCCCCTTGCCCTAACTCTAACAGAATATTACGTATTTTTAGGTTTTACTTACAGCAGTGAAGAAAAGCAAACCCGGATGGCCCTGGAGGCTTATTCTCTCCTTTTCAATTATTTAGCAAGAGGTTAGCAAGGCACATCTTAATGAACTCAAGGGAACTGCACAAATCCTAGCTCTTTTTTTTTTTTTTACCATGCAAAATCCTCAATTCTAGCCCAAACTGAATAGAAACTGTCATGTTAACAAAATCCTAGTAATCTTTGCATGTTAAAGTTTGAGAAGATCTAGCAGATGTCAACACCATTGGTATTTGTCTTAGTTTGTTTTCTGTTGCTTATAACAGAATACCTGAAACTGGGTAACTTATAAAGAAAATGAATTTATGTCTTACAGTTATGGAGGCTGAGAAGTCCAAGGTAAAGGGGCCACATCTGATCAGGGCCTCCTTGCTGATGCACAGGGCATCGCATGGTGAGGGGGCCAAGCATACTTGCTCTGGTCTCTCTCTCTCTTCTTATAAAGCCACCATTTCAACTCTCATGGGAATCCCTTAATCCATAAATCCATTAATTCTTTAATAGATTAATCCATTCATGAGGGCAGACCCCTTATGATCCAGTCACCTCTTAAAGGTCCACCTCTCAATAATGTCACATTAGGGAATCACTTTCAACATGAGTTTTGAAGGGGATAAACATTCAAACAATAGCATTGTATGAATTACCCTCACGAGCAAGGCCATTTCCTTGGCCAGGAATCTCCTGTTGTTGCAGTCTACTAGATGGTCTCTACCTTCTCACAACTTCCCTACAAAGATAAAAAAGTTATCCAGAAGCCTCTTTCCTGACACATATTCTACTGTACGTCCACTGTGTCCAGCCCAAATACGCCTCACTATCGAAGGGATAAGAGCACAAGTATTGTCCATACGGTACTGTACTGTTTTCTGCATGTGAATCCTTCCTCTATACTTACTCCATGTGTTGCTAGTGCTGTGTGACAGTTGGTTTTAGAGTCATCTGGTGTTTCCTGCCTAGATCTAGAATTGGTCATTTCTCCAAGAAGCCTTTTTCCTTTTAGTGGGGATGATAGTTATAAATAACAGTCCAAGTGCCAAGGAGGCTCGTTGCTACTATATCAGTCATTTGGAGACCTTTTTGTAGGACAGAACTAGGAAATCTGTACATATTTTAAGGGTGAAATGATTCATGAGGACATACTGACAATTCCAATTTAGGTTGTTTTACTTAACCTTTTCTGTATTACATCTGTCTCACCTTATTTCCACACCCAGAATCCTGGTTCACAGCACATGAGGAATATTCCACAATTACTCATTTTATTCATCCACATTATACACACAACAGCCTCAGAATAACAATACTTATACTACCATCCCCAATATGATTACTGATAACAGTTAAATATTTTCCTACATTTCCTATTATAATAGCCATATTGTAAGCACATATAGCCATTACAAACTATATTGTCTTCCTTTTTTTATTTTTTGAGATAGGGTCTCACTCTGTTGTCCCAACTGGAGTTCAGTGCCATGATCTCAGGTCACTGTAGCCTTGACCACCTGGGCTCAAGTGATCCTTCCACCTCAGCCTCCCGAGTAGCTGCGACTACAGGCACACCTCACCCATCACCATGCCTGGCTAATGTTTCAACTTTTTGTAGAGACAGGGTTTCACCACGTTGCCCAGGCTGGTCTCAAACTCTTGAGTTCAAGCAATCCACCTGCCTTTCTTCCCCAAATGCTGGGATTACAGGTGTGAGCCATGGCACCTGGCCTTATTTTCTTCCTTTTAATCATCATGTATTCTTTCCTTTTTCTTTTTTTTTTTGAGACAGAGTCTCACTGTGTCTCCAGGCTGGAGTGCAGTGGTGTGATCTCGGCTCACTGCAACCTCCACCTCTCAGGTTCAAGCAATTCTCCTGCCTCAGCCTCCCAAGTAGCTGGGACTACAGGCTCCTGCCACCACACCCAGCTAATTTTTGTATTTTTAGTAGAGACGAGGTTTCACCATGTTGGCCAGAATGGTCTCGATCTTGACCTCATGATCTGCCCGCCTTGACCTCCCAAAATGCTGGGATTACAGGCGTGAGCCACCACGCCCAGCTAATCTTCATGTATTCTTAGGTCAGTAAGCACTACATATTGAATGTTCACCATCAGCTCTTTTATTGATATATCGCTAGTCTTTGGTTTTCTGTTAAAGAAGGCAGTTCTTTAATAGGTTGTTCAGACAGGACTCAGAATCCATATTCTTGCATGTTCTTGAATATTGGTAACATCTTGTGCCTTTTATGTTTGTATCAGTCTTGTTGGATATAATAAACTTTGATTCACTTTTCTTAAGAACTTTAAGTATGGTGCTTCATTTTTTTTTTTTTTTTGGCATAAAGCACCACTAAGAAATATCTGATGAGAGTCTAATTTTCTATCTCTGTGTTTTTTAAGAGACAGGGTCTTACTCTGTCACCCAGGCATTACCCCATTAATGTATTAATCCATTAATGAGGACAGACACCTCATGATCTCAGTTACCTCTTAAAGGTCCACCTCTCAATAATGCCACATTGGGGATTAAGTTTCAATATGAGTTTTGGAGGGGATAAACATTCAAATAATAGCATTATATGAGTGCAGTGGCATGATCATAGTCACTACAGCCTTGAACTTCTGGGCTCAAGCAGTCCTCCCACCTCAGCCTTCCAAGTAGCTGGGACTACAGGCATGCTGGCCACTACATCCAGCTAATTCTTTAAATTTTTTGTAAGGGTAGGGTCTTGTTTTGTTGCCCAGGCTGGCCTTGAATGCTTGGGCTCAAGCAGTTCTCCCACCTCAGCCCCCCAGAGCTCTGGGATTACAGTCATGAGCTACTGCACTCAATTTTCTTTCTCTTATAAATCACTTACTCTTTTTGCTTAGATGCGTTAAGATTTTTTTCTCATGCCTGTAATCCCAGCACTTTGGGAGGCTGAGGCAGGCTGATTGCTTGATTTCAGGAGGTCGAGACCAGCCTGGGCAATGTGGCAAGACTCTATCTCTACAAAAAAATACAAAAATTAGCCAGGCATGGTGGCATGCACCTGTAGTCCCAGCTACTCGGGAGGCTGAGGTGGGAGGATGGCTTGAGCCTAGGAGGTTGATGCTGCAGTGAGCTGTGATCATGCCACTGCAGTCCAGCTTGGGCAACAGAGTGAGACCCTGTCTCTAAAAATAAAAAACAAAGATGTTGGGACTATCCAACAGGGAATTTAAGATAATTATGATACTGTGTTAAAGTTTCAATAAAAAATGTAGGCCAGGCACGGTGGCTCACACCAGTAATTCCAGCACTTTGGGAGGCCAAGGCAGGTGAATTGCTTGAGCTCAGGAGTTTGAGACCAACCTGGGAAACATGGCAAAACCCCATCTCTACAAAAAGAACACACATACACACAAAAAATTTAGTCAGTGTAGTGGCACGTGCATGTAGTCCCAGGTACTTGGAAGGCTGAGGTGAGAGGACCCTCTTAGCCCAGAAAGTTTGAGGATGCAGTGAGCCATGATTGTGCCACTGTACTCCAGCCTGGGCAACAGAGTGAGACCTTGTCTCAATGAAAAAAAAAAAAGAAAAAAAAAGGAAAATGTATACAACATGAATGAACAGATGAGGAATTAAAACAGATGGTAGAAATGAAAAGAAAATGTTAAAAAGAAATGCTAAAAATACAAAGACGTGTCAACAGAGACAAAGAATGTTTTCAATGTGCTCATGAGTAGACTCAGCACAGCCAAAGAAAGAATCAGGGAACTTAAAGAAGGTCAAGAGAAAGAGCCCGGCCAGGTGCGGTGGCTCAAGCCTGTAATCTCAGCACTTTGGGAGGCCGAGACGGGGGAACACGAGGTCAGGAGACCGAGACCATCCTGGCGAACATGGTGAAACCCCGTCTCTACTAAAAAAAAAAAATACAAAAAACTAGCCGGGTGAGGTGGCAGGTGCCTGTAGTCCCAGGTACTCGGGAGGCTGAGGCAGGAGAATGGCGTGAACCCGGGAGGCAGAGCTTGCAGTGAGCTGAGATCTGGCCACTGCACTCCAGCTCGGGAGAGAGAGCAAGACTCCATCTCAAAAAAAAAAAAAAAAAAAGAGAAAGATCCCAAACTAAAAGAACTAAACTTCAAAAAAAGAAAAGTGGGAGCAGGTAGAGAAGGGAAAGTGCTGTGGTTCGGATGTTTGACTCCTTCAAACTTCATGTTGAAATCTGATCTCCATTGCTGAAGGTGGGGCCTAATGGCAACAGATCCTTCATGACTGGCGTGGTGTTGTCCTCATGGTAATGAGTGAGTTCTTGCTCTAGTAGTTTCCATTAGAGCTGGTTGTTAAAAAGAACCTGGCACCTCCCCGCTTCAGTCTCTTGTGTCTCCTCTTGCCATGTGATCTCTGCACATGCTGGCTTCCCTCCCCTTTCTTCCATGAGTGGAAGCAGCCTGAAGCCCTCACCAGGAGCAGATGCTGGTTCACTGTTTCTTATACAATCTGCAGAACTGTGAGTAAATCAGCCTTTTTTCTTTATGAATTACCCAGCCTTGGGTATTTCTTTTTTTTTTTTTTTTTTTTTGAGATGGAGTCTCACTCTGTCACCCAGGCTAGAGTGCAGTGGTGCAATCTCAGCTCACTGCAAGCTCCACCTCCCAGGTTCACACCATTCTCCTGCCTCAGCCTCCCTAGTAGCTGGGACTACAGGCACCAACTACCACGCCCAGCTAATTTTTTGTGTTTTTAGTAGGGATGGGGTTTCACTGTGTTAGCCAGGATGGTCTCGATCTCCTGACTTCGTGATCCACCTGCCTCAGCCTCTCAAAGTGCTGGGATTACAGGCAGGAGCCACCACACCCGGCTGGGTATTTCTTTATAGCAACACTAAGACAGACTAAGAAAGAAAGTATCTCCAAGAGCTGTGGAACAAAATGATTCAACATACGTATAATTTGGCCGGGCGCGGTGGCTCAAGCCTGTAATCCCAGCACTTTGGGAGGCCGAGACGGGCGGATCATGAGGTCAGGAGATTGAGACCATCCTGGCTAATACGGTGAAACCCGTCTCTACTAAAAAATACAAAAAACTAGCCGGGCGAAGTGGCGGGTGCCTGTAGTCCCAGCTACTTGGGAGGCTGAGGCAGGAGAATGGCGTGAACCCGAGAGGAGGAGCTTGCAGTGAGCTGAGATCCGGCCACTGCACTCCAGCCTGGGTGACAGAGCAAGACTCCGTCTCAAAAAAAAACAAAACAAAACAAAAAAAAAACATACGTATAATTGGAATCCAAGAAAGAAAAGAGAGGAAAAATGATGCAGAAAAAAAGATTTGAAGAGACAGTAGCAAAGAATTATCCAAAAACTTTTTTTTGAGATGGAGTCTCACTCTGTTGCCCAGGCTGGAGTGCAGTGGCACAATCTCAGCTCACTGCAAGCTCCGCCTCCCAGGTTCAAGGGATTCTCTTGCCTCAGCCTCCTGAGTAGCTGGATTACAGGTGCCCACCACCGTGCCCATCTAATTTTTGTATTTTTAGTAGAGATGGGGTTTCACCATGTTGGCCAGGCTGGTCTCAGACTCCTGACCTCAAGTGATCTGCCCACCTCAGCCTCCCAAATTGCTGGGATTACAGGCATGAGTCACTGTGTCCAGCCAAAAAGAAAATCTTAAAGGCAGTCAGAAAAAAAAAAAAAAAAAAAAAGGCACATTACTTACAGAGGAATTACAACAGACTTCTGGTCACAAATTACAACAGAGTTCTGGTCACAAATTATACACCTCAGAAGGTAATGGAGTGACATGCTAGCAGTGGAAGGGAAGGCTTCTGGACCTTACATTCTGATGGTTCTCCCTTGAAATGTCCCTTCCATTTGGGGATTATTCACTTAAACATTATTGCCCCCATAAACAGAAACTAATGGCCATGGTTCTCTCATAACATTCTGACACACATGTGGACATTAACTCTTCCTTTAATTTACCTGAGCAGCAGTGAATAACAGTTTATTAGTCCATTTTCATATGGCTATAAAGAACTGCCTGAAACTGGGTTATTTATTTATTTATTTATTTTTAAATTTTACTTTAAGTTCTGGGATACATGTGCTGAATGTGCAGGTTAGATACATAGGTATACATGTGCCATGGTGGTTTGCTGCACCTATCAACCCGTCATCTATGTTTAAGCATGCATTAGGTATTTCTTCTAATGCTATCCCTCCCCTTGCCCCCCACCTCCTGACAGGCCCCGGTATGTGATATTCCCCTCCCTATGTCCATGTGTTTTCATTGTTCAACTCCCACTATGAGTGAGAACATGCAGTGTTTGGTTTTCTGTTCCTGTGTTAATTTGCTGAGAATGATGGTTTCCAGCTTCATCCATGTCCCTGCAAAGGAAATGAACTCATTCTTTTTTATGGTTACATAGTATTCCATGGTGTAAATGTGCCACATTTTATTTATCCAGTCTATCACTGATGGGCATTTGGGTTGGTTCCAAGTCTTTGCTATTGTAAATAGTGCTGCAATAAACACACGTGTACATGTGTCTTTATAGTAGAATGATTTATAATCCTTTGGGTATATACCCAGTAATGGGATTGCTGGGTCAAATGGTATTTCTGGTTCTAGATCCTTGAGGAATCACCACACTGTCTTCCACAATGGTTGAACTAATTTACACTCCCACCAACAGTGTAAAAGCATTCCTCTTTTCCTCTTTCTCTGCATCCTCACCAGCATCTGTTGTTTCCAGACTTTTTAATGATCGCCATTCTAACTGGTGTGAGATGGTATCTCATTGTGGTTTTCATTTTCTCTAATGACTGAGACTGGGTAATTTATAAAGGAAAGAGGTTTCATTTATTCAGTTCAGCACGACTAGGGAGGCCTCAGGAAAATTACAATCAAAGGCAAAGGGGAAGCAAAGCACCTACTTCACAAGGTGGCAGCAAGGAGCAGTGCAGAGCAAAGAGGGAAGAGCCTCTTATGAAACCATCAGATCTCGTGAGAACTCACTCACTATTATGAGAACAGCATGGGGGAGCTGCTCCCATGATTCAGTTACCTCCCACCTGGTCTCTCCCTTGACACGTGGGGATTATGGGGATTATGGGGATTACAATTCAAGATGAGATTTGGGTGGGGACACAAAGCCTAATCATATCAAACAGGATCATTGAGCAGTGGTTAAGATTTTCCTCAGGGTTAGGGAAAGCAAAAGGAAATTACACACATATGATGTGGCTGACCCAATGCTGGCAATGGCCTTTCCTCACCTCCCAGGTGAATCATGACAGTTTACGCCAGAGACTGCAAACATTTTCTATAAAAGGCCAAATAAAAAATGTAGACTTTAGGCCACATGTGGTCTCTGTGGCTGCTGCTTCTTTTTCTTCTACAGTCCTTTCAACGTGTAAAAATCAAAACCAAAAATGTTTTTAGCTTATGGGCTGGACAAAAATCTAAGATTTTTATTTAGGCCACATATGGTCTCTTTAGTGTTGCAACAACTGCAGCAGTTGCTGCTATTGCTTTTTCCTCTACAATCCTTTAAAAATGTAAAACATACGTTCTTAGCTTGCAGTCTGGACAAAAATAGGCAATGAGCTGGATTTGGCCTGTGGGCCTTCCTTTGCTGACTCTTGCTCTAGGCCTTTTTTTTTTTTTTTTTGGCTACTGAATGATTTGAGAACACATATATGGTCCAGGTTTGACCAGCGCATCATGATAGAGAGCCTTCTGGGGAGCAGATTTAACTTGCTTATAGAAAGAAGCACATGGGATGAATACTCTTCCTCTGAGGCTGATATCTGTGTATTGTGTGTAGTATTTTTTCTTTCTTTCTTTCTTTTTGAGACAGAGTTTGCTTTGTTGCCCAGGCTGGAGTGCAGGGGCACAATCTGGGCTCACTGCAACCTCCCTCCCAGGTTCAAGCAATTCTCGTGCCTCAGCCTCCTGAGTAGTTGGGATTACAGGTGACCGCCACCATGCCCTGTTGATTTTTTGCATTTTAGTAGAGATGGGGTTTCACCATGTTGCCCAGGCTGGTCTCAAACTCTTGAGCTCAGGAAGTCTGCCTGTCTCGGCCTCCCAAAGTGCTAGGCATGAGCCAATGCACCTGGCTGTATGTAGTATTTCTATGTATGATACTGGATGACAACCATGAGAAAGCAAGCCTAAGAACGAAGGGAAAACCTTGAGGATGGTGGCATGCAAAGGAAGTCAATGTCTTTGATGACATCTTTTCTCTGTAGAACTATCTTAGAAAAGCCTATTTCTATGCTATTCATTTTATGAGATATAAAGTATAAGCTACTGAAAGCAGGTTAGTTACTATAGTTAGGAAGTTACAATTTTGTAGCAGAGAGTTTTGTGGGTAGCTTTGTGAGTTCTAGGCCCCAGAAGTTTTACACTGGAGGAGCAAAGAGCAGCAGTTTGATTGGATAAGAAAATTAACGCTATATAGGCATAGCAGTTTACATAAGACCAGTTACTTTTCTATGTCAAAGAAACGGGTGTTTTCATGGAGAGTTTAAGATGTCGGGCTGGGCGCGGTGGCTCAAGCCTGTAATCCCAGAACTTTGGGAGGCTGAGGTGGGCGGATCACGAGGTCAGGTGATCAAGACCATCCTGGCTAACACGGTGAAACCCCGTCTCTACTAAAAATACTAAAATTAGCCAAAAGTGGTGGCACGTGCCTGTAGTCCCAGCTACTCAGGAGGCTGAGGCAGAAGAATTGCTTGAATTTGGGAGGTGGAGGTTGCAGTGAGCTGAGATCACGCCATTGCCCTCAGCCTGGGCAACAGAGTGAGACTCCGTCTCAAAAAAAAAAAAAAAAGAGATGTTAACATATTCTAATCCTCTCCTATCATGCAACACACCCAAGGGTCTTTATAGTTATCTTTTGTGGTTTGGATCATTGCTCCCAAATCTTTATTTCCTCTCTGTGCTAGAATGATATATCTACACATTTTGCATGTACCTTTGCAGTACCTTTCAATAGAGTAGAAAGAATATATTTTTTCCACCTCACTGATGTTAGGCTTTGGACATAGGACTTGTTTTGGCCAATGTAATGTGGACTGAAGTTACGGTGCACCAGTTGGTTGGGGATAGGGTAGCCTTAAAAAGGACATCATGGGCAAGGTTCTGTGGCTTATGCCTGTAATCCCAGCACTTTGGGAGGCTGAGGCAGCGAGTGGATTGCTTGAGGACAGGACTTCAAGACCAGCCTGGCCAATAGGGTGAAACTCTGTCTCTACAAAAAGTAAAAAATTAGCCTGGCATGGTGGTGCACACCTATAGTCCCAGCAACTTGGCAGGCTGAGGCAGGAGAATCACTTGAATCCAGGAGGCAGAGATTGCAGTGAACTGAGATTGTACCACTGCACTCCAGCCTGGGTGACAGAGCGAGACTCTGTCTCAAAAAACAAAAATAAAAAAAATAAAAAGGACATCATATTTCCATTCACTGCTATGTTCTTGGGAACCACTAGAAGAAAGCATACCCCAGGTTGCTAATGCCCTATCAGCTTGGGCCCCAGAATTAAGATATGTGGAACCCAACCATAAGTCTGGGTTCTAACCTGGCCTAGCTGAGCCCAGCCTAGATCTGTGAACCTAGCCAATTCATGAGAAAAATAAATGCTTGTGTTTATAAGCCATGAAGAATTTTAAGGTGTTTTGTAATAAAGCCTCTACCTAGTTTCCAGTCTCTCTAGGGGCAGATATCTTCTTCTTCTGCTGGGTAAAAAGATAGGCACATTATCAAGTCAGCTGATTAGCAAACTAAAAAAAAAAAAAAAAGGTACATTCTTTCAAACACATTACATGCTTTGTGTCCAGATCCAGATGACCAAGGCTTACAGAGAGTAACCATTTTCCTCTCAGTCTGAGCTCCTGTATCATATCTCAAAATGTGTTTCTCTCTTCTCAGGATGACTGACATTAACCATATCTACTTCCTTCAAGGGAACCCACTCCTAACCACAGAAGTGGTTATACCCCTAGTAGCACAAGTACATCAGAACATTACAGAGAATCCTCTACTTCTATCCTTCTAATTAGAAAAACAAGCAAACAAAAACCTCTATTACATAGACAAATAAATCTTATTGTGAGAGGAAAAGCAAATGAATCCTACCTGCCATCAACAGATTATTTTAGTGGTTGATTTTATTTTTTGGGTGGCTTGACATTACTAATCACATTATATTACACAAAGTGAAAAACTTGGGGTATGTTCAAAGTGATACCAGTCTGCATTCCCTTATTCAAAACCTTTGGGGGCAAATGTGCTTTGGAATTGAAAATATTTTGGATTTTAGAGAAGAACATGCAGAAACCATTTTAACGTTCTCATTTTTTAAATCTTAAAACCAGTTTTAATGGGGTATAATTTATATGCTAAAATGCATCCATTTAAGTATACCCAATGAATTTAGGCCATTGTATACCCTCGTACAACCACAATCAGGGTCAAGAACATTCCCAACACCCCAGAAAGTTCCTTCCAATCCCTTTGGTCATAATCAAATCCCACAATTAAACACACTGAGATTTCTACACTAACATATGTGAATATTGACACTAAATGGAATTAAGAATATTAATGCCTTATGTCATATTGGACCAGGTTTTCCCAATAAATAAGCTTGCCATAAGCTTTCAGAAACCTTTTAGTTTTCAAAACATCTTGGATCTTGAAATCATTGGTAAGAAATTATGGGCCTGTTGTAAAAAGAGTTATATCATAATGAAAAAGAAACAAAGGTGATAATTACTCTTACTTATACATGTTAACTGCTTGTATTAGAGACATCTGGGATTTATGAAAAACAAACTCAAGAACAAAGGACCTTCTGAATAATCTTTTGAAAACTAACCTATTTTAAGAAAATTTTATTAGTGTATACTATGTACCTAACAGTATACCTGGCACATAATAGATACCCAGTGATACCTTTTTATTTTTTTTCTGATGATTCTACCCAGCTCATTTCTCCATACTCCTGTCTTTATTTATTTATTATTATTTTTTTTGAGACAGAGTTTTGCTCTTGTCACCCAGGCTGGAGTGCAATGGCGCCATCTCTGCTCACTGCAACCTTCACTTTCCAGGTTCAAGCGATTCTCCTGTCTCAGCCTCCCGAGTAGCTGGGATTACAGGCATGCGCCACCACGCCCAGTTAATGTTTGTATTTTTAGTAGAGACGGGGTTTTACCATGTTGGTCAGGCTTGTCTCAAACTCCTGACCTCAGGTGATCTACCTGCCTTGGCCTCCTAAAGTGCTAGGATTACAGGTGTGATCCACTGTGCCCGGCCTCCTGTCTTTTTTAATATTAACATTTTCCTCAGAAACCTCCTCTGTTTATTTAAAAAGCTCTGATTTTTTTCTTGTTTATTATCTGTCACATCTTCTAGAAGTGTCCAATACTGTCTATTTATTTTTTATAGAGACAGGGTCTCATTCTGTCATCCAGGTTGGAGTACAATGGTGTGATCATGGCTCACTGTAATCTTGAACTCCTGGGCTCAAGCCATCCTCTCACCTCAGCCTCCCAAGTAGCTAGGACTTTAGGCATGTGCCACCATGCCTGGCTAATTTTTTTATACCACTTTTTTTTTGTAGAGAGTGCTTCTCACTATGTTGCCGAGACTGGTCTTGAACTCCTGGGCTCAAGTGATCCTCCAGCCTCAGCCTCCCAGAGTGCTGGGATTATGGACGTAAACCACCACTCTGGCCATATGTGGCTATTTAAATTTAAATTAATGGCAATTAAAATGAAAAAGTCAGTTATTTTAGCCACGCTAGCCACATTTCAGTTGCTTGATAGCCACATGTGGCTAGTGGCTACAGTATCAGATAGTGCAGAATAGTTCCACCATTGCAGAATGTTCCATTGGACAGAATTGTGCTGTCTTGTTCACCACATTATTTTTAGTGCCTTGCACAGACGTTGGGATCCAGTAGATAATCAACAAATATTTGCTGAATAAATGTTTTTAGTTCATCTGGAAACACCATCATGCAAATGTAAAGCACAGAGTTTCTTCTGAAATAGATGTTTGAATAGCAGAGGTTTTTGGTGTTTGTTTGTTTTTTGTTTGTTTGTTTGTTTGTTTGGGACAGAGTCTCGCTGTTGCCCAGGCTGAAGTTCTGTGGTGCAATTATAGTTCACTGCAACCTTAAACTGCTGGGTTCAAGCAATCTTCTGTCTTAGCTCCCACGTAGCTGGGACTACAGGTATGATTCATCATGGCCAAGTAATTTTTTTTTTTTTTTTTTGAGACAGAGTCTTGCTCTGTCGCCCAGGCTGGAGTGCAGTGGCCGGATCTCAGCTCACTGCAAGCTCCGCCTCCCGGGTTTACGCCATTCTCCCGCCTCAGCCTCCCGAGTAGCTGGGACTACAGGCGCCCGCCACCTCGCCCGGCTAGTTTTTTGTATTTTTTTAGTAGAGACGGGGTTTCACCGTGTAAGCCAGGGTGGTCTCGATCTCCTGACCCTGTGATCCGCCCGTCTCGGCCTCCCAAAGTGCTGGGATTACAGGCTTGAGCCACCGCGCCCGGCCAGGCCAACTAATTTTTAAATGTTTATTTTGTAGAGACAAGGTCTTGCTATGTTGAACAGGCTTTTTTTTTTTTTTTTTTTTTTTTTGAGACAGAGTCTTACTCTGTCGCCCAGGCTGGAGTGCAGTGGTGGGATCTCGGCTCATGGCAACCTCTGCCTTCCAGGTTCAAGTGATTCTCCTGCCTCAGCCTCCCTAGTAGCTGGGATTACAGGCACGCACCACCATGCCCAGCTAATATTTTGTATTTTAGTAGAGACAGGGTTTCACCATATTGGGCAGGCTGGTCTGGAATTCCTGACCTCAGGTGATCCACTTGCCTCGGCCTCCCAAAGTGCTGGGATTATAGGCATGAGCCACTGCATCTGATCTAAAATTATTTATTTGAGAAAGTAAGGCCGGTCGCAGTGTCTCACGCCTGTAATCCCAGCACTTTGGGAGGCTGAGGCAGGTGGATCATGAGGTCAGAAGACAGAGGTCATCCTGGCTAACGCAATGAAACCCCATTTCTACTAAAAACACAAAAATTAGCCGGATGTGGTGGCACGCCCCTGTAGTCCCAGCTACTTGGAAGGCTGAGGCAGGAGAATCACTTGAACCCGGAAGGTGGAGGTTGCAGTGAGCCAAGATTGCGCCACTGCACTCCAGCTTGGGCGACAGAGAGAGACTCTGTCTCGAAAAAAAAAAAAAAAGTAAAAGATTAGATTAGATTTAGACTCTATTTAGTTTTGATTATTAATAGCTTTCAGACGTTGGGCGCTTACTATATGCCAGGCACTGTTCTCAGTGTTTTACACACATTACCTCATTAATTTTCACAATAACCTTGTGATGTATGCACTATTCTCAATTTACAGATAAGGACACTAAGACACAAGAGGAAAGTACACAAGAGGAAAGTTGCCCAAGTTCACAGAGCTATTATGTGGAGGGCCAGGATTTAAGCCTAGGCCGTCTGGCTCCAGGTGCCATGCAATTTACTGTAACACTTTGAACTCTTTATGATTATTTTTAATAAGGGCTTTTAAAATGAACGCTTTATGAGGCCGGATGCGGTGGCTCACACCTGAAATCCCAACACTTTGGGAGGCTGAGGAGGGTGGATCATGTGAGGTCAGGAGTTTGTGACCAACCTGGCCAACATGGTGAAACCCCATCTCTACTAAAAATATGAAAAAAAAAAAAAAATTAGCTGTGTGTGGTGGCCCCTGAGCCTGTAATCCCAGCTACTTGGGACTCTGCCTGAGGCAGGAGAATCACTTGAACCCGGGAGGCGAAAGTTGCAGTGGGCCGAGATCGAAGAACTGCCTTCCAGCCTGGCCAGAGCAAGACTCAAAAAACAAAACAATACCAAACAAAAACAGGAAAAATAACTATTTATGATTATTTTTATTTTTATTTATTTATTTTTATTTTTAGATGGAATCTTGCTCTGTCCCAGGCTAGAGTGCAACGGTGTGATCTTAGCTCACTGCAACCTCTGCCTCCTGGATTCAAGCTATTCTCCTGCCTCAGCCACCTGAGTGGCTGGGATTACAGGAGCCTGCCACCACACCCGGATAATTTTTGTATTTTTAGTAGAGATGGGGTTTCACCATGTTGGCCAGGCTGGTCTTGAACTCCTGACCTCATGATCCACCTACCCTGGCCTCTCAAAGTGTTGGGATTACAGCGTCAGCCACCGCGCCTGGCCTCTATGATTATTATTTTTATTTTTATTTTTTGAGACAGAGTCTCACTCTGTCACCCAGGCTGGAATGCAGTGGCACCATCTTGGCTCACTGCAAACTTCACCTCCCGGGTTCAAGTAATTCTCCTGCCTCAGCCTCCCGAGTAACTGGGATTACAGGTGTCCGTCACCACGCCTAGCTAATTTTTGTATTTTTAGTAGAGGCAGGGTTTCACTATGTTGGTCAGGCTGGTCTGGAACCCCTGACCTCGTGATCCACCCGCCTCGGCCTCTCGGCCTCCCAAAGTGCTGGGATTACAGGCCTGAGCCACCACCCCCGGCCTGATTGTTTTTAATAAGGACCATTTAGTCTCCTTCTTCCCATATATTACACCTCTTCTTTCTTTTTTTCTTATTTAACTTAGCTAGGATACCCTCAAAAATGGTAAATAATAGCTACTATATCCCTGCCTCCTTGTTGAGTCTCTGATTTTAAGGTGAATGCCTCTGCCATTTCACTGAAATGTATGGTGTTGCTCTCTGATGATTATCTTGCTCCAATTAAGGAAACATTCTTTTATTTCTAGTTTACTAAGAATTTTAAAAATTCAGAGTGGTTGCCGGGCGCGGTGGCTCACGCTTGTAATCCCAGCACTTTGGGAGGCCAAGGTGGGCAGATCACGAGGTCAGGAGATCAAGGCCATTCTGGCTAACACAGTGAAACCCCGTCTCTACTAAAAATACAAAAAAATTAGCTGGGCGTGGTGGCGGGCACCTGTAGTCCCAGCTACTCCGGAGACTGAGGCAGGAGAATGGCGTGAACCCGGGAGGCGGAGGTTGCAGTGAGCCGAGATCGCGCCACTGCACTCCAGCCTGGGTGAAAGGGTGACACTCTGTCTCAAAAAAAAAAAAAAAAAAAAAAATTCAGAGTGGTTGTTGAATGTTATACAGTGTATCTCTAGAGACTATCATTTGGTTTTTCTCCTTCAGTCTAATAAATTATACTTGTAGATTTCTTAATGTTAGATCACTGTTTATGTTAAACCACATACTTTGTCATGATGTAAATTCTTTTTTTTTTTTTTTTTTTTTTTTTGAGACGGAGTCTGGCTCTGTTGCCCAGGCTGGAGTGCAGTGGCGCTATCTCGGCTCACTGCAACCTCTGCCTCCCAGGTTCACGCCATTCTCCTGCCTCAGCCTCCCGAGTAGCTGGGACTACAGGCGCCCGACACCACGCCTGGCTAATTTTTTTTTATGTGTTTAGTAGATACGGGGTTTCACCGTGTTAGCCAGGATGGTCTCGATCTCCTGACCTCGTGATCCACCTGCCTCAGACTCCCAAAGTGCCCGGATTACAGGCATGAGCCACCGTGCCCAGCTTGTAAATTCTTTTTACTACCACATTGCTGGAATTTGATAACATTTTTTTTTTTTTGAGAGTCTCACTCTGTTACCCAGGCTGGAGTGCACTGGTATGACCTCGGCTCACTGCAAACTCTGCTTCTCGGGTTCAAGTGATTCTCCTGCCTCAGCCTCCTGAGTAGCTGGTACTACAGGCGCATGCCACCATGCCCGGCTAATTTTTGTATTTTTAGTAGAGACAGGGTTTCCCCATGTTGGCCAGGCTGGTCTCAAACTCCTGACCTCAGGTGATCCACCTGCCTCAGCCTCCCAAAGCGCTGGGATTACAGGTGTGAGCCACTGTGCCTGGTCTGATAACATCTTAATTCTTTTTATTTAAAAAAAATTATTTTGTAGAGATGGAATCTCACTACGTTGCCCAGGCTGGTCTCAAACTCCTGGCCTCAACCCATCCTCCTGCTTCGGTCTCCCAGAGTCCTGCGATTACAGGTGTGAGCCACAGCAGCAGACCAATAACATCTAAATAATCAATTTTCCCTTCATAACAAAATCATAGTGAGAAAGGAAGTTTCCCTTCTCTTTTTTGGGCACTGTTTGTCTTGGGTTTTAGTATGAGAGTTATGCTGCCTTGTGGAATAAACTGGGAAAGGGTCTCCCTTTTTTGAGATTTGTTTGGTCTCTCTAAAATCTAGCCAGTTTTGGGTACCCCATCGCACTCTCTTCTTCCTTCCAGTGGTGCGCCAACAGTACCATCAATCATTTTACCATGAGGATTTCTCACACTAGCTCTCAAGGTTGCTCATAAAGTGGGCTCACAATGCTGATCTCCAACAAAGCCTTTGTGTCTTTCAACTTTATCACATTCCTTGCACATGTCACAGACCTTACCATTTTCAAGGCTTTGCTAATTTCATGACATCTGCCTTGTTAAATCCTGACTATTAGTGTTTGGGCTGGTACTGGGTGTTGATTATGGCACAACGGAACTAACATTTTAGGCAGAGATAGTGTACCTGCTTAGCACCCTTCATTTTATTTAATCATCAGAATTCTGGGAAGTTTTGTTATTTTTATTTGCTGGATAGGAAAATAAACGTTATACACTAATAAACGGAGGTGCCACTAAATACCAGTACCGCTTGATTCCAAAGTGATTGCTGCCTCCACTAGTTTCACCTCCTCCATTGTGTTCCCTAGGTAGTCTCTGATGCTGACCTGTATGTCCTCCGTGCTCCATTAGCAAATTATACACTGTACCGCACCATCTTACATTTACACTCTTGTATTTTCTATTTTTTCATATCTGTAGTGCTTGTCTCACACACAGCAGTTAATAATCTCTCAGAATAATTTTTCTTTTTCCCCTCAGAATGATCTCTCAGCATCTGGTCATCCGACTCCGTATTTGGATATCATATAAATCGCGGGAAAAAATAAAAGGTGATTAAATACAAATAATTTTGACTGTGTTAGTCTTAGCTGTGTGTTGCAAGAAAAAAACAAAAGGTCTCTTTCAAAATAAGTTTAACTCTCAATGATCTCCCTGGGGCTTTTTAGCGACCCCTGCAAAATTGGTGCCTAAAAACACAGTGACTTGGCATTTGTGACTACTGATCACCTCCTCACTCAAGCACATCAAACAGCGGGATATCCTGGAAGTCGCACCTACAGCTCACACTTACTAACAAGGAAAGCTAGACGAAGGGACGGTCTTTCCCAACAGCAACGCGATGCGGGTCCTCCCCCCACCAGCTTCAGTGGGATGGAACATTCCGTGCGATCGCTTTGACCGGGCGCCACTCGGAGTCACGTGGAGCTGTAGCGCCCCGGCGGAGCCGGGCGGAATAGCGCGGGCTCGGGTTGCCAAGGGGAGGGGCGAGGCACCGCGGAAGAGGCGGAGCGAAGGAAGCCGGCCGTGGGGCGGGGTGCTGAGCGCAGGGGCGGGCAGAGAGGGGCGCGCGGGCGGGGAGGGCCCGGCGTATTATGGGATGCGGCGGTGGAATGGCGCTGGGCGCGTGATTTTGAACAAACCCTGGTCTGTGTCTCGGAGGCGCCGCCGCCGCCGCTGCTGCTGGGAGCCCAGGGAGCGCCGCGCGACCAGGAGGCGGCGGCGCCGCCGGCTTTGGTGAGTGTCAGCCGCCGGGATGGGGGCTACTGGGCGGGCGGGCGGGAAGGGGGAACCGGCCCCCGCTGCGAGTGGCTGCGCGGGCGGAGAGCGCTGGACCGCTCCCTCCGGGAGCCCGGGCCGGTGGGCCTTGGCGGGGAGCGGGAACCCGCCAGCGGGGTCAGCCGCGCCCCTTCCCTGGGCTGCGGGGGGCGGAGGATCCTCGGGGCTCCGTCTCTTCCCGCCGGCTCCCGGGAGGGTGGCTGTCACCCGGCAGGGCCAGCGCTCGGCCAGCCGCCTGCCTGGCGGTCTGGAGGAAGGGCTCCCGCGACTGTTGACACGCACACTGCGCGACCCAACAAGCCGGCCGTGGCGGCCCCGGGTTTCTGGGAACCGGTTTTGCTGCTGTGTCATTTGTGCCAGTCCCTCCTCTCCCTACTGCCCGCCGCCGCGTTCTTCCTATGCCCCTTTGTACAGGCTCTTGTTCGTGCGTGTCCGTTTTCCTCGCGAAGCCCACCAGCCAAATGTCATAATGTTCCCGAGGTGCACGGGGGAAGGGAGCTGGCCGGGACTTAGCTTGGCCAGCAACGGTAAACAACCAAGCAGAGTGCGGATGGACGGGGCCGTCAGTGGGGAAATGAAGTTTAAAGATGAAGTAACTGATAACACTTTATACTCTCAGCATCTGGCAGTCTGCATATAAAAACAGCAATTGGGGTGGGTGGTAGACAGCCCTTGTTGAAGGCTGAATCTACCGACTTTTATATGGAGTTGCCATTGAAACAAGGTAGGGAAATGAAATGACTTTTTCAACTTCAACCTTAATCTTCTTACACTAACTTAGACAGTAGAGTGGCCCTGTTCGCAGCCTTGAAATTCAGTTTGCCCAGAGCTTATATTGTAGTTGAATGATAAAGAATTAAGTTTTTGGTTGGTTAACTCTTTCTGAAATTGACAAAGGCAGCCAGTTTCCTTTTTTTTTTTTTAAGTGTTGGTCTCAGAAGAAGCCTTGCAGCTTATGTTTTGTTATTTTTTAAATGATTAAGAATTACCTCTGTTCTCTTTTGGTTACTTATTCAACTGACTGATGACAGGAGCTGGTAACTCTTACTTAACCTGGTAGGTAACTCTAGGGTCTTGTTCTGAAGCAAGCTGTTTATTTTCACTGTATTGAACAAATATATCAGCAGCAGATGGTTTGTTTTTTTTTTAATTTGATGACTTAGATCCTAAAAACATTTGGCAAATACTTTTAGCTTAGAGTTGTATTTTCAATATTTTAGAAATTGATCATTCATGAATGTTTCTACAATTAGTTCAATACATTTTAAATCTAGTTGCGCTTTGACGTCTTAAACCGATGACAGATTGGAAGTCACAGTGTTCATGGACAGAAATGACCAGATAAAATTAAGTTGGAGAGGAAGACAGCTCAGAACTTTATTTTTTAAAATGAAGTGTTTTGACCACCTCACCTGCATGAGGATTGCTGCCTGTAATTGACAAAAGTGTCAAAGGTCGAACATGCATATGGAAATAGCTCATCCTGTCAAAGTAGTTCCGCGGGTGGGGTAAAATGTCAAAGTTGGTGAATGACATTAAGGGTCTTCACAGTGTTTTTGGTACCTGAGATAGCCACAGTGAATAAAACGCATTCCACCATCTCTCTCAAGTTGCTGCTCTGAAAATAAAAGAGTTTGGGTTCTTTATTGTCCTTATGCCACCCTCCGCATGGCTTTTGGTCTTGCAAACAAAAATATGCCGGACTTGGGACCCCGCAGGTGGCGCGACTTCCTTTGGCGTCCCTGCGGGGGCCCGTGCTCCGCCCGGGGGTGAAAGGTCTCGGCGTAGCCGGTGTGCACTTGCACGGCCCTTGTGCGTTTGAAGGTTGGCGGGGCGGCGGGAGGCTTCCCCGGATATGTGGGTGTGCGCCTCCCGGGAGGGGCGGGCGGGGAGGGGAGGAGGAAGGGGGAGGTTACTGGTGGTGGCGGCGGCGGCGGCGGCCCGGGCTCCGGCTGTCGGGGAAGCTGCTGAGCTGTGATGGTGATGACGAGGTGAAAATGGCGGATCTTTCGAAATACAATCCCGGCCCCTGACATACCAGAGGCGGCGGCGGCGGCGACGTCGCCACCCCGGCTCCCTTCTCGGGCCCCGGGTACCCTGAAGCGCTCCAGTTTGGACAAACTGGGAAAGGAAGCTGTTGGCCAGAGCTATCGTGCACGGGCAAAACAAGCCCCGCCGGGGCTCGGGATTGCCCAGGACCTTCTGGAGCCCCCACCTCGGAGCCCGAGGGAGGAGAAAGCGGCAGCCGCTGGAGGTAGAGGAGGAGGGGGTACCCGAGGGCTTCTCTGTCTGGAGATCTCTTTATTTGGGGGGATGGGGGTGGGTGGGGAAAGAACTGCGCTGTGGATCAAGGAATGACTTGTCCGGAGTGCGAAGAATCAGTAGCCTCGTCATGACATCAACATTATTCTTTGAGTGTTAAGAGGGCTCCAGTTTGCTCTTATACCTAAGGCTGCTGCTGAGGCCTAGAGGAACCGCTAGCACTTAGCATGATTTCCTGATACAATTTTTAAAACAGCCACTCTGGCGGGTGTTGCTTTGATGGTGTTCAGCAGTTCTTGGTGTTGTATGTTTCTTTAGGGAGGCGGAGCATTGGCATTTTATTCTGCATTTAAGGTCTGTGTCTTAGATCCTAGTCTGTAACTTGTTGGGGTGTGGATGTTCACATTTTATAGAATAGGGACCAGTTTTGTAAGAATTAGAAAAAAAATTTTTAATGCTCTGTTATCCATAGAGTAACCTCTTTGCCCCTGCCATTTGGCAAATAACAATTGAGATACTGTCAGTCATATTTTATACCCACGCTTTTCAGGGAAGTTCTTCTCTATACCCACCCTCCTGCCCCCGCCACTCTAGTTCATGAATTCAGAGAGTAAAGTTATGAAAAATTTTGCGGTAGATTTTATAATGCAAATGAAATACAGCTTTAGGAGCTCTCTTTTGGTCCTGAGTTTTACCTTCATTGTTAGGGAGAGTTGTGATGGCGTGACGCAAGCATTTGTTGTGAGTACATTAAGTTGGTAAAGATAAATTGAGACCTCTGTTATTTCTAAATGCTGGAGTGTTTAGCCTAGCCCTTTTAGAGAGCTGTATTGATTGACTATAACAGCCACTGTTTTATTAGGTTATCTAAAGACCCATGTAAGTTTTAGGTTATGCTGAAAGATCCCTAAGGAGTCTGTGTCCTTGCACACAACACTAGTGTTACGGAAAAGTTACATGTGAAACAAATGTTTAGGCTGGGCAAAAAAATTTTTGTTTGTTAATTTGGACCCTATGCTTTTCCCCAAGCTTTTTTGAGTCAATGACATTGAGTGTATAATGAACAGAGAGATTAGTATTTGAGGAATGCCCATGGGTAATGTTTATGATTAGCCCTAAATTTCCTTATTCAAATTGTCTTCAGAGAGTATATGTGATATTATTTCCTTATTCAAATTGTCTACAGAGAGTATATGTGAACACACTATGCCATAGTGTGTCATTTATCACAAATTTTGTAGTGTACTTAGAGGGGAAAAATTTTGTGTGAATGGATGTGTATAGTTTGGATGTCTGGCTTTCACTTACTAGAAGAATAAGAGACCCAAAAAATTTTTTAGGACAAATACCTGAGAGGTACTCAGAAGATTTAATGATAATGATAATGATTATTTTTTAAAAATAGTTTGTCTGATGCTGTATTATTCAGTAGGTATTTCGTTTTGTCTTTTTAAAATTACAGTTTTTATGTTGCAGTTATTTAACCCATGCCTTATAGCTGCTGACTTAGTAGCAAGACTAAGAATTTTTAAAGTAATTAAAATAGGGGGATTAAAAAGCTTTTTCATTGACTTTCTTTTAATCACAGAGGGCTATTGTCTCTTTGTGATTCTTTGTGATTGTCTTTAAAGACCAGTTTTCATATTGTCCTGGTTAGAACAATTGTGTATTAATAATTAAAAATGTGTTAGAAAGAAATGAAGCAAGAATTATACCACCAGAGATAGTCCAGTGTTCATTTTTGGGGGAAGAGTATTACAGATTTTCACTACTTTTTCTTTTTTTTTTTTATTTCGAGACAGAGTTTCGCTGTGTTGCCCAGGCTAGAGGGCAGTGGCGAGATCTCAGCTCACTGCAAGCTCCGCCTCCCGGGTTCGGCCATTCTCCTGCCTCAGCCTCCTGAGTAGCTGGGACTACAGGCGCCCACGACTGCACCTGGCTAATTTTTTGTATTTTTAGTAGAGATGGTGTTTCACCATGTTAGCCAGGATGGTCTCGATCTCCTCACCTCATGATCCACCTGCCTCAGCCTCCCAAAGTGCTGGGATTACAGGCGTGAGCCACCGCGCCCGGCCGATTTTCACTGCTTTTTCAAACATTATTATTGGGTGTCTATTATGTGTCATATAGTATGCTAGGGATCGTGGATAAAATAACCTAAATATCATTACCTCAGGGAACTTACAGTTTAAGAATCACTGGAGGTGAAGTTGGAAGGATCTATTCAGTGGGGCGTTGCTGCAAAAGGCCTTAAGAGTTACAGAAAATGTAACTTAGTGTAGGAGAATGACAACCTCAGAGATATACTTCAGAAGATAAATCCTGTACATATAGCTTTTATGTAGAATGCATTACAGGTGAGAGGAGATGGAGGTAAAAACACCATAGTAGGCTTCAGGATTTAGAGATTTAGACACGATTGGTTACAGGCGGATAGAGTCATGGTGAAGGTGTAATCTGCATAATATATGACAGATTAATATTTCTATGGAAAGAAGAGATGTCAACGACCATACAATCGTAAGCCCTGGTGTTTGATATAATTTTTTTTTTTTTTTTTTTTAATGAGATGGGGTCTTACTCTGTCACCCAGGTGAGGGTGCAGTGGATCTCAGCTCACTGCAACCTCTGCCTCCCAGGCTCAAGAGATACTCCCACCTCAGCCTCATGAGTAGTTGGGACCACAGGCATGGGCCACCACGCTCGGCTAATTTTTTATATTTTTGGTAGAGACAGGGTTTCACCATGTTGGCCAGGCTGGTCTCAAACTCCTGAGCTCAGGCTATCTACCTGACTCACCCTTCCAAAGTGCTGGAATTACAAGCGTTAGCTACCACGTCCGGCCATTTGGTAGATTATTGAATGCTGTAAAACAATAGAGAAATCAGAAGGAGAAGCTAATTTAGATAAACAGGAAAATAACTTTGAGTTACAGCATACCTCATAACTATCTTCACAGTAACCCTGTAAGTAAACTGAAGCTCAGAGATGTTATTATTGACTCGGATTACATGATAAAGCAACTAGGAGAGCCATGATTTGGAAACAGATCTTTTCTGATTTTGAATCTCCATGTTTTTTCCATCATGTTAATCATAAGCATGAATAATATAGAGTTCCCTTTTTTATTTTTATATATTTGTTCAGTTTTATAGGCTGTGTTATTCTCATTCTTGGGTACGATGCCTATCCCTTGGTACATAACCCTATTCATTGAGTATGTGAATAAATGAATAGCATTTATTTGTTATTTCACTCAATTATATAATCTTTTTTTAAAATTTATTTTTATGTATTTATTTTTTGAGACGGAGTCTCATTCTGTTGCCCAGGCTGGAGGGTAGTGGTGTGATCTCTACTCACTGCAGCCTCTACCTCCTGGGTTCAAGCGATTCTCTTGCCTCAGCCTCTTGAGTAGCTGGGATTACAGGCACCCGCCACCATGCCCGGCTACTTTTTGTATTTTTACTAGAGATGGGGTTTCACCATGTTGGCCAGGCTGGTCTTGAACTCCTGACCTAAGGTGATCCACCAACCTCAGCCTCCCAAAGTGGTAGGATGTGAGCCATCATGCCTGGCCCATTTCTTTTTTTTATTATGGTGTTAATTCACACCCTTTGAAATACATTGTGAAATTCATGTAATTATCATGTAGCAAAGACTTTATGGAAAGTAAGTTACAAAGTTAAGGAAGCTCACCTAAATAGAATGGGAGTAGTGCAGCAGATACTTCATATACATTTAAATATGAGTGGCAGAAGCTCAAATTTAAATACTATATACTTGAACATAGACTTTAAAGGTATGTGACTAATTTGGAATTCACCTTTTTTTCCAGCTTTTATTTTAGGTTCAAGGGGTACATGTGCAGTTCTGTTACCTGGGTATATTGCATGATGCTGAGGTTTGCAGTATGAATGGTCCTGTCACCCAGGCACTGAGCATAGTATCCAATAGTTTTTCTTTTATTCTTTTTTTTTTTTTTTTTTTTTTTGAGACGGAGTCTCACTCTGTCGATTGCAGTGGTGCAATCTTGGCTCACTGTAACTTCTGCCTCCCAGGTCCGAGCTATTCTCCTGCCTCAGCCTCCGGAGTAGCTGGGACTACAGGTGCATGCCATCACGTCTGGCTAATTTTTTGTATTTTTAGTAGAGATGGGGTTTCACCATGTTAGCTGGGATGATCCTGATCTCCTGACCTCGTGATCCACCAGTGTCAGCCTCCCAAAGTGCTGGGGTTACAGGTGTGAGCCACTGTGCCCAGCCAATAGTTAGTTTTTCAACCCTTGACCCCCTCCCTATGTCCCCAGTAGTCCTCAGTTTCCATTGTTGCCATCTTTATGTTCATGAGTACCCAATGTTTAGCTCCCACTTATAAGTGAGAATTTGTGGTATTTAGTTTTCTGTTTCTATGTTAATTTGCTTAGGATAATGGCCTCCAGCTACATCCATGTTGCTGCAAAGGACGTGGTTTCTTTCTTTTTTTTTTTTTTTTTTGAGACGGTGTCTTGCTCTGTCTCCCAGGCTGGAGTGCAGTGGCACGATCTCGGCTCACTGCAAGCTCCGCCTCCCAGGTTCAGGCCGTTCTCCTGCCTCAGCCTCCCCAGTAGCTGGGACTACAGGCGCCCGCCACCATGCCCGGCTAATTTTTTTTGTATTTTTAGTAGAGATGGGGTTTCACCGTGTTAGCCAGGATGGTCTTGATCTCCTGACCTCGTGATCCACCTGCCTCGGCCTCCCAAAGTGCTGGGATTACAGGCATGAGCCACCTTACCTGGCGGTTTCTTTCATTTTTATGGCTATGTAGTATTTCATATTGTATATGTACCACATTTTCCTTATCCAGTCACCATTGATGGGCACCCAGCTTGATTCCATGTCTTTGATGCTGTGAGTAGTGCTGCGATGACCATGCAGGTGCATGTGTCTTTCTGGTGTAAACATTTATTTTCTTTTAGGTATGTACCCAGTAATGTGATTGCTGGGTCAAACGGTAGTTCTCTTTCAAATTCTTTGAGAAGTCACCAAGCTGCTTTCTACAGTGGCTGAACTAATTTACATTTTCACCAACAGTGTGTAAGTGTTCCCATGACCTCTCCAGCATCTATTTTTTGACTTTTTTTTTTTTTTTTTTTTTTTGAGACAGAGTCTCGCGCTGTGTCACCCAGGCTGGAGTGCAATGGCGCGATCTCGGCTCACTGCAAGCTCCGCCTCTCAGGTTCACGCCATTCTCCTGCCTCAGCCTCCGAGTAGCTGGGACTACAGGCGCCCGCCACCACGCCCGGCTAGTTTTTTGTATTTTTAGTAGAGACGGGGTTTCACCATGTTAGCCAGGATGGTCTCGATCTCCTGACCTCGTGATCCACCCGCCTCGGCCTCCCAAAGTGCTGGGATTACAGGCTTGAGCCACCGCGCCCGGCCGACTTTTTTTTTTTCTGAGATGGAGTCTCACCCTGTTGCCCAGGCTGGCGTGCAGTGGTGTGATTTCAACTCACTGCAACCTCTGCCTCCCGTGTTCAAGTGATTGTCCTAGCTCAGCCCCCTGAGTAGTTGGGACTATAGGTGCGCTCCACCATGCCCAGCTAATTTTTGTAGAGGCGGGCTTTCCCCATGTTGGCCAGGCTGTTCGCAAACTCCTGGCCTCAAGTGATCCGCCTGCCTTAGTCCTCCAAAGTGTTGGGATTACAAGCGTGAGTCACCATGCCTGGCCCCTGTTTTTTGATTTTTTAATAATAGCGATTTACAATTCCCTTTTAAAGGAAACAAAAATTGTGAATCCCCAGTATTTTATTAAAATATTTTATTAAAATATTTACTAACTTATTTTATTAAAATATTAAAATATTTACTTTCTAAGCTAGATATAAATATATAAAACCAGGATAAATCAAAAGTAAATTTATAGGCCAGGTGCGATGGCTCATGCCTGTAATCCCAGCACTTTGGGAGGCCAAGGTGAGCCGATCATCTGAGGTCAGGAGTTCGAGACCAGCCTGGCCAACATGGCAAAACCTCATCTCTACTAAAAGATACAAAAATGAACTGGGTGTGGTGGTGGGTTCCTGTACGAAAATGCCAGCTGCTTCGCAGGCTGAGGCAGGAGAATCGTTTGAACCTGGAAGGCAGAGGTTGCAGAGAGCTGAGATTGTGCCACTGCACTCCAGCCTGGGCGACAGAGCCAGACTCTGTCTCAAAAACAAATGAACGAAAAGTAAATTTATGAATCTAGTATAAACAAAACTGGAAAACCAATGTAAAATAATTAAACTTAGGTGATGTTGTTTTGCTTAAACAGTCTTTAGGTCAGGCACAGTGGCTCACACCTGTAATCGCAGCACTTTGGGAGTCCAAAATGGGGGGAAAACTTGTGTCCACAAGTTCAAGACCAGTCTGGGCGACGTAGCAAGACCTTGTCTCTACAACAAATATAAAGAAAATTGGCCAGAGTGTGATGGCTTGTGCCTGTTCTGTAGTCCCAGCTACTCGGGAGGCTGAGGTGGGAGGATCACTTGAGCCTAGGTGTCTAAGACTGCAGTGAGCCATGATCTTGGCGTTGCACTGTAGCCTGATGACAGAGCAAGACAGTCTCAATACAAAACAAAACAAAAATATATTTCTTTCCATAGTGAGTATACTAGGTTCTGCCTTAGGGCAGATGTGCAGTTTCTTTCTTTCTTTTTCTTCCTTTCCTGTCCTGTCCTGTCCTTTCCTGTCCAGTTTCCGACAGTCTCACTCTGTCACCCACACTGGAGTACAGTGGCGCGATCTTGGCTCGCTGCAACCTCTGCCTCCCAGGTTCAAGCGATTTTCCTGCCGCAGCCTCCCAAGTAGCTGGGACTACAGGCGCCCGCCACCATGCCTGGCTAATTTTTTTGTATTTTTAGTGGAGACGGGGTTTCACTATATTGGCCAGGCTGGTCTCGAACTCCTGACCTCGCAATCTGTCCCCCTCAGCCTCTGCAAGTGCTGGGATTGCAGGCGTGAGCCACTGCACCCGGCCTGTTTTCTACATACTCTATATCCTATGATGACTCAATTTCTACGCCACTCTTCTGTGTTTGAATGCTGCAAGGCTTTCCTTCTTAAATCTCAGGTTAAGTGGTTTGGCTTTTATTTGGCATAAATATGTCATTTATTTTATAAGTCCATTTTTTGCCTTTTTCTTTAGCTCATATGAATTCTTGTACATTGATTTTGGATGTGATGTGGTTATTCAAATGATCCAGAATGTACTTTATAAAAATACTATTGAAATGAAAATACAAACCTTTCTTTTTTAAAAAAAATTTAGGCCGAGTGCGGTAGCTCACGCCTGTAATTCCAGCACTCTGTGAGGCCGAGGTGGGTGGATGGCTTGAGCTCAGGAGTTTGAGACTAGCCTGGGCAATATGGTGAGACCCTGTCTCTAGAAAAACGAGACAAATTAGCTAGTTGTGGTGGCGCACACCTGTAGTCCCAGCTACTCCAGTGGCTGAGGTGGGAGGATAACTTGAGCCCCCAGGTGGAGGTTGCTGTAAGCCAAGATTGCGCCACTGCATTCCAGCCTGGGCAACAGAGTGAGACTCTGTCTCAAAAAAAAAATTTATGTATTTAATTTGTTTTTTTCATGGAACACTTCACAAATTTGCATGTCGTCCTTGCACAGGGGCCATACCAGTCTTCTCTGAGAAATACAAACCTTTCAAACCTTCATCAGAACTCATGGGTTATAGTCTACTGCTCCCAGTTTAGTTTGAGAAATGTAGTTCTATAACTGGTTTTTTAGTTGATGTTTGATTTTAGAAATAAAAGCTAAAATCTGGCCAAGCGAGGTGGCTTACACCTTTAATCCCAGCACTTTGGGAGACCGAGGTGGGTGGATCATTTGAGGTCAGGAGTTCAAGACCAGCCTGGCCAACATGGTGAAATCCCATGTCTACTAAAAATACAAAAAATCAGTCTAGTGTGGTGGCATACGTCTGTAATCCCAGCTATTCAGGAGGCTGAGGCGGGAGAATCACTGAAACTTGGGAGGCGGAGGTTGCAGTGAGCGGAGATCGTGCCACTGCACTCCAACCTGGGTGACAGAGCAAGACTCCATCTCACACACAAAAAGAAAAGCTAAAATCTAAGTGGTATAGTTAACCAGTTAACGCTGGTAGTAAGCTCTAGGTACAAAAAATACAGTTGACCCTTGAACAACATGGGAATTAGGGACACCAACCCCAAGCAGTCATATCCACATCCACATATGACTTTTGAATCCCCAAAAACTTGTTGTCCAAGCCTTACTGATAACATAGTTGATTAACACATAGTTTATGTATTTATTACGTAGCATATTATTACAATAAAGTATGCTAGAGAAAAAATGTTATTATAAAAACTGTAAGGGAGAGAAAATATAGTTACTGTTCATGAACTGAAGTGGATCGAGGAAGAGCAGCGATGGGTCTTGCTGTCTGGAGTGTCAGAGGCAGAAGAGGTGGAGAAGGTAGATGAGGAGACAGGAGAGGCAGGGACACCTGATGTAACTTTATGGAAATACATTGTAATTTCTGTCTGACTTTTTTTCCCTCCCTCCCTCCTTCCCTTCCTCCCTCCCTTCCTCCCTCCTTCCCTCCCTTCCTCCCTCCCTTCCTCCCTCCTTCCCTCCCTTCCTTCCTCCCCTCCTCCCTTCCTTCCTCCCTCCCTTTCTTCCTTCTATCCCTCCTTCCTTCTCTCCTTACTTCCTTCCTCCCTCACCCTCACTTTTTTTTTTTTTTAAAGAGGTGATATCTCGCTATGTTGCTGGTCTTGAACTCCGCCTGGGCTCAGGCGATCCTCCTGCCTCAGTCTCCCAAGTAGCTGGGATTAAAGGCGTGCGCCACTGTGCTTGATTTCTCTAACAATATTTCCCTATGGTAGCAAGCTTTTTTTCACTGTTTGCTTTAGCTTCATTGTGTGTATCGTAGAAGGGTCCACATCAAAAGCAGTCTTGAATAATGCCAATCGTCTACTGTCAATTTGTTTTCTGTGCTTCTTCTACATCTTCTTTCTCATTGTCTGGCACTAGTTCAGAAGCAGTCATCTCCGTCAAGTTGTCCCCTGTTAATTCCTCTGGTATGGTATCTGTTAGCTCTTGAATTTCTCCAAGATTCTTTCTTTTTCTTTTCTTTTCGGCAGGATTTCACTCCTGCTCAGGCTGGAGTGAAGTGGTGTGATCATAGCTCACAGCATCCTTGACCTCCTGGGCTCAAGTGATCCTTCCACCTCAGCCTCCTGAGTAGCTGGGACTACAGGTGCACACCACCACATCTGGCTAACTTTTAAATTTTTTGTAGAGTTGAGGTCTCACTAGGTTGCCCAGGTTGCTCTCAAACTGCTGGGCTCAAGTGATCCCCTCACCTTGGCCTCCCGAAGTGTTGGGATTACAGGCATGAGCCACTGTGCCTTACCCAAGACGCATATCTTGAAACCCTTCACCTCTCACCATTTTTGTCATATCCACAATTTATTTCATGATTTTCTTCATTGGTTATGTCGTAAATCCTGTGAAGTCGTGCACAATGTCTAGACGCAGTTTTCTCTGTAAGAATTTATTGCTTTTGGGCCGGGCCTGGAGGCTTTGCCTGTAATCCCAGCACTTTGGGAGGCCAAGGTGGGGGGATCACCTGAGGTTAGGAGTTTGAGCCCAGCCTGGCCAACATGGCAGAACCCTGTCTCTACTAAAAATACAAAAATTAGCTGGGTGTGGTGGCGCGTGCCTTTAATCCCAGCTATTTGGGAGGCTGAGTCAGGAGAATCAGTTGAACCTGGGAGGCAGAGGTTGCAGTGAGCCGAGATTCAGATTGTGCCACTGCACTTCACCCTGGGGGACAAAGTGAGACTCCATCTACAAAAAAACAAAACAAAACAAAAAAAGAATTTATTGCCTTGGGCTTGATGGCTTTCATGGCTTTGTCTATAACAATGATGGCATCTTCAGTGGTGTAATCCTTTCTGATTTCCATAATGTTCTCTCAACTGGGTTCTCTTCCATAGACTTGATGTTCATTCCATAGAGTACCATATATAATGAGCCTTAAAGGGCCTTAGAGGCCAAATTAAAGATGCTGTATCTGGGGGCAAGTAGACCATGTTGATGCCTTCGATGTTGAACACATGGTGTTCTGAGTGGCTGGGAGCATTGTCCAATATCAAAGGAATTTTAAAAGGCAGTTCCTTACTGGCAAGGTACTTCTGTCTTCAGGGACAAAACACTGATGGACCCAATCCAGAAAAAGAGTTCTCATTGTCCAGGCCTTCTTGTTGTACATTTGAAAGAGTGGCAACTGGTGTTTATCCTTTCCCTTCAAGGCTCAGGGTTTAGCAGCTTAATAGATAAGGGCAGTTCTGATCATGAACCCAACTACATTTGCACAAAACAATAGACTTAGTCTATCCTTTCCTGCCTTAAAAATTCTGGTGCTGCCTTCTCTTCCTTACTAATAAATGTCTTTTATGGCATTCTTTTCCAGAATAAGGCACTTTCATCCGCATCGAAAACCTGTTTGGGCTGGGCATGGTGGCTCATACCTGTAATCCTAGCACTTTGGAGAGCTGAGGCAGGAGGATCACTTGAGCCTAGGAGTTGGAGACCAGCCTGGGCAACATAATGAGACTCTATCTCTATAAAAATTTTAAAAATTTAGCCAGATGTGGTGGCATGCACCTGTGGTCCCAGCTACTCAGGAGGCTGAGGTATGAGGATCACTTGAGCCCAGGAGGTCGAGGCTGCAGTAAGCTCTGATTATGCCACTGCACTCCAGTCTGGGTGACAGAATGAGACCCTGTCTCAAAAAACAACAAAACAAAAAACCTGTTTGGGCATATATCCATTCTCCTCAATGATTTTCTTAATGGCACCTGGGAATTCTTGGTCACCAGAAGCTGCTTCTCCTGTTTTCTTGACCTTTTTTTTTGTTTTGTTTTTTTGAGACAGTCTCACTCTATCACCTAGACTGGAGTGCAGTGGTGCAATCTCAGCTCACTAGAGCCTCCACCTCCCGGGTTCAAGCTATTCTCCCACCTCTGCCTCCCAAGTAGCTGGGACCACAGGCACGTACCACCATACACAGCTAATTTTTGTATTATTTGGTAGAGATGGGGTTTTACCGTATTGGCCAGGCTGGTCTAAAACTCCTGATCTCAAATGATCTGCCTGCCTCATCCTCCCAAAGTGCTGGGATTATAGGCATGAGCCAAATCCCAGCACTTTGGCCACACCTGGCCAAAGGCTGCATTTTCAATGTTAGACAAAAAAATATTTTGCTAAAAGTGCAAGGTTTTTGTATCTGCTGGTGCAACTGCAGTGATGTCTTAACAGATTTCCTTTTTTATAATGGTCTTTACACTGGATTCATTTATCTTGAAATGTTGGGCAACTGCAGCTGTACACCTCGATCTATAGTACATATCAAGCAGTTAAATTTTTGCTTGTAATGTCATACTTTTCTCTGCTTCTTGGGAGCACTTCCAGCATCATTAGTGGCACTTCATATGGGTCTCCTAGTGTTATTCAAGTTTTACAGTATTGCACTAAGCACGATGAAAAATATGGGAGATCACCTTTTACTGCAATACACAATTTACTGGAGGGAGGAACTGCTCATGTGGAAACTGACAATTAGTGGCAACATTTGAGCTCACCACAGTAGCAACAGGAGGTGGCTACAAAAATGTTACAATAGTATAGTATGTACTACAGTTACTTTTTTGTGGTTTTGATTTAATAGTGCATCTTTGTTTACATTTCTCTCCACTGCAAATGATACAATGTGTTTGTGTGGGTAAGTTTTTATACATTTTAACTTTTTATAATTTATATATTTTATGGTAGTAAATTATAAAACACAATGTTTACATATGTTTTATGCATTCATGACATATCAAACTTTTTCTTAAATCTTTTTGATATTTCTAAGTGGTGACATGGTTCATCAGCAAGTTTTTTCAAATTGCCACAAATTTCCAAAAAATATTTAATATATTTATGGAAAAAAAATGTGTGTAAGTGGACCCTGTTGTTCAAAGGTCAACTAAACACTCAGATTCTCTTTCTTGTCTTGTCTTGTCTTGTCTTGTCTTGTCTTGTCTTTTCTTTGAGACAGAGTCTCGCACTGTTGCCAGAGTTGGAGTGCAATGCCGCTATCTCTGCTCACTGCACCCTCCACCTCCCGGGTTCAAGCAATTCTCCTGCCTTAGCCTCCTGAGTAGCCAGGACTACAGGCATGCAGCACCACGCCCAGCTGATTTTTGTAGTTTTAGTGGAGACGTGGTTTCACTATGTTGGCCAGGCTGGTCTTGAACTCCTGACCTTCTGAGATTACACTTTCCTCCTGTCTCAGCCTCTCGAGTAGCTAGGACTTTAGACATGCTCCACCATGCCCGGCTAATTTTTAAAAATTATTTTTTTGTAGAGAAGAGGATCTTACCATGTTATGCCCAGGCTGGTCTCCAACTCCTGGACTTAAGCAGTCCTCTTGCCTCGGCCTCCCAGAGTGTTGGGATTACAGTTGTGAGCCACTGAACCCGGCCCAGACCTTTTCTTGTTAGAAGTTAGGACTTTGCTCCTAGTTCAAAGGGCGAGTCCCACTCCTGTAATTTTCAGTGTCTTTTAACAGGACAGGTAAAAATCTATGTTCTTCCGACAACAGAACTTCAAAATATATGAAGCAAAAATGTGCAGAGGAGGAGACATGGACAAATCCACCATCATATTTGGGAATTTTAACAGCCTAAAAATTTATTAAGGATATCAAGGATCTGAATAACACTATAAACCAGCTTTTGCTAACTGACATAAATGGAATACTACCCTCAGCACCTATTAAGAAAAAAATGTTCTTGGCCAGGTGCGGTGGCTCTCGCCTGTAATCCCAGCACTTCGGGAGGCTGAGGAGGGCGGATTGCCTGAGTTCAGGAGTTCAAGACCAGTCTGGCCAACATGGCGAAACCCCGTCTACTAAAAATACAAAAAAAGTAACTGGGCGTGGTGCCATGCACCTGTAATCCCAGCTGCTCGGGAGGCTGAGGCAGTGGAATTGTGTGAACCAGGGAGATGGAGGTTGCAGTCAGCCCAGATTGCATCACTGCACTCCAGCCTGGGTGACAGAGTGAGACTCTGTCTCAAAAAAAACCCCAAAAAACTAAAAAAAAGTAAAAATTCTTTTCAAATGCACAAGGAACATTCACCAAGAGAGAATATACTGAGTCAAAATATAAGTCTCTAATTTCAAATTAGAATGTTGCAGAGCATTATGTTCTCTGACAATACTATAATTAAATTAGTAATCAATAATAATAGCATAGCTAGAAAATCTCCAAGTGCTTGGGAATTAAATGGCACACTTTATTAACCATGTGTCAGATGAAATCACAAGCAATATTAGAAAACATTTGAAGTGAATGATAATAAAAACATATTGAGGCTGGGCGTGGTGGCTCACGCCTGTAATCCCAGCACTTTGGGAGGCCGAGGCGGGCGGATCACGAGGTCAGGAGATCGAGACCATCCTGGCTAACACGGTGAAACCCCGTCTCTACTAAAAATACAAAAAATTAGCTGGGTGTGGTGGCGGGCGCCTGTAGTCCCAGCTACTTGGGAGGCTGAGGCAGGAGAATGGCGTGAACCCGGGAGGCAGAGCTTGCAGTGAGCTGAGATCGTGCCACTGCACTCCAGCCTGGGCGACACAGCGAGACTCCATCTCAAAAAAAATAAAATAAAATAAAAAATAAATAAAAACATATTGAAATTAATGGAATACATCTAAAGCAGCTTTGGGGAAAAGTTTTCATATTAAAGGCTTACTATAAAAAAGAAGAAAGTTTTAAAATCAATCAATCATTTAAACGAGGAGTTGACAGACTTTTTCTGTAAAAGTCCAGGTAGCAAATATTTGAGGCCTTTGTAAGTCATGTAAGTCTGTCACATATTCTCCCTCACCCCAACCATTTAAAAATGTAAATATCAGGCCGGGCGCAGTGGCTCATGCCTGTAATCCCAGCACTTTGGGAGGCTGAGGCGGGTGGATCAGTTGAGATCAGAAGTTCAAGACCAGCCTGACCAACATGGTGAAACCCCATCTCTACTAAAAATACAAAAGTAGCCAGCAGGGTGGCATGCGCCTCTAATCCCAGCTACTTGGGAGGCTGAGGCAGGAGAGTCACTTGAACCCGGGGCGCAGAGGTTGCAGTGAGCCAAGATCGCACCACTGCACTCCAGCCTGGGTGACAGAGCAAGGCTCTGTCTCAAAAACAAACAAACAAACAAACAAACAACCATTCTTAGGTGGGAAGCAATACATAAAGACCATTGTCATGATTTAGTAGTTTGGTGAACACTGATCTGTGCTTCCTTCTTAAGATTCTAGGCGGGTAGGCGCAGTGGCTCACCCCTGTAATCCCAGCACTTTGGGAGGCCGAGGCAGGCGGATCACCTGAGGTGTGGAGTTTGAGACCAGCTTGACCAACATGGAGAAACCCTGTCTCTACTAAAAATACAAAAAATTAGCCAGGCGTGGTGGCACATGCCTATAATCCCAGCTACTTGGGAGGCTGAGGCAGGAGACTCGCTTGAACCCGTGTGGCGGAGGTTGTGGTGAGCCGAGATTGCGCCGTTGCACTTCAGCCTGGGCAACAAGAATGAAACTCCATCTCAAAAAAAAAAAAAAAAAAAAGATTCTGGGAAAAGAAGAATAAATCAAACAGAAGGAAAGAGGTAAAAATAATAGTTAATTAAATAAAAAATGGGCCAGGCACAGTGGTGCATGCTGAGAGGCCAAGCTGGGCAGATCACTTGAGCTCAGGAGTTTGAGACCAGCCTAGGCAACGTGGTGAAACCTCATTTCTACAAAACAAAAGCCAGGCATTGTGGTGCATGCCTGTGGTCCCAGCTACTTGCAGGGCTGGGGCAGGAGGATTGCTTGAGCCTGGGAATTTGACGCTTCAGTGAGCCATGTTCATGCCACTGTGTCGTGGTTTGCTTGCTGCAGCCTCCAAGTCAAGGGAGTGTGAGCTAGGACTACAAGGAGGCCCTACCACACCCAGCTAATTTTTATCTTTATTTTGTTGATATGTTGTCCAGACTGGTCTCAAACCTGTGGCCACAAGTGAGCCATCTTAACCTCTCGAAGTTCTGAGATTACAGGTGTGAGCCACCATGCCTGGTCCAAAAATGGTTCTTTGTAAAGGTCAATAAAATGGATAAATCTCTAGCTAATCAAGAATGAAAGGAGAGAAGACAATTTACCACTATGAGGAATGAAGAGAGGACATTTCTACAGATCCTGCAGATATTAAAAGAATATTACATGTAATTTTATGCTAATACATTTGGCAGCTTAGAGGAAATAGACAAATTCCTTCAAAGACACAAACTATCAAATATCCCAGGTTACTTGGGAAGAAAGATATCTGAATAGCCCTGCATCTGCTGAAGAAAGTGAATTTATATTTAAAAACCTTCCCACAAGGAAGCTTTATATCTAGATGGCTTTACTGGTGAATTTTAGCAAATATTTAAGGAGGAAATAGAGACAATTCTGTGCAAACTTTTCCCTGAAAAATAAGAACACACTCCAATTCATTTTATTAGCTAGCATTGTCTCCAGGCAGACACTATAAAATGAAAAGAAAACTACAGATCAATATCCCTCATGAACATAACAAAAATGTTTAACAAAATATTAGCACAATGTAATTTAGCAATATATATATAAATTATAAGATGTGATCAAGTGGGGTTTATATCAGGAATGCTAAATTAATGTAATCAAAAATTAATATAATTCACAGACTAAAAAAAGAAAAGCCATACGATTCACTAGTTACAGAAAAAGCATATGATAGAATTAAACATCCTTTTATGATTTTTTAAAAAACCTCATCAAATTGGGAAAGAAGTAAACTTTCTCAACCTGGTAAAGAAAATCTATGGAAACCTATAACTAACAGATAAAATTAGGAACAGGGCAAGGATGTCTGCTGTCACCACTTTTAGTCAACATTTTACTGGAGGTCCCAGCAAGGTGTAGTAAGGGAAAAGAAATATAAAACATGCAGATTGGAAAGGAGGAAATAAAGATGTTACAGACAACATGGACTGTATTTGTAGAAATTCATAAGGAATCTATACTGAAAAACTGTCAGAATTAACAAGTGAGTTTAGCTGGGTTGTAGGATACATGGACAGTATACAAAAATCAATTTTATTTGTACATACTCGTAAACAATTGGAAAACGGAAAAAAGCGCCATTTATAACAGCATCAAAAAACCATGAAATACTTAAGGATAAATTTAACAAAATACGTATAAGACCTATATGCTTAAAGTGCACAACATTGCTAACATAAATAAGATATAGTTATTTGGGAGACAATTCTCCATGGGTTTTTTTTTTTTTCCCTTAAGAGACAGGCTCTCACTGTGTTGCCCAGGCTGCAGTACAGTGGTGCACTGCAGCCTTGAACTTCTGGCATCAAGCGATCCTCCCATTTCATCCTCCTGAATAGCTGGGACTACAGGTGCACGCCATTGCACCTGGCTTTTCCATGGGTCCTTGCATTTCTGTACCTCTTACCAGTGAGGCAGTGACAGCCCTTTTGTTTTAAATGATCTTCAATGATATCTGTATAGCAAACAGCCTAGGATGATACAGCATCTCCCTCTGTAGCAAAGGGCAGATTTGCTTATTGTCCAGTATAATAAAGATAATATGTGCCTCTGGGCAAAGAGCAGGTTTGCTTTGGGTTCCCTGGCTGGGCGCGGTGGCTCATGTCTGTAATCCCAGCACTTTGGGACGCCGAGGCGGGCGGATCACGAGGTCAGGAGATCGAGACCATCCTGGCTAACATAGTGAAACCCTGCCTCTACTAAAAATACAAAAAATTAGCCGGGCGTGGTGGCGGGCGCCGGTAGTCCCAGCTACTCAGGAGGCTGAGGCAGGAGAATGGCATGAACCTGGGAGGCGGAGCTTGCTGTGAGCGGAGATCGCGCCACTGCATTCCAGCATGGGCAACCGAGAGAGACTCTGTCTCAAAACAACAACAACAAAAAAAGATTTGGGTTCCCTAAGCTCAGGGTTCCTCAGCTATGATGCAAACCTACTGCATGTGCGGCATCTACCTGGACCCCCCTGTGTCTTCCCTGCGGGACTTGGAGGATATGGGGGAACTGATACACACATGATGCTCATGTTCCTTGCTGTACTGTGGGTCAAAAGTCCTTTTGTCTCTGACACAGGACTACTGTGTCTTCTGCCGGTATCCATGGAAGAGTACTAGGCTACTTTATTAGCTTTCAAAGAGAGTAGGAAGTCTCAGACCTCTCACAATTCTTGATAGTTTTGGCCATAAGGATGGGGTACTGACAGGCATGGCATTCTGAAAGAGGAAGGATGAGAGCCTCTTGAGCTAGGTTAGGAGATATAAAAATTCTCTTTGGCATCTGTTAGTGAATGGTCTTACCCAGGTGGTGGGCAAGGGCAGTGGGGATAGGGAGAGTGAAAGTCCTCCACTGTTCTACCTGTTAATGAATAATTTAGAGGCTTAGTTGAGAGGCAGGATTGAAACATACCACCTGAATGGTGCTTTGGTTGTTGTACACTCAACTTCATGGCCCCTGCTCTGCTGAAAGGCAGTGTGGCTATAGCTGCTGAGTTAAGGAGCCCTCAAAGCGGAACATACGGTGTCCACAATAGGGATATAGAGCTTTAGGTGGATTCAAAACCTTAGAAGTTTGGTTTAGCTGCAAGGGTTAATGCTTGAAAATGAAAGTAATTGCAAGCTTTGCTTATTGCTGTAGAGCCACAGTCTTGCTCTGTGGCCTGACCTCTCCCTCCTCCTACTCTTTAATTTTAGGTGCTTTAAAGAGAAAGATTAAAAGGGGTTGGGCTGATGTCTGTGTGTCCTTAGGGGGACCAAAGGCCATACCCATATGTCTAAATATGCTGGAAGAACTTCAGGGAGAGGAAGGAGTCAAACTTTTATGGTTCTGTTGGATATAGGAACTAAATCATCATTCGGTGGGGATGGAGTATCCAGATTCAACTCTTGGGATTTGGGGAAGAAAGCTAGTGTGACATTGTGAGTGGAGCCCTTTGTTGTGTGTTGTTGTGATTGTCATTGCCGATGTATATTTGATGTTGATATTTTTACATGCTTGTGCCGTGAATGCCCATAAGTGCCAGAGGGAATTCTTTGATCAGGAAGAGTCACATAAAGAAGTGCTAGTAGTTTGGGGTCCCAAAACCCTAGTGAGTCCTTTAAGATGTTATAAGTGACGGGTAACTTCGCAGTACATGTAACGAATTCATCCAATTAAGTAAGACTATAAACCCGTTTTTTTTTTCCCCCTTGAGACAGAGTCTCGCTCTGTCTCCCAGGCTGGAGTGCAGTGATGCGATCTCGGCTCACTGCAAGCTCCGCCTCCCGGGTTGACGCCATTCTCCTGCCTCAGCCTCCAGAGTAGCCAGGACTACGGGCGCCCGCCACCTCGCCCGGCTAATTTTTTGTATTTTTAGTTGAGACAGGGTTTCACCATGTTAGCCAGGATGATCTCGATCTCCTGACCTCATGGTCCGCCCGCTTCGGCCTCCCAAAGTGCTGGGATTACAGGCATGAGCCACCACACCTGGCCAAACCAGGTATTTTTAAAAGAAAAAAAAAAAATGACAGAGACTTTAACAGGAACTTGTCAAAGGAAGATATACAGATAGACAATATGCACATGAACAGAGGCTAGAGTCATTAATCATCTGGGAATTGTAAATTAAAAACACAATGAGATATCACTTCACATACACTAGAATGGCTGGAGTTAAAAAGACCAACAGAAGACTGACAATACCAATTGTTGGTGAGGCTGTGGAGCAGCTGAAACTCTCATACATTGCTGGTGGGTGTATAAAACGCTACAGTTAAGTTGGGAAATAGTTTAGCAGTTTCATGCAAAATTAAAAATAAACTTACCATGTGATTCACCTAGAAGGAATTGCAAGATCTCCTTTTAGATATTTACTCAAAAGAAATGAAAAATATATTTTCAGAAAAAACTTGAACCTAAATATTTATAGCAGTTTATAGTAGAATTATTCATCATAGTTCCAAACTGGAAACAGTCCAAATGTCCATTAACAGATGAATGCATATACAAATTGTCGTTGATTTATACAATGGAATATTACTCAGCAGTAAAAAGGAGTGGAACTACTAATAAGTAAAACAATGCAGATAAATCTCAAACGCATGCTGAGAGAAAAAACTCATACTATATGATTGCTTTATGTCGTAAGTACATATATTATTCAATTTATATGAATTTCTGGGATGAGCAAAAACACAAAACTAATCTTTAGTGATAGAACAGACCCACTTTTCAAAAGAAGACAAATATGGCCAAAAAACATGAAAAAAAGCTCGACATCGTTTCATTGATCATCAGAGAAATGCAAATCAAAACCACAATGAGATACCATCTCATGCCAGTCAGAATGGCAATTATTAAAAAGTCAGGAAACAATAGATGCTGGCGAGGCTGTGGAGAAATAGGAACACTTTTAACTGTTTGTGAGAATGTAAATTAGTTCAACCATTGTGGAAGACAGTGTGGTGATTCCTCAAGGATCTAGAACCAGAAATACCATTTGACCCAGCAGTCCCATTACTGGGTATGTACCCAAAGGAATATAAATCATTCTGCTCTAAAGACACGTTCACACGTATGTTTATTGCAGCACTATTCACAATAGCAAAGACTTGGAACCAACCCAGATGTCCATCAGTGATAGACTGGATAAATAAAATGTGGCACATATATACCATGGAATACTATGCAGCCATAAAAAGGAATGCAATCGTGTCCTTTGCAGGGACATGGATGAAGCTGGAAGCCATTATCCTCAGCAAACTCACACAGAAACAGAAAACCAAACACTGCATGTTCTCACTCCTAAGTGGAAGTTGAACAATGAGAACACATGGGCACAGAAAGGGGAACAACACACACTGTGGTCTGTTGGGGGGTGGAGGTCGAGGGGAGGGAACTTCAACAGGTGTGGCAAACCACCATAGCACACATACACCTGTGTAACAAACCTACATGTTCTGCACATGTATGTCGGTTTTTTGTTTGTTTGTTTGTCTTTTTGGAAAAGTAGACTTATTTTTTCCCTGTTTTAAAACACCAATGGTAAAATTTAAGGGAATATAATTTTGGGATTAAGATTATTAACTGTGGCATCTTTTAAAAAAATTTTTTTTGAGACAGAGTCTCACTCTGTTGCCCAGGCTGGAGTGCAGTGGCACAATCTCGGCTCACTGCACCCTCCGCCTCCCGGCTTCAAGCGATTATTGTGCTTCAGCCGCCTGAGTAGCTGGAATTACAAGCGCCTGCCACCGCCGCGGCTAATTTTTGTATTTTTAGTAGAGATGGAGTTTTGCCATGTTGGCCAGACTGGTCTCGAACACCTGACCTCAGGTGATCTGCCCACCTCGGCCTCCCAAAGTGCTGGGATTACAGGCAAAAGCCACTGTGCCCAGCCAAGATTATTAACTGTGGCATCTTAAAAACCTGAGCTGGAGTCCTGGCTCTGCCATTCACTAGCTATGTGACCTTAGGCAAATTAACCTTTCTAAATGACCTCATCTATAAAACAGAGATAATGATGATTCCCATCTCTGAGTTGTTGTGAGGATAAATTAAATTATGTCATCACTGTTGTATAGTAAGCACTCAATAATGATGGTTTATTTTGGCAGTAGTAGTATTTGCCAGTGCTAATAGTCATAATTTGCTACTTTTGTGTTAATTTTATATGTGTGGTGTATCTTTTTTTTTTTTTTTTTTTTTTTTGAGATGGAGTCTTGCTCTGTCGCCAGGCTGGAGTGCAGTGGCACGATCTCGGCTCACTGTAACCTCAACCTCCCGGGTTCAAGCGATTCTCCTGCCTCAGCCTCCTGAGTAGCTGGTACTGTAGGTGTACGCCACCATGCCCAGCTAATTTTTGTATTTTTAGTTGAGACGGGGTTTCACCATGTTGGCCAGGATGGTCTCTATCTCTTGACCTCGTGATCCACCCACCTTGGCCTCCCAAAGTGCTGGGATTACAGGCGTGAGCCATTACGCCCAGCCGGGTGGTGTATTTTTATATTTAAAAAAAGGGGGCCGAGCATGGTGGCTCACGCCTATAATCCCAGCACTTTGGGAGGCCAACGTGGGCAGATCACCTGAGGTCGGGAGTTTGAGACCAGCCTTACCAACATGGAGAAACTCGGTCTCTACTAAAAATACAAAAAATTAGCTGGGCGTGGTGGCGCATGCCTGTAATCCTAGCTACTTGGGAGGGTGAGGCAGGAGAATCGCTTGAACCTGGGAGGTGGAGGTTGCAGTGAGCCAAGATTGCACCATTGCACTCCGGTCTGGGTAACAAGAGCAAGACTCCATCTCAAAAAAAAAAAAGGAAGAGAAGAAAGTTGCTGATTAGGTTCCTATGGATCTGATGTTCTCTGGGCGAATAACTCACTGCAATTTATTCTGTCATAAACATGATTTACTGTCTTTTGTACATGAAGATAATAGAATTGATTCCTTTATTGGAAGTTCTGCAGACCTTTGGCTAAAAGTACCACAGCTCAAGGTTTTTCATAATCTGCTTTATGACTATTACTTTTTTTTCTTCATGGGGACTGGCTGTGCGTCTCTTAAATGGTTCTTTTTGACACTTTAAATGGCTGAGGATGGCCAGGCATGGTGGCTCATGCCTGTAATCCCGGCACTTTGGGAAGCTGAGGCAGGTGGATCACCCGAGGTCAGGAGTTCAAGACCAGTCTGGCCAACATGACAAAACCCTGTTTCTACTAAAAATACAAAAATTAGCTTGGCATGGTGGCAGGCACCTGTAATTCCAGCTACTCAGGAGGCTGAGGCAGGAGAATCGCTTGAACCCAGGAGGCGGAGGTTGCAGTGAGCCGAGATTGTGCCACTGTACTTCAGCCTTGCCAACAGAGTGAGACTCCGTCTCAATAAATAAATAAATAAATAAATAAATAAATAAATAAATGGCTGAGGAGGGTTTGAGAATCTTCTTTCCAAATAAAAGTTTCCTTGGTATGAAGCTAGTTGATCAAAGTTGGACCACAAATGCTATTTGATCTGCAATTGCTGAGATGGATTACTCTAGAAACTCCTTTAACATTAATTTTGGTATTTAATGGATTTTTAAAATGGGGTAGTACACTCATATTAGGACTTAGCTCATTGGAGATTTGAATATATTTTACAATATGTTAATATTTAAATCTTTATTTCCTTGTGTGAATCAGCAGTTTTCAAGTCTGTCAATGAGAGGAAAAAAAACTGGGAAGAAATAAGATCAGATACGTCAAAGATTACAAGTTTTATTAGAGGGCATTAGAAAGGAGTTTCATGTGATTATGTGACTTAGTGTTGCCTGAGTGCGGGATACTTGTGGATTGAGACAAGGAGAGTAAGAATGTTTGCTCCTAGTTTTGTGTTCTATATGACTTAGATTACAGATTCTTGCAGGTTGAAGATCTGTTAACATGATTTAGCCCAGATAAGCATCAGGAATGTTCTTCATTCAATTATATATCAATTTAAAAATTGTCATTTTGCCAGTTGCATTTTTCTTGGATTTTTTTTCTTACATCTTTTGAAACCTAGTAACTTGTTCATTTTTCAACTTTTATTACAGTGCCTGATCAACTTTCTAGCGGGAGAACGATCATGGAGGTGGTGCCAGCCGAGGTGAATAGTTTGCTTCCAGAGGAAATAATGGACACTGGTATAACTTTAGTGGATGATGATAGTATTGAGGCTGTTATTGTTTCATCCCCAATTCCCATGGAGACAGAACTGGAAGAAATTGTCAACATAAATTCTACTGGTGACTCTACAGCCACGCCCATTTCCACGGAACCAATCACAGTGTACAGTAACCACACTAACCAAGTTGCAGTGAATACCACAATTACTAAAGCAGATTCTAATACCACAGTGAAACCAGCTTTTCCAAGTGGCCTTCAAAAACTTGGTGCTCAGACTCCTGTGACTATATCAGCCAATCAGATTATTTTAAACAAAGTATCACAGACATCTGATCTTAAACTTGGCAATCAGACCCTTAAACCAGATGGACAGAAGTTAATTTTAACAACTTTGGGCAAGTCTGGTTCACCAATTGTTTTAGCACTACCCCATAGCCAACTACCCCAGGCTCAGAAAGTTACAACTCAGGCCCAGTCAGGAGATGCTAAGTTACCACCGCAGCAAATTAAAGTAGTTACCATTGGAGGGAGGCCAGAGGTGAAACCTGTCATTGGTGTCTCAGCATTGACCCCAGGAAGTCAACTGATTAATACTACAACTCAGCCCTCTGTGTTACAGACCCAACAGTTAAAAACAGTACAGGTAAAAGAAAAAAGGGGGCTTACTAATTAAAATGCATGTTAAAAAAATTTAACTGGTTCATAGTTGTGTTTGTAGGGTTACTAAATACATAGTTGTTACTGAATTCTTTTGAATGTTGTTTTACGTAATTGTGTGTGTGTTTTTTAAGTTTGATATGTCTAATGCTTATGAAAATTTTTACCAGATAACTTAGAAAGCAAACTTAATTTTGGTTAAACTCCAAATTAGTATTTTATAGCCTTTTACTAATCTTAAAATGCATTTTATTCTTAGTGGTAGTTTGATTACAAGGATGTTTTGCTGGTATAAAGATGCCAGACTTGCTGCTGGGCTATCAAAAAATCATTTAGACAACATTGTTTTTTGTTTTTTGTTTTTTTTTTTTCAAGTTAACAGATGGCCAAAGGCTAGGTTCACAGAACTTTGTTGCTCTGAGAAACCCTCAGAGCCAGTAATAGTGCATGTTAGCCAACGTGTGCCTTTTATTTGGAGTTTACTACTCATTGCCATTATTTAAGTTTGTACTATGGAAAAGACAGTGACATGTGATGGAAGATAACATATAGGCTTTAGAGTTGTACCAGCTGGGTTTGAGTTGCCTCTATGTTATCCTACCAGTTATGGAAAACTTTTGTAGGTTACTTATCTTCTCTGAGTTTTTGACTTTTTCTTAAGAATACTTTTTGATCATGATAAATGTGTAGTATAATTCTCAAAATATTGAGGATGTTTCATAATGGTACCTATTATTAGTATGAACAGGACCCTAAGAAAGAAGGTTACTGGAATATCTATTAAGTGATTTCCAGTTTATCAAGCCCAGATAGGCTTTCTTAGGCCACCACTGCTCTTAGAAATGCGGTGATCGGCTGGGCATGATGGCTTAAGCCTGTAATCCCAGCACTTTGGCAGGCTGAGGTGGGCAGATTCCCTGAGGTCAGGAGTTTGAGACTAGCCTGCCCAACATGGTGAAACCCCATCTCTACTAAAAATACAAAAAATTAGCCGGGTCTGGTGGCGAGTGCTTATAATCCCAGCTACTCGGGAGGCTGAGACAGGAGAATTGGTTGAACTCGGGAGGCAGAGGTTGCAGTGAGCCGAGATCGCGCCATTGCACTCCAGCCTGGGCGACAAGAGTGAAACTCCATCTCAAAAAAAAAAAAAAAAAAAAGAAAAAGAAAAAGAAAAAAGAAATACAATGATCTAGTTATGACCAGGAAACAAAAATGTATCCTCTGTTTGAAAGAGCTATCTTTGAGAAAAAAGGAGAATGCATAGAAATAAAGGAAATGTATAAGAAGGAAGTAGGAAGGTTTTGGGAAACTACACTCAGCTGATACTAGAAGTAATGTTTTGGTTACTGTGTTGACAGTAGAATTAGAAACCACTTTTCATGGGCTTTGCATTTAAGAACTTTGTAGAATTTATTAAATCTTATAACTTGCCTGTGTCCCCTTTGCTACTATTAAATGTTTAGTGCTCTTTCTTGTTCATTATTCTCACTTATCTATGACTTCCTTTTACTTCTTATTTTTGCTAAGAATCTCTTGGATGAGATATCCTATCAAGCATCTTGTCCTCAGTTTTGAAGCTGGTGTTGATTAGTTTACCAAAGTTTATTTGGCTTTGGCAATATGGATCATAATTATGTTCAAAAGAAACTGATACCAGGTGTGGTGGCTCACACCTGTAAGCCCAACACTTTGGGAGGCCAAGGTGGGCAGATTCTGTGAGGCCAGGAGTTTGAGACCAGTCTGGGCAACATAGTGAAACCCTGTTTCTACCAAAAATACAAAAAATTAGCCCGGCATGGTGGTGCACACCTGTGTTCCCAGGTACTCAGGAGGCTGAGGTGAGAGGATCGCTTGAGCCAGGGAGGTCTAGGCTGCTGTGAGCTGTGGTCGCACCACTGCACCTCAGCCTGGGCTACGGGAAGACCCTGTCTCAAAAATAAAAAAAAAAAAGGAAAAGAACATAAATTAGAATGGCATTTTTTTTTTAAATTTATGAGAGCAAGGCATATGTGCCATTTCACTGACCAGTGTTGCTTGTCTCTATTATTTCTCTACTTTAATTCCCTAAGTAATGATGATAAAAGCGAAGACTGGGGTCTAATTCTTATAACTTGTTTTATTGTAACTTTTCTCTTCTGTTTTGTTTTTGAGAAAGGTCTTGCTGTCACCCAGTCTGGAGTGCAGCGTGTAATCTTGACTCACTGCACCCTTGACCTCCCAGGCTCAAATGATTCTCTCATCTCAGCCTCCCAAGTAGCTGGGACTACAGATGCAAGCCACCATACCTGGCCAATTTTTGTATTTTTTTTTTTGTAGCGATGGGGCTTCGCCATGTTGCCCACGCTGGTCTCAAACTCCTGGATGCAAGCAATCCACCTGCCTTGGCCTCTCAAAAGTGCTGGGATTACAAGCATCAGCCACTGCACCCAGGCTACTGTTAGTTTTCTAAAGCCTGACTCTATTTAATAAAAAAGAATTCTATTTTAAAAAACACAGTAAAAACAAAAGAATTACATTTAGAATATTTTTTTACTTGTACGGTCCGTTATTTTTAGGCGTCTTAAGTCTTTCCAACTCAGAAGTAACCTAAAAAGCTCTGAAGCACAAAAGACAAATTAAAAACTATGCATCTATATTTTTCCTTTTTCAACACCAGAATATTTGGTTTAGTATTACAAAGATTATATCATTTTCTGGGTTTTTTTCCCCCTAGGTAGTTGTCAGTGTTGTCTTAAGTTTAATCAGAGTATTAAGACTGTTAGGGTATAGTTAGCAGGCAAGGGTGGAAGATGGAGGCCATCTTGAAAAATGAAGAAAAGGGCCGGGCGCGGTGGCTCAAGCCTGTAATCCCAGCACTTTGGGAGGCCGAGGCGGGTGGATCACGAGGTCAGGAGATCGAGACTATCCTGGCTAACATGGTGAAACCCCGTCTGTACTAAAAATACAAAAAATTAGCCGGGCACGGTGGCGGGCGCCTGTAGTCCCAGCTACTTGGGAGGCTGAGGCGGGAGAATGGCGTGAACCCGGGAGGCGGAGCTTGCAGTGAGCCGAGATCACGCCACTGCACTCCAGCCTGGGAGACACAGTGAGACTCCGTCTCAAAAAAAAAAAAAAAAAAAAAAAAAAAAGAAAAATGAAGAAAAGACGTGACCTTTGAAGCCAGGGGCAGTAACAGAGGTATAATTATATGTAATAACAGATATATAAACACTTTCCCATGTTTCCTGTGCATAGTTTATAAGAGTAGTAAATAACTAGCAGTCTGGGACAACAGAACTCCTTACTAGTTCCTGAATCTATCCAACACAGTGCCAAAAATTACTTATATGTATTACTTGATGACATATTTTACTACCTTATTTGTAAGATTTTTTTTCATTTTTGTCTTAAGCTGCTGATTTTATAAACTTGTTAAAGGGATCTTTGATGCTTTGTTTTACTTAATAATTTTGTTCCAGGATACTTTAGAATTCATAGTGCAAAAAATTCATAGTTCTTTTAATGAAACCAAAAGTTATTATTTTCAGCACCACTAAAGAAACATAACCACAAGGGCAAGATGAGATTGTTTATTTGAATAATTAATGTGCTTTTGGTTGTACTGTTTATATTTTTTTCCTCACTGATAAGTATTCATATATTCATGATTGTGAAAAATCAGTTTAAAATGGGGAAATACTTTAAGCCCATAATTGTTATAGCTAAGGTTATTTATTGTTAATATGGCTTTCTAAGAATAGCAATACTTCTACCTCTAGAGATCCTTAATATTATAGATACAATAGATACAATTTTGACTGACTTTAGGGTTTTAGGTCTGTAAACATACTTGGGAAATTTGTATTTCTCTAAATTTCATTAGCTTTCTAGAGTATAATTATGGATTTATTTGAGTATGTTATAGTTTTGCAAGTTGGCTGTTTTTAAATACAATAATGGGTATCTTTTTTAAGTAATTTGTATCGTATGTACAGTTGGTTTTGTCAGTAATGTGTTCTGAGTATAAAAAAGTAATATATTGTGAGTATGTTGTGTTATTTAGTTTAATTTATAATTTGAGCACAAAGAGCTAATATTTGCCTAGTCCTGTGATCTATTATAGCTTCCGGTGTATTTCAGTTATTCACGTTGATCATATATTTTCATTTGAGTCACTATTTCCTATAATAAATAGTACTTTTATGGTCTCAATTTTCATTGCCAAAAGATATAATTAATATTTAATGTTCTTCACACTCTAAAATTCTTTGATTTTTATCCTAGGTAAATTTCTTCTTTTAACTTTCAGAAGAAGCTGTGTCTTTGTATATGGTGATAATTGCAATATAAAAATTTGATAATTCTACACTCCTTGACTTGCGGAGAATTATAATTCAGGTCAACAGTGTGCCAATATATAACTTCAAGTTGGAGATGAATTAAATATAGATTCCCTCTTCAAGGAATTTAAAATATAGTAAACAGTTGCTGTAGCCCAGGAGTTTCGGGCTGCAGTGAACTATGATTGCACCACTGCACTCCAGCCTGGGTGACAAGATGAGACCCCATTTTTTTTTTGTTTTTTTTTTTGAGACAGAGTCTCACTCACTCTGTCACCCAGGCTGGAGTGCAGTGGTGCAATCTCGACTCCCTGCAACCTCTGCTCCTGGGTTCAAGCAATTCTCCTGCCTCAGCCTCCTGAGTAACTAAGATTATAGGCGTGCGCCACCACACCCTGCTAATTTTTATATTTTTGTAGAGACAGGGTTTCACCATTTTGGCCCGGCTGGGCTTGAACTCCTGACCTCAAGTGATCCTCCTGCCTCAGCCTCCCAAAGGGCTGGAATTACAGGCATGAGCCACTGCACCTGGCCCGGGACCGCATCTTTAAAACAAGAAAAGTATAGTACCTAACAGTTTAGTAAATAATATTTCACAGCTATTGCCCTTAAAATAGTTTTTGTTCTACCAAATTTTTCTGTTTTGTACCCTAGGGCTTTACCTTACTCAGTTCTCCCTTAATCTACTCCTCATATTTAGATCTAAAGTTGAAAATCTAGTCATAAGCCTACCTTTAATGTGTATGTATTTATATTTTGCATCCAAAGGCCAATGTAATTGCATATATAGGTGGCTTCGTCATTCGCACTATACTTTCTTTACTTACTCTTTTTATTATTGAGTAATTTGTTATTTTGAACAAGAATATTACTGTGCCATAGTTTTATTTTTTCATTAAGCATTATTAATTTTGTTTTCATCATATGCATATATCCAAGACATGAAAATAAGGAATTGTATTAAAATGCAAAGGTATTATGTATGGGATTAAGGATATGATCATATTAATATTTTGATGAATGTCTGCATTTTAAATGTTCTTAACATTAATATTAATACATAGATATAGTCTGTTAAGTGTGAGTTGGTTTTACATGTACTACTTTGTATGAATCTTTGGTATAATTTTGATTTAATAGGCATTTTATAGAAACAGATGGTCTTCATAGTTATTTATATGTTTCAGATTGCTAAGAAGCCTCGAACGCCAACCTCTGGTCCAGTAATCACGAAGCTGATCTTTGCAAAACCAATTAATAGTAAAGCAGTTACAGGACAGACAACTCAAGTTTCACCACCAGTCATTGCAGGTTATATTTCTTTATAGTTTATTAAGCTAAATATTTATCTTCCTTTTAGATTTAAAAAGGCTGTTCTGCCAACTTAAAATGTTTTAGTGTAACAAACATAGCTTATTATTATAAACCAGACTAGTTAATAAGAAATGTTTGCTTCAAGCAAAATGCCTTATCTGAAAATCAGTTCATTACTTTAGTCTCTTTAGTTTTTGGTAGAAATTTACCATGATACTAGCAAAGTCTCAAACTCCAATAATACTAGCTAATATTTATATAGTGTTCACTGTGTGCCAGGCGTCATTCTTAGCCCTTTACATGTGGTGACTATATCATTCCCCAGCAATCCTATGAGGTAGGTACTAATAACATCCCCATTTTGCCAGTGTGGAAGTGGAAGCACTCAGCTAGTAAATGGCTGAGCTGGAATTTGAACCCAGGCAATTTGACTCTGGAGCACATATGCTAAGTTTAATAAATTTAAATTAATATACACAAGAGTATAGTATTTCATGGTTTCTGTTTGAATTTTTGGTTTCACTATTTTAGTATACTCTATATGGAGTTATCTGTAAACAGAAAATTGTCACAATGATAGTAATTACTTAAGTGATAACAGAATTTTAGCTGAATTACTTTTATTAGAACACTCCTTAGTGTAGCCCAGTTCTCTTTTATTTTATACTTTAATATGTGTCATCACCAGTCACTATATCACCTCAGAAATCTTGACTTCAAGTGTTCGTTCTCTTTATTCTTTTAGTTTACTTGCCTTTCTACTCCCAATCCAGCAATTGACTTTGAAATTTCTGGTCCATTTATTTTTCTACTTTCTCAATAATCATTCCTTTCCTGTCCTCAAATTCTTCCTTCCTCAAGATGAAGTCCATGACCCATCCTATTGCTCTCTTGTAGACACCATTGATTCTCTTTTTCCGGTCTCTTTCTCTGATGGCTTGGCTAAGTCCAACCCTCCCATTCCTTGTTTGGCTAGCAGCTCAAGGTTTTTAGAGAAGAATCACACAGCCATATTGATCTTTAATCCAGAGCCATACTAAATGACTCTTTAACTAGTTATAGGATCATTTCTAATTTCTACTGTGCTAAAGGCTTATATGAAAGCACCTCTGGATGGTAAACTTTTGACTAGAGACTTTCATATCCTAATTACCCATCCCTAGACTGTGTATTCTTGATGAGGGTACTCAAATATTAACTGATCATTCCTAGCATGTATATTAAAACCATCTGTCTTTAATACATTTACAACATAGCGGTAGGCAACTCGGAAGTCAATGGCAGTGACTTGTCATTTTCCTGAGGCTTTGATTTGTACGTAGGCTTGATTTGTATTTGTATGTAGAGAGGCTTCTCATTTTAGCTAATGAAAAGAGATGGAAAAATTGTAATGTGAAAGCAGTGTTAGGTGAGTGACTATTCTCTTTCTCTTGGTGCTCAGTAGAGATTTGTGACAGTATAGGAAGCTGATGTCTTGAGACGTCATGGGAGGCAGATGTGGCCCCAAAGAAAAGACTGGAAAGGGTTTGGGTTTGGAGCTGGTTTAGGAAGTGGGCTGCAATTGGCTATAAGTAAGCAAGGGTTGGAAGTATTGATTAAAAAGAAAACACCAGTCCCCTTGGATATTTTGTATAGGTAGAGGGGCTTAACCAGGAGTGTTTTAATGGGATATTCTTTACTGTTTTGAGTCTCTGAAGAGACTCTGAGAGAGTCCCTGAAAAGTTTTAGTTAATGGGAAGGAGGAGGTATGGGTTGTATGGTACACAATTGTAGTGTTTGAGGAAGTGTCTGAATGAATTTTTGGTTAATGTCAAGAGTTCACCCTATCATAGACATTTGTATATGTCATTGCTTGGTCTTTGGGTTGTTTATAATGTGTTACAGACTGATTGTAACTTTATTTTTTAATTGCACACGGACTTAATAGCCCTACCAGAATACATGGAGATATACTTCTGTAAAATTTTACTAGCATTGTTGGCATTAAATTCAGTTTGGATAGATAATTTCTACTTTTAACTGGTTCTTTATAACCTTTAAAAATTCATATATGCTAAATTTTAAACCATCCAAGTGCCTTTCTGTTGAATTGTATCACAAGGAGATTCCATCATCTTTATGTTTACACTGCAGCTAAGACTGCAGTCTTTTTCCATGCAGCTAGTCTTTATATTGCAGCTAATGCTTTTTTTTTTGAGACAGTCTCACCCTGTTGCCCAGGCTGGGGTACAATGGCACGATCTTGGCTCACTGCAACCTCCGCCTCCCGGGTTCAAGCGATTCTCCTGCCTCAGCCTCCCGAGTAACTGGGATTACAGGCGCCCGCCACCACAACCAGCTAATTTTTGTATTTTTAGTAGAGACGGGGTTTCACCATGTTGGCCAGGCTGGTCTCGAACTCCTAACCTTGTGATCCACCCGTCTTGGCCTCCCAAAGTGCTGGGACTACAGGCATGCGCCACTGCGCCCTGCCAGCTAATGCTCTTTCAAAGTACCTTGAGATTTTTTTTTTTTTTAATGGTTTTTGGGCTTCTCATTAAAGATGACTATCTTTTCCTGTGTTTCAGTCAAGAGGATTTTTTATTTGTGTATAAGTGAGTTTTCTAAAATGCATATCTGAACTTGTCACACCCTTGCTTAAAATTTTCTTGGCCTTGTTCATTTCTTCAGCTGGACCCATCAGGATTAAGTTCAAATGCCAGTGCTTTCTTAGTATTAAAGGCATTTATGATCTAATGCATGCCTTTTTATTTTCACCTCCAAAATAGTAGCTCCAAACCTACTGATTTAACTTATTGTAAGAAATCACCAAATAGATTGAAACTAAGTTGTAGGACTAAGGGTCTTGGCAAAGTTCCTTTTACATGGAATGCCTTTCTTTGCTGTTCCTCGCGGCTGACTCATCCATTTTATCTCTTAGATTACCCATGTCGGAAGTTTTTGACTTCTGGGTTTAGTCAGGTATTCTTTCTCTGATCATTTCCTATTTATTTCCATAAAAATTGGTTATACTTACGAAGTACTTATCTTAAACTTCTGATAAATTTCACACTGGCTTTCAGTTATCCATTAGTCATATTATATTATAAATGTTGGTTTTCTTGTCTGTCTCCCCATAACCCTTATAATTTTTCATGATGGTAGTTTTTTTGTTTGTTTTTGTTTTTTTGTTTATCATCTAGCTCTCTCTCTCTTTTTTTTTTTTTTTGAACGGAGTTTTCGCTCTTCTTGCCCAAGCTAGAGTGCAATGGCGCGATCTTGGCTCACTGCAACCTCCGCCTCCCGGGTTCAAGCGATTCTCCTATCTCAGCCTCCTGAGTAGCTGGGATTACAGGTGCTTGGCACTATGCCTGGCTAATTTTTTGTATTTTTAGTGGAGACGAGGTTTCACCATGTTGGCCAGGCTGGTCTCGAACTCCTGACCTTAGGTAATCCTCCCGCCTCAGCCTCCCAAAGTGCTGGGATTACAGGCATGAGCCACTGTGCCTGGCCTCATCATCTAGTTCTTTTAAAAAACTTATTTTTAAAAAATTGTGGTAAGATATACATAACATAAAATTTACCATCTTAACTTTTTTTTTTTTTTTTTGAGATGGAGTTTCACTCTGTCACCCAGGCTGGAGTGCAGTGACATGATCTTAACTCACTGCAGCCTCTACCTCCCAGGGTCAAGTGATTTTCCTGCCTCAGCTTCCTGAATTGCTGAGACTACAGGCATGCTCCACCACATCTGGCTAATTTTTGTATTTTTAGTAGAGAAGGGGTTTCACCATGTTGATCAGGCTGGTCTTGAACTTATGACCTCAAGTGATCCACCCGCCTCAGCCTTCCAAAGTGCTGGGATTACAGATGTGAGCCACTGCACCCAGCCTCATCTTAACTGTTTTAAGTGTATAGTTCATTGGCATTAGGCACATTCACATTGTTATACAACCATCACCACCATCCCATCTCTAAAACTTTTTCTTTTTGCAAAACTGAAATCTTCTACCCATTAAGCAAAAACTCCTTATTCTTTCTTCCCCAGTCCAGCATCTGGCAACTAGCATCCCACTTTTATCTCTCCATGGTTTTTTTTTTTGAGACAGTCTGTCACTCTGTCACTCAGGCTGGAGTGCAGTGGCACGATCTTGGCTCACTGCAACCTGTGCCTTCCCGGGTTCAAATGATCCTCCTGCCTCAGCCTCCCAAGTAGCTGGGATTTAAGATGGAGTCTCAGTCTGTTGCCCAGGTTGGAATGCAGTGGTACGATCTTGGCTCACTGCAACCTCTGTCTCCTGGGTTCAAGTGATTCTCTTGCTTCAGCCTCCCAAGTAGCTGGGATTACAGATGTGTGCCATCACGCCTGGCCAATTTTTGTATTTTTAGTAGAGATGGTGTTTCACCATGTTGGCCAAGCTGTTCTCAAACTCCCTACCTCAGGTGATGTGCCCACCTCAGCCTCCCAAAGTGCTGGGATTACAGGTGTGAGCCACCATGCCCATCCATTGCCCTTTTTTTTTTGATTGGCTTATTTCACTTAGCATAATGTCCTTAAGGTGCATTTGTGTTGTAGTATATATCAGAATTTTCTTTTTAAGGCAGAATCATGTTCCATTGCAGTTATGTATGTACTGTATTGATGGTTCTTTTATCTTGTTTCTCTCGCTCTTTCACTTTCTCCTCTCTCTCCACCTCCCCAGAACCTAGCACAATTTTTGACACTTTTTTTTTTTTTTTTTTTTTTTGAGATGGAGTTTTGCTCTGTCGCCCAGGCTGAGTGCGATTTCGGCTCACTGCAAGCTCCGCCTCGAGGGTTCACGCCATTCTCTTGCCTCAGCCTCCTGAGTAGCTGGGACTACAGGCGCCTGCCACCACGCCCGGCTAATTTTTTGTATTTTTAATAGAGACAGGGTTTCACCGTGTTAACCAAGATGGTCTTGATCTCCTGTCCTCGTGATCCACCCGCTTTGGCCTCCTGAAGTGCTGGGATTACAGGCGTGAGCCACTGTGCCCGGCCCCTATTTTTGGCACTTTGATGTAGTTCTGTGAATGCATATTGTTGCATGAATATGTATATCATGGAGGTACTATAGTGATACAGTAGGAGCTATTGGGAAACTTGGGTTTTTAGTCATGGGTCTTCTATTGATTTTCTCTGTGATCTTAGGTAAATACATTATTTTGTTCATCTTAGTTTAGTAAAATGTAGATACCAACCACCTGACAAGACTTGAGGTAGTTCCATGAGATAATAGAGGTTCCCATTATCACAGCTCTCACAGTAGAAGGTTGCTTCATGGGAGCAAGTTTCATCACAATGTGAAATTAATCTCTTATAGAATTTGGCCTTACTCAAATATTCTAGCTTACTGCCCCAGCCTATCCAGTCTGTGGCTTTAAGGAGTGTGTCTCTTTTGATTCTTGGAGAATACCTGACAACAGAAATTGATTTCAAGGTGAAATTATGTAACTTGCATGCTTGCTTGAATCTGTGGAACTAAGGATCAGAAATGCCATCAGGATAAAAGCCAAGTGGACCCTCAAAAAGAGTAACTTGAATTTCAAAGGATATCAAGGTTCTTGGGAACATTGATGAAATCTAGAAATATTTTGGTAGAAATGACCTGCTTTATGAGTATGTCGTTCCCATTTATCATTATCAACATAATTTATCCTTTTGCTGTCATCCAGATTTTCAGAAGCAATCTCTCTCCCTGAAACTCAACAGCTGATTTTTTTCTTTGTTCATCCTAAGAGTTAATATAGTTGCAATTATAAACGGAATTTTTAAAAAATATAGGCCACAAAAAGAAAGTAAAAGTTTTATTACTTTTAGTTTTGTAATTTATATTGAAGTTTTTGTTCCTGTTTTAAGTTAATTAATATTAAGTTGCCTTTTTCTGATATCAGTTATCCTCAGGAATTGAGGATTTTCTATATGAATTTTTTTTTTTTTTTTAAAGGGATTCTTCCTCTTGTTGCCCAGGCTGGAGTGCAATGGTGCAATCTCAGCTCACCGCAACCTCTGCCTCCCAAGTAACCGGGATTACAGACACATGCCACCACGCCCGGCTAATTTTTTTTTTTTTTTTTTTTTTTTGAGACGGAGTCTCGCTCTGTCACCCAGGCTGGACTGCAGTGGCCGGATCTCAGCTCACTGCAAGCTCCGCCTCCCGGGTTCACGCCATTCTCCGGCCTCAGCCTCCCGAGTAGCTGGGACTACAGGTGCCCGCCACCTCGCCCGGCTAGTTTTTTTTTGTATTTCTTAATAGAGACGGGGTTTCACCGTGTTAGCCAGGATGGTCTCGATCTCCTGACCTCGTGATCCGCCCGTCTCGGCCTCCCAAAGTGCTGGGATTACAGGCTTGAGCCACCGCGCCCGGCCCCGGCTAATTTTTATAGTTTTAGTAGAGACGGGGTTTCACCATGTTGGCCAGGCTGGTCTCGAATTCCTGACCTCGTGATCCACCCACCTTGGCCTCCCAAAGTGCTGGGATTACAGGTGTGAGCCACTGTCCCCGGCTCTTTATGAATATTGTCTGAAAGATGTGTAATTCCTAACAAATACGAAATTATAGCAGTGGCTATAAATATTGAATATTTTATGAAACTGTGTCTTTACTGGTAATTTCTTTTCTTAACATAATGGTTGTTGGGGCTTCACACTTATCCCACAAGTATTAGCTTTGGAAACCAGAGTAGACAAACATATTACTTTAGACAGGCTCGATACTTTAGAGCAGCTCTCTAAACATTGGATGTAGATTCATTTGGTTTATTTAGAATTGACTTTATGTAGTTATGATGTATTCAGGTTTTTTAAAAACCTGGCAGAATGTCATTAAAATTAATCTATATACTACAAAGAAATTTTGAAAATTATATTAAAAATACTTAAAAAATTCATAGATGGAGAAAAAACTTGATTCACTTTTTAAAAAAGAAACTGTGCCAGCCTGGGCAACATGACAAAACTCCATGTCTAAAAAAATTTTTTAAATAGCTGAGAATGGTGGCATGTGCCTGTGGCCCCAGCTACTCAGAAGGCTGAGGTGGGAGGATCATTTGAGCCCAGAAGATCGAGGCTGCAGTGAGCTATGATCACACCACTGCTTTCTAGCCTGGGTAACTGAGCGAGACCCTTGTCTCAAGGAAAAAAAGAAAAAAAAAAAAGGCACACTTTGGCATTGTTATCAGGAAAAATGGCCCAGAAGCTGCTAAGCATTAGTTCTTTATTTTTGTCTAAAGTGAAAGTCCTTTCTTTCTCTCTTACCCTTTCTCCCTCACTGTCATGCTCTCTCCTTCATCTCTATAGCTGGATCTATGAGTTTAATCATAGTATCTAAAGGTTAGAGCAGATTCTAGAGATAATTTAGTTATCAATCTTCTCTACTTCTTAGATGCTTGACTTTCTTCTTTAGCCAGTGTATTTGATTATCCAGCATCTGCTTGGGATACCTTTAGTGACTAGAAACTCATTTGTGTTGAAATAGTCATTTCAATTGGAAATTTTTGTTAGAAGTTATTTCTTAGTGCTGAGCTGAAGTATTTTCTGTTTCTCTGCATTTGATGTGATACAGATTGGTTCTAAGCCTTTAACCTGACAGCCTGGATTAGTTAGGATAATCTTGGTTTTTCTGCCAAAATAATCTCCAAATCTCTGAAGGGTAAAAAACCTGTTTTTTAAAAAATTCATACTTCATGATTATCTATATGACCATTGTGGGTTCAAAAAGTATCTTCTCTTCATAGTCACTCAGGGACACAGGCTAACCGAGGAGCTGCCATCTCAGATGGTGGAAGAAAATAAACTTTGGAAGGTCTTGCATAGGCAGTAATAAATGCTATGACCCAAGAATGACACACATCACTTCTACTCATAACTCATCTGCCAGGAGTAGTGTCATGACTCTAACTACAAGATGGGGTGGGAGTGGTAGGAAGTGCAAGTGCAGTTCTACCGTGTGCCCAGAATGGGAGAAAGCTGGAATACTTGGTGAATGGGAATAACGGCTATCACACAGTCTTCAAGAATTTGAAGATCTGTTATGTCTGTAGTCTCTTCTTGCCTAGGATAAAAATTCCTGATATTTCAACTCAATATAATATGATTTTCAGTTCCCCAAGCATCCAGACACTAGAGTTTTTCATTGTTGTTTCTGAAGGGTCCTATCCAGAAGGGAACGCAGTATGGAATCTGGCTGGGGTGGATAGAAAAAACATTTTTTTTATCCTGTTTGGCTGTCTAAAATCACATAGTATTAAATCTGTCAGTGTTTAAATTAGTCCAGTAACTATCTGTTTTATAAGTGTGGATATCAGTTGTACCTTCATGGCTTAAGTTCAAATGGGAAGACAGCTATAGATAGTAGAATACAGAGATGGAAGTTTTAAGACTTGGGTTCATGTCCTGACTTTCAGGAGCTGTGTTACACAGGGCACGTTGCTTAGTTGCCCTGAGCTTTCTCTCTGATGGATATAGCAACAGTATTGATGAACACATGAGTTAAACTGTTTTTGTAGAGTTTAATGTAGGCTAATATTAAGTATTGCTAAGAAGTAGTGTTTTGTTTAGTTCTGCCTAGGGTTACCACAGTTCATTAGTGGCTCATTAAGTGTTGAACATGAAATGACGAACATACATTCTGCAGTCCTTGTGAGTGTAGAGCATCATCACATAAATTTTTATACTATTATTGAAAAAAGTCAAACTGATGTGCTGCCTCTCATTTGCAGGTAGGGTTCTTTCACAGTCTACTCCCGGAACTCCATCAAAGACCATAACAATATCTGAAAGTGGTGTTATTGGATCAACTTTAAATTCTACAACACAGACACCAAATAAAATAGCCATCTCACCTTTGAAATCGCCAAATAAGGTAAAAAATCAATTAGCCACAAATACCAAATATTGTGGTTGATGCCTTTATTTTCTTACTAGTCACTTCAGATACTTCAGTTTTAATACATTCCCAAGCAAGTAATAGGCATTCAGTGAAGACTGGATTAATTTAGTAATCAAGGATGTCTGACAGATTAAAAAACTTACTTTAAACACATAGTAATCATTTTGCATGTGAATATGATTTCCATAGCCCATATGAATGTGGGTACAACAAAATCTTTTGAATAAAGTCGATAATGTAGGTGTTTAGTTCTTCTGTAGTTAATATTTTAGCAAAATTACTGTATTTGTGGAAGGTACATATAGACTTAACAATATAAATATAAAATATTGAATGTAACTTTAAAAAAATGGAGATCTGAACTTCTGCTTGGTAACAGGACCCAGAGTACTAGAAATTGCCATCAGATGCTGGTAGCCATATTATCAGTGTTGTTTAAACTTAAGTACATTTTATTGGAAGCGTTCAAATGCTTTCTCATTTTGTTGTCAGGTAAAGTAAGTCATCTAACTCACTTTCCTAAAACATACAGTTGTTATACCAGCATAACATTTTGAAAAAGATATGTTTTAAAGGACATATTATTCAGATAGAAAGCCAAACATTATTATTCTGTCAGGTTTCACACTTGTGACTCTGGAAACATACTGCCCTTTGCACCTGCTTTCTTTGATTTGTTACTGTTCATAAATAGAACAAACATTAAACATTTGCCTTACATTTTTTAAAAGTCTGGGTGTTGGTTTCTTTAATGAACCTTGAATATAATGTACAAATATGATATCTCATATAGTTTATTAAGGTCAAATTCTTCCTTCATAAGGTTGCCCTAAATCGAATGAATTTGGCAGAAATTTGAGGGTAACTGTGCCATGCATAGTGATAGGCACTGGGGATAAAACATGGATGAGGTTTTTCATTTCAAGGAGTTCAATAAGGTAGTTAGACTGAAACATTAAAAATTATCCTACAGAATTACAGTGGTCACAGATGGATTAATGACTGCTGTGTGTTTGGCAGGGAAGGTTTATACAAAGGAGCTTATTCTTGAAAGGTGTTAACCTTAAAGGTGGGTTGGACTTAGCTCTGGATGAGCAGAAGGGACTTTCAGGATTGAGGTGATACTTTACATAAAGGTGTAAAAGTATGGCCTTTCAGGGAGCCTCACTGATTTTTGCAGTGTGAGAGCCGAGGGTGCTAAGGTTAGATGGGACGTTTTCATTGTCTTCAGGGGAGTTTGGACTTCTGTGACTTCTCATTGCTTCTAGGACAGTGATTCTCACCCTTATCTGCTTATTGGGATCACCTGGAGAGGTTAATAAATATTGATGCCTGGTTCTCATCCCCAGAGATTCTGTTTTCATTTCTCTAGACTTGACCTGGTACCAGGATTTTACAAAGCTCTCTAAGTGATTCTACTGGGTAGCCTAGATTGGGAACCACTGCTATAAATAATACGAAATTTGCGTTTTTAAAAATACGACTCTTGTGGCATTATGAGAGATAGTTTGGGGGAAGGTAAGCCTGTATTGTGGGAGAGATCAGTTAGGTTAGTGATTCTCAACCTTGGCTGCAGTTAGTACTGAGGACCTCTTGAGAAAACTAATGGCAGGCCCCTACCTGACCCCATTTAAGTCAGAATCTCTAGGCTGGGGCCTGTGTGTTAAATTTAATCTTTTAAAAGTGTAGGCCAGGGTAGAGAGTCACCAAGAGATTATTACAGCGCTTCATGTTTGAACTACACTAGTAGCTCAGGGGCAGGAGAAAGAGATGTGTTGAAAGAGGTTCAGTATCTTAGGGGGAGAATCTAGGATGACTCCTGTATTTCTGACTTGAATAATGGGGTAGATGGTAGCCCTGTGGACTAATTTGACTGGTATATAGTTTATACCTGATGACATATGAATAGGAACTGGCTTTATTGTTTTCCCATCCTTGACTTTAGCCCTGCCATATTGGATCTTCCTTTCTTGCCTCTTGGCAAGATTTTACACTTAACTGTAAGAACAAGCTTGTTTTATTTCTTTTTTTTTTTTTTTTTTTTTTTTTTTTTTTTTTTTTTTTTTTTTTTTGAGACGGAGTCTCGCTCTGTCGCCCAGGCTGGAGTGCTGTGGCCGGATCTCAGCTCACTGCAAGCTCCGCCTCCCGGGTTCACGCCATTCTCTGGCCTCAGCCTCCCGAGTAGCTGGGACTACAGGCGCTGCCACCTCGCCCGGCTATTTTTTGTATTTCTTAGTAGAGACGGGGTTTCACCGTGTTAGCCAGGATGGTCTCGATCTCCTGACCTCGTGATCCGCCCGTCTCGGCCTCCCAAAGTGCTGGGATTACAGGCTTGAGCCACCGCGCCCGGCCGCTTGTTTTATTTCGAGACCAGCCTGACCAACATGGAGAAACCCCATCTCTACTAAAAATACAAAATTAGCTGGGCGTGGTGGCGCATGCCTGTAATCCCAGCTACTTGGGAGGCTGAGGCAGGAGAAATGCTTGAACCCGGGAGGTGGAGGTTGCAGTGAGTCGAGATCGTGCCATTGCTCTCCAGCCTGGGCAACAAAAGCAAAACTCCGTCTCCAGAAAAAAAAAAAAACAAAAAACAGAAAAACAAAAACAAGCTTGTTCTGGCGATTAAAATTCACAGGTGTGAAATGTACAGTCAAAAGCTTACATCCAGTTGAAAGCTTATTTACCTCTCAGGTGAGATCTAACCATGGCTCAGGGATCTACGGTGGAGAAGAGGCGCATGATCTGTTTCTTCACTCTTCAACCTCCTCTCCCTTTCTGATTTGTCTTCTGATCAGAAGGAAGATTAGAGGAGAAAGGACAAGGTTTTGTTTGACTGAGACTATTGTACTCCAGCTTCTGGTGCCTTCTGTGTAACCGGTGTCCAAATGTAGACTTACGGAGATGTTCACTCAGGATGGTTTTTTGGAACCCTCCTGTGGGCTATGTCCACATTGCCAAGTTCCCTGTCAGGGGTACGGTGTACCCTCCAGCTGCCTTTTGCAGCCTCCCTTTAGCTCTTGATTCCTGTAGTCTACGCCTGGCACTCCTGAGTGCCTTTACTCCACAAGGTACATGGCTTTGGCAGGGTTCCATCAAGATGTCTTAGCCCTTCTGCAGCATCTGCGTGGCCAGTGGGAAACCTCTACAACCCAGTGGTAAAAGTGCAGCTTGCCCAACTGCTGTCCTCTAAATCTTTGTCCTACCATTGTGACAGCTGCAGCCATCTTCTTTCTTGCAGAATTTTCCAGGCTGGGACCAGTTTCTGTGTTCACATATTCTCTGAATAAACTCTTGAGGCTATCTGTCAGGTTATCCCAGGAACTCTCGCTGCATTTAGTTCTGGTGTTTAAAACAAGATACAGCTCAGTTTCTTTTTTTCTTTTCTTTTTCTTTTTCTTTTTTTTTTTTTTTTGAGATGGAGTCTTGCTCTGTCACCAGGCTGGAGTGCAGTGGCGCCATCTCTGCTCACTGCAACCTCCGCCTCCTGAGTAGCTGGGATTACAGGCATGTGCCACCACACCCAGCTCATTTTTCTATTTTTAGTAGAGACGGGTTTTCGCCATGTCATCCAGGAGGGTCTCAATCTCCTGACCTCATGATCCGCCAGCCTTGGCCTCCCAGTGCTGGGATTACAGGTGTAACAGCTGAGTTTCTTTATCTTAATAAGTTGATAGCCAAAAAAGATTCAGATGTCAGGGCTGGGTCTAGTGACTCATGGCTGTAATCCCAGCACTTTGGTAGGTTGAGGTGGGCAGATCACCTGAGATCAGGAGTTCGAGACCAGCCTGGCTAACATGGTGAAACCCTGTCTCTACTAAAAATACAAAAACTAGCTGGGTGTGGTAGCACATCCTAGCTACTTGGGAGGCTGAGGCAGGAGAATTGCTTGAACTGGGGAGGCAGAGGTTGCAGCGAGCTGAGATTGTGCCACTGCACTCCAGCCTGGGTGACAGAATGAGACTCTGTCTCAAAATGTAAACAAACAAAACCAAAAAACCCCAAAGATTCAGATATCAGTTTCTCCTTGCAGTTGTCACCTAGTCTGTCTCAGAGGTTTTTTTTTTTTTTCCTTTCCCCTCACTGAGATGTAAAGCCCTAGCATTCTCCATGTTTGCAAATTTTCTTCTATCTTTTTTTTTTTTTAAATAGGAGGTGGATAATAGGGATACCATCTTTTGGTAAGTCTGGCATGGATGTCCTTTTTAGAGTGTGGGGGAGTTTGTCATTTTTCGTTTAGCTTTGCGGCCTCACTTCAGCCAGATTCTGAGATAGTAGAAAGTATCCCATCCTATCTCATACTAAAATATAGCAGTACTATAGGCTTGGGCAGAGAGATGTTTTTAGAACTTTTTTTTTTTTTTTTTTGGTCATTGAAGTACCCACGGATTATCTAGATGAGGATGTCCATTGTGAAACTGAATGTAGGCAGTGACTGAAACTATGGATATAGATGAAATCATCTGGGGAGCATCAGATTGTATGTAGAGAGAAAAGAAAAGCAGGACTGAACCATAAAATATTAAGTGTTAGTAGAAGAAAAGGAGCCAATGGGAGAGAGTAAATGATAAGGGAGGTAGTAGTAGAAACTAAACAAAATGTGAAGGGAGGATGATTTCAAAAAGGATACTAGACCCCAATTTCAAATGTCAGAGAAAAGTCAATTACGAAAATGACTAAAAAGTGAGGATTTGCTGGAGATCTCCTTGTTTCTACTGATAGAGGCCAAAAGGAAAGCTGAACCACTCACCCTTCCCTACCCACCAGCACTCAACATTCTGACCGCTATCTGCCTTGAGTCAGTTGAGACTCCTCTCATTATTTATCTTTGTTGATACTGGGTACCCTCAACCCCCCGACTCTTAGATCACCTTTCATCTCCTGAATCTAATCTCCTTAAGGCTCTTGCTGTCTTCTGACCCCGTTTCCACCCATGCCTCTCTTGAAATCCTTCCACTGTGCCTTCTCTGGAGTTCATAATCAAAATAATAATTCCCTAAATTCACAACCTTTTCATTGAATGTTCCTTTTATCTCCTTGCTCTAATGGATACCTGGGTCTCCCTGAGGACACTGCTTCTCCTGCAGACCTATTAAGTGATGACTCTTTTTCTCCTTCAGCTCTTATACCTCTGGGCCTGGAAGCCTAGGTATTTCCCGTGATTATTCTCTTTACAATTTCAGAACGTTTTCACCCCCTCCTCCAGCTTTAAATCTAATGTTACTAGGTTTGTTGTTGGGAAATCAAGCATGGCTAGTGTTTTCTCAATTTATATTGTAGTTGTCTCCTATTGCAGGACAGATTTCTTCCATTATATTTATTTTCTAAAGTAATCCTCAGTTTTCTTCAATATTTATTAGATATACAACTAAGCATTAAACTAATAAAAATGTGATTCTGCTTGGTTTACTTTATTCTTGGTTAGACAATGCTGTTATCTTTTACTTTAATGTGACTTTAATGTGACTTTTGTAATCTTATTCTTAGACTTTCAGTATCATTTTTTACATGGCCCTTTTCAGTTTATCTCAGAAATACAAGGTAGCTTTCTTCAAAATTTTTCTTTAAAAAAAACATTATTTTTTCTTGAAGACGGAGTCTCACTCTATTGCCCACGCTGGAGTGCAGTGGCACGATCTTGGCTCACTCCAACCTCTGCCTCCCGGGTTCAGGCGATTCTCCTGCTTCAGCTTCCCGAGTAGCTATGCCATCATGCCTGGCTAATTTATATATTTTTAGTAGACATGTAATTTCGCCATGTTGACTAGGCTGGCCTCAAGTGATCCACCCAACTCAGCCTCCGAAAGTGCTAGGATTATAGGCATGAGCCACTGCACTGGCCTTTTAAATTTTTTTCTTTTTTTTTTTGAGCAATAAAGCTTTTTAATCATCTGGGTTAAATTTTTTTCTTATTCACTTAACAGCAAGCTCATCCTTAACAAAGTAGCTTAATAGCCAAAAATCTATCCATCTAATTTACAATAATAGAAAAAGAATTTTATGACAGTCTTAATACATGCAGAAGAATCCTGATAATATCCAACCTCCATTTTGATTGAAATACTTGAACCCACAAAAATAGAAGGACACTTTGATAATTTGAAAAGGGAGAAAAATATATCAAACTTTATGTAATGGTGCAGTGTTGATCAGGGATTCCCACTTTCAATACTTGTTTAATTCTACTGCAGGTCTGAGTTAATGCAGTAAGGCAAGAAAAAAGAATAAGTGGCTGGTGGGCGTGGTGGCTCACACCTGTAATCCCAACACTTTGGGAGGCCAAGGTGGGAGGATCATTTGAGGTCAGGAGTTTGAGGCTAGTGTGGCTAACATGGTGAAACCCTGTCTCTATTAAAAATACAAAAATTACCCAGGCGTGGTGGCACGCGCCTGTAGTCCCAGCTACTCGGGAGGCTGAGGCATGAGAATTGCTTGAACCTGGGAGGCAGAGGTTGCAGTGAGCCGAGATTGTGCCACTGCATTTCAGCCTGGCGACAGAGCAAGACTCTGTCTCAAAAGAAAGAAAAGAGGAAGGGAGGGGAGGGGAGCGGAGGGAGGGGAGGTGGAGTGAGGGAGGGAGGGAGGGAAGGAAGGAAGAGGAAGGGAGGGAGGAAGGAAGGAAGGAAGGAAGGAAGGAAAAGTGTATAGAGGTTCAAAAGAAAGTTAAAAAAAGTCATAATTCACATATTACATTATTATATACATATAAAATTAAGAAATTTACTATTGAACTCTTAGAATTAGTACATAAATTATAAATTTAGCACAGTGATTGGATACATGGTCAATATAAAATATTTTAAACCCTTTATATTTAATGTAATTGTTGATATGATTGAATTTAAATCTTCCACCTTACTAGTTTTCTGTTTGTCTCATCTTTATGTTCTTTCTTTAACTGTTTTCCTGCCCTTTTTTGGTTAATTGAAGTTTTTCATGATTCTATTTTATTTCCATGATTGGCTTGTTATAAGTACAAAGAGTTTTTTTTTAGTGGTTGCTGTACAGTCAAATATACATTTTGATTTATCACAGTCTACTTTCCAATTTATATTACTTAATGTAGAGTAAGAACCTTACAATAGAGTGTTTCCAATTTCTCCCTCCTGTTCTGTATGCTATTGTTGTTAAACATTTTATTTTTACCTGTTATAAATTCCATAACCCATTTTAGTGTTTTAGCTTTAGGCAAAATTACCTCATGAAGCAACTGCTAATAAGAAAAACAAGTCCTTTATTTGCTTTTATTTTAACCATATCCTATATACTTCCTTGCTTTGGGTAGGTCCAAATCTCAGACTGGTGTCGAATTCATCTCTAAAGAACTTTTAAAAATATTTCTTTTAATGAAAGACTACTGACAATAGATTCTCTCAGCTTTTGCTTGTTTGAAAAATTTGTATCTTTTTTTTTTTTTGAGACGGAGTCTCGCTCTGTCACCCAGGCTGGAGTGCAGTGGCCGGATCTCAGCTCACTGCAAGCTCTGCCTCCTGGGTTTACGCCATTCTCCTGCCTCAGCCTCCCGAGTAGCTGGGACTACAGGCGCCCGCCACCTCGCCCGGCTAGTTTTTTGTATTTTTTAGTAGAGACGGAGTTTCACCGTATTAGCCAGGATGGCCTCGATCTCCTGACCTCATGATCCACCCTTCTCGGCCTCCCAAAGTGCTGGGATTACAGGCTTGAGCCACCGCGCCCGGCCCGAAAAATTTGTATCTTGACATTATTTTTTAAAGATATTTTAATTGGGTAAGGAATTGATAGTTTTTCTGCTAGTACTTTAAAGATGTCATTTATTGCCTTCTGGGTTGCATTGTTTCTGGCAAGAATTATACTGTAATTTTTAATACCTTTTTCTATGTATACAATGTCTTTTTTTTCCTGTTTTCAAGATTTTCTCTTTATATTTGGATTTCTGCGGTTGGACTATTGTGTGTCTAAATGTGTATTGTGTGTTTTGTTGTTGCTCATTTCTTTTTTAAATATATATTCTGATTTGAAGTCTTCTTGGATTTATGATTTGATGTCTTTACTTTCAGAAAACTTGGGCCATTTTTCTTCAAATAGTTCTTAAACTGATCTTCTCTTCTCATTTTAAGACTTCGGTTTCAAAGATGTTAGACTATTTAATAGAGTTCCATAGCTCTTGGATGCTCAATTCTGTTTTTCTCCCTAGTTTTTTTTTCTTTGTGTTTCAATTAAGATAATTTTGATTGACATATCTTTAAATTTATTGATTATTTTCTTAGTTGTGTGGAGTCTCCAAATATGCTTATTAAAGACTTCTTCACTTCTGGTGGTTTTTTTTTTATTTTTAGCATTTTCATTTGGCCCTTTTTTTATTTACACCACCTACTCATCTGTCAGGTTACCATTTGACTCTTAGAGTTCTCATCTCTCTGCTGAAATTCCTTTTATATTCATTATCTGTTATCCCTCTTTTCTACTAGCTTAATTAATTAATCATAAAGTCCTTATATCATGGTTGTAACATCTGGATCATCTCTGAGTCTGGCTCTCATTTTATTACTAGAATGTCCATCTGGACTTTAAGTTTAAAAATAAATTTTTTAAAGTTTATACCACTATGGTAGAGAAACCATATTCTATTAAAAGTAGGTGACTTAGTGCAAAGAGTGAATCCAGGTCAGTGATTTATACCAAAACTGATTAGAAAAAGTTGAACTTTTAGAGCCGAAATTCAAGGGAATATAAAGTTCTGCTTTGGTTCTGTGGGATTGGGTCAAATAAATGAGAGTTAAGCCAGATGTAATGGCACACACATGCAGTTCCAGCTACGTGGAAGGCCGGGGTGGGAAGATTGCTTGAGTCCAGGAGTTAAAGGCCAGCCTGGGTAACATAGCAAGACTCCATATCCAAAAAAAGAAATAAGGGTTAGGTTCCTAGAGAACTCTTTCTTTCCCATTAATAATTATTTATGGCTAATTGTTAATAAAAATAACTTTTATTAATAAATTAATTAAAAAAATAAAAAACTCTACCCACCATTTATGGTGGGTAAATATTCCTAAAATGTAAGGCCTGGTCACACTTCATGTAATGTTGATGAATAAATTTTTTTTTTTTTTTTTTTTTTTTTTTGAGACAGAGTCTCATTCTGTCGCCCAGGCTGGAGTGCAGTGGCGTGATCTTAGCTCACTGCAACCTCCGCCTCTGGGGTTCAGGTGATTCTCCTGCCTCAGCCTCCCAAGGAGCTGGGACTACAGGCATGCACCACTAAAGCCTGGCTAATTTTTTTGTATTTTTGGTAGAGATGGGGTTTCACCATGTTGACCAGACTGGTCTTGAACTCCTGAACTCAGGTGATCCACCCGCTTCGGCCTCTCACAGTGCTGGGATTACAAGCGTGAGCCACCACGTCTGGACTTCTTAATGTTTTTATGGTGAAGAGAAATGCATCTTTAGAAAATCCTTCTTTTTACTTTTGAGAGTCTATGCAAATTTTACTGGACATCCTTACATATGCTTCATATTAGTTTTGCTCTCCTACCCAGGGGAGCACTCTTTTTTTTCAGCCTTTATTTTTGCAACAAATCTTTCCTGTTTGTCCGGCCTGTGGTAAGTAATGAAACGTCACATAGCCATTTTGAATGAAGAATGTACTTGACTGCCATCTGAAGAATTTCAGGGCATAAGCTGTGTGCAGATGGTTAAGTAAAAGTTTTTTACTTTTCTGATTTCTGTGACCAGTATATCTTCTTGAACTCCTCCTATTCTAGGTCTTATAGCTTGAGTAGAATTCTTTGAAGCTTCTGTAACATTTGGCTATAGTTGCATTATCATGTGTCTATCCATACATCATCTATTAATCATCTTTTGTTAAAATGCACTTCAAAGTAAGTTGCACGTATTTAATATACTTCTCTCCAAATAACCCATCAAGCATATCAACTAGACTTTACTATTTGTTTAAAGGGAATTTTTTTTATTTAGGTTCAAAAGAAAATTTTTAAAAAATTTTATTTGAAACAGGATTGCACTGTGTCACCCAGGCTGGAATGCAGTGGCGTGATCGTGGCTCTCTGCAACCTTGACCTCCTGGTCTGAAGTGATCCTTCTGCCTCGGCCTCCTGAGTAGCTGGGAATACACGCGCATGCCTCACACCCAGCTAATATTTCTATTTTTTGTAGAGATGGGTTTTTACCATGTTGCCCAGGCTGGTCTTTAAATCCTGGGCTCAAGCGATCCACCTGCCTCGGCCTCCCCAAAGTGCTGGGATTACATGTGTGAGCTGGGATTACCCACACCACCACGTCTGGCTGGTAAAATTTACTTATACTGAAATACACTAATCTTAAAGGTGCCATGGGATGAATTCAGATAAAATGTATACATCTGTGTAAACCAAAACTTTATTAAGACACAGATTGGGCACCAGGAGTTTGACACCAGCCTGGGGAACATGATGAGACCCCACCCCTGTACAAAAATAAAAACTTAGTCAGGCGTGGTGGTGTGGGCCTGTAGTCCTAGCTACTCAGGGGGCTGAAGCAGGAGAATGGCTTGAGCCCAGGAGGTTGAGGCTCTATTGAGCCACAGTTGTATCACTTCACTCCAACCTGGGTGATGGAGTGAAACCTTGTCTCAAAAAAAAAAAAAAAAAAAAAAAAAGGACAATCCAGGTGCAGTGGCTTATACCTGTAGTCCCAATGCTTTGGGAGGCTGAGGTGGTAGGATTGTGAGAGGCCGAGATCATCTTAAGCAACATAGTGAGATCCCAACTCTACAAAAAATTTAAAAATTAGCCAAGTGTGCTGGTGTGTGCCTGTAGTGTCCTAGCTACTCGTGAGTCTGAGGCAGGGGGATGGCTTGGTCCCAGCAGTTTGAGGTTACAGTGAGCTGTGATCATGCCATTGCACTCCAGTCTGGGTGACACAGCAAGACTGTCTCAAAAAAAAAGAAAGTGATTTGACCCAGGTAGTGAACAATTAAAAAACATTTTTCCTAACCATTTCTGAATGTATCAGGATAAAAAAGGCACCTATCATTTGATATGTTTTGATAAAAACCTTTTTTGATAAATTTCCTAGAAATTGAGAAAATGAATGACTCTGCAGATTATTATAGCTCAGATAGGTTTCAATCTTTATCTTTTACCAAGTTGAAAGAGGACTTAAGTGAGTTCTCACATAATTAAAAATACTTTTTTTCAACTTCTTAAAAATAATTTTTGATGGTAGAACATAATGTAATTTTTGGTATAGGACTCAAGGAATTAAAAATGTTAATATATTATTATAATAAAAATCCTGTTCATACATACTTATCTGTGAGAACAATGTTTTTCAATGTTTATAATGATGAAAAATAGGAATATAATTGTTATTCAGCTCTGTCTTACTCTAGTTACATGTAATATCTATGGACACAAGAAGTAATTTTTTAAAAATGAGTCCTATCTATCTAGTAAGATGCATTTTAATAACATTTTTAATGTAATATATTTGTACAAATTGTTATTTGCATTGCTTTGGTTAATTGCATACAGTAATTGTATTGTTAACTCCATCAGATGAAATAACTTTGAGCAACATTTTGTTTTTTGGTTTTGGGTTTTTTTTTTTTTCCAAGATTGGGTCTTGCTTTGTCACCCAGGCAGTGCAGTGGTGTGATCATAGCTAATTATAGCCTTAGACTCCTGGGTTGAAGCAATCCTCTTGCCTCAGCCTCCTGAATAGCTAGGACTACAGGTGTGCACCACCACACCCAGCTAATTTTGAAAAAATTTTTTTTGGAATCTCGGTCTTGTGATGTTGCCCAGGCTGGTCTCAAATTCTTGGCCTCTAGTATCCCACCTCAACCTCCTGAGTTGCTGGGATTACAGACATGAGCCACCACCATCACCTCTAAAGCAATGTTTTGATTTTAAAAAATTTTCAATTTATGTACTTTTTTTTGTTTCAGGGAAGTATGATAAAAAAATTTCAAGCATAAGAATGTTACATTAAGATAAAATTTTTAGATGAAATGGAATTCAAATACAAGTTCACAAAAAAGGAAAAATATAAATTTCCAACTGTTAGAGAATGGTTTATTTTTAAAAACATAGTAAATAGGCTGGGCACAGTGGCTTACGCCTGCAATCCCAGTACTTTGGGAGGCTGAGGCAGGAGGATCACCCGAGGTCGGGAGTTCATGACCAGCTTGACCAACATGGTGAAACCCTGTCTCTACTAAAAATACAAAATTAGCCAGGCATAGTGGCACATGCTTGTTATCGCAGCTACTTGGGAGGCTGAGTCAGGAGAATCACTTGAACCCAGGAGGCGGAGGTTGCAGTAAACCGAGATTGCGCCACTGCCTTCCAGCGTGGGCAGTGGAGCCAGAGCAAGACTCTGTCTCAAAAAAAAAAATAATAATAAAATTTAAAAAATCAAAAATAAATTAAAAAAATTAAAAACGTAGTAAATAATGGTGGGCATCAAATCACTATGTTGATTTGATTCTGTTGACTGCACTTTAAAAAGTAGTGTAGCAGTTTTATTTTTAAATGCTAGTATTTACAGTAGGCTGGAGATTACAGTTGGATAAGTGTTATTTCCAGTCTCCCTGATGGTTATCACCTTTCCAGTGAACTGGAAGGGGAAAAGACATGGAAAAGGCACATACAGGAAGCTTTTGTGAACCAAAAGCTTTTAAGGGAGACTAAAAAATACAATCTGGCTGTTAAGCCTAGGAAGCAGAAGAGAATATGGATTTTGGTTAACAGCAAGCAGTCTGTGGAATAGTCATCTGTATATATACTTAATAATGCTACGTAAACACAGGTAAATTGGCATTAGTTGCACAGTGAACTGGGAGTCTGAACAATGATGAAGACTTCCTGTTACAAAGAGACACTGTTCCATTTCGTAATTATCAGTGGCTATCAAGTATTTATTGAGGTCTCTGTGTGCCCTGTGCTTAGGTTGAACAGCTTGCAGTCGTTCAGCAGACAAAATTGAATGCAAGTAAAACAATGATGAGATAGGTGCTAAGTTGTGTAGTATAGACTAGGTGATATAAAAGTGCAGAGGAAAGAGGAAGAGAGAAGCCCTGGTATTCCTTCTTTCACCATTCAACAAGTATTTATTGAGTGCTTACTATGTAGTAGGGGCATTTTCTGTGGTCTTTTTGGGGAAACAGTAGAAAGAAAAAAATAGATACACAGAACCTAAAGTCTGTGGGGGTTGGGAAGGGAGTATGACAGAAATGAATCAAATAATTACACAAACATATAAAATTACAAAACCAAGAAAAGATACATTATGTCGTGAGATCCTACATAAGGGGATTCAGCTCCAGTTGGGATGGTTAGAGAGGGCATCCTAAGCTAAGGTTTTCTGTGGGTATGGTTTAGAATGGATGTCAGCCACAAGAGTGAAGGACTGGAGCTGAAACAGGTGTGTACACATGGGACAGGAAGATCACTACTCTGATTGGAAATATGAATTGGAAATATTGGAAATGCTTTGGAGGGAATGGAGAGAAAATAAATATAGGGTCAGATTAGGGCTAATCTTCAAAACGAAGAAAATTTAGGCTTAATTTTGTCATTAAATGGAGACTCTTGGGATGTTTCTGAGACGAGATTTAATAAAAACATGAAAGTAAAGTTTGCAAAATATTAGTTAGGCAATGTCTGTGTGGTGGATTCAAGCTTTATGAATCAATGTCTGTCAGAAATTGTGTGGTGGGCAGGTAGAGACTGGAATCATAAAGCTTACTTTCAGTGTGTTTTGCAAATATCCCGGCAGGAAGTGATGTGACCAGTGACAGTATTGCCAAGTTGAAAATGAGAACAGATTTGGAGAAATGGTTTCAGATGTTGATTGCTTTTGCTTTTAGCTGTAAAGCTGTTACGTAATTGAATTGTGGTGGTAATGAATACAATTTGAAAAGAATGGGATCCATTTTCCTAATATATTGACCAATTATTGTAAGATTAGTAAGAATTGTAGAATTGAGGTGACTACAAGTCGTAGGTTCTATTGATTGTGTTACCCAAATTTTTGTCTTATATATAGGTCTTTATACCAGTACCCATTAGCCAGGATAAAGAAGGAGAAATGGCTGGGCACGGTGGCTCACACCTGTAATCTCAGCACTTTTTGGGAGGCTGAAGTGGGAGAATCACTTGAGCTCAGGAGTTTGAGACCAGCCTGGGCAACATAGTGAGACCCTGTATCTATGTTTTTTTAAGAAAGAGAAGAAAGACTCCCCCCGCACCTCCCAAAGAAAAAAGAGGCAGAAAGAATAAATGAATGAGAAATTCTTCTTTTTACCGTGTTATATATATTGGTTTCGTTTCATGCATTTATATATTATGTTGATTAAATACCTGTGGGGTCCTGTTACCTTTTTAAAAATTGTTATTTAAATGAAATGGTCTTACTCTGTCACCCCGGCAGGAGTGCAGTGGTGCGATCACAGCTCACTGCAGCCTTGACTTCCCAGGCTCAGGTGATTCTCCCACCTCAGCCTCCCAGGTAGTTGGGGCTGCAGGAGCACAACCCCACGCCCAGCTAATTTTTTGTATTTTTTGTAGAGACAGGGTTTTACCATGTTGCCCCAGGTTGGCATTGAACTCCTGGGCTCAAATGATTTGTCTGCCTTGGACTTCCAAAGTGCTGGGATTACAGACATGAGCCTTCATGGCCAGCCATTATTGCCATATTTTAAAAAAACACTTTTTTTTTTTTTAAAGTTGAGATGGGGTTTCAACATGTTGACCAGGCAAGACTAAGTCTCAAAAAATAAAAAAACACTCTTACTATAGAAGTTTAAAATGTAGGCTGGGCACGGTGGCTCACACCTGTAATCCCAGCACTTTGGGAGGCCGAGGCAGGTGGATCTCCTGAGGTCAGGAGTTCGAGACTAGCCTGGCCAACATGGTAAAATCCCATTTCTACTAAAAATACTAAAAAAATTAGCTGGGTGTGGTAGCAGGTGCTACTTGGGAGGCTAAGGCAGGAGAATCGCTTGAACTCGGGAGGTGGAGGTTGCAGTGAGCTGAGATTATGCCACTGCACTCCAGCCTGGGTGACAGAGCAAGACTCTATCTCAAAAAAATTCAAATATATTAAAAGGTTCAAATAGCAGTTAACTCCCATGTACCTTTCATCCAACTTTGGAATTACCAACTTGCCTGTTTTTTGTCACCCTGCTTCTTATTTTTAAGTTAATCATGTCATTTCATCTGTAGATGTGTCTTTATGTATAGGAAAGATAGGGACACTTTTGGGAAAAAAACTTACCCACAGTCTTTTAATTTTTTTTTTTTAAATGAGATGAGGGTCTTGCTGTGTTGCCTAGGCTGGTCTCGAACTCCTGAGTTCAAGCTTTCCTCCCACCTTGGCCTCCCAAAGTGCTGAGATTACAGGCATGAGCCACCATGCCCAGCCCCTTTAATGTTCTTAAATACCTAGTTAGTGTTCACATTTCCCCAGTCATCATATTTTTTTCACTATGTTTGAATTGAGATCCAGTTCTATGTCTGTCTTTGTAAGTTTGGAAATGATTGGTATTTCTCTTAGTTTTATGATCTCCTTTATCTTGTTGCCTTTTACCATGTGTTTTGCAGATATTTTCTCTCAATCTATGGCATGTCTGTTCTTTATTTTATTTTATTTATTTATGTTTTTGAGATGGAGTCTCGCTCTGTCGCCCAGGCTGGAGTGCAGTGACGCAATCTTGACTCACTGCAACCTCCACCTCCCAGGTTCAAGCGATTCTCCTGCCTCAGCCTCCCAAGCAGCTGGAATTACAAGTGGATGCCACCAAGCCCGGATAATTTTTGTATTTTTAGTAGAGATGGGGTTTCAACGTATTGGCTAGGCTGGTCCTGACCTCAAGTGATCCACCTCCCTCGGCCTCTTTAAGTGCTAGGATTACAGGCGTGAGCCACCGTACCCGACCTGTTCATTCTTTTAACAGTGTATTTTTTAAAAATCATGTTCTTGAATCATATTAACAGTGGTTTTTGCAGAGCAGTTTTTAATTTTAATGAAGTTTGACTTACCAGTTTTTTCTTTCATGGATTGTGCTTTTCGTAGTGTATCTAAAAAGACAGAGCTAAACTCAAGGTTATCAAATGTTATCTTCTAGGAGTTGTTTGTATAGTTTTGTACTTTATGTTTAAAGTGTAAAGTCTGTGTCTAGATTCCTTTTTTGCATGTGGACCTTCTGTTATATCAGCACCGTTTGTTGAAAAGACTATCCTTTCTTCATTAAATTGCTTCTGGTGCTTTGTTAGAGGTCAGTTGATAGTGTTGGGTGTGGTCTGTTTTTATGTTCTCCTGTTAATTAGTCATTTTCAGTCTTTGCCAATTTAACTGATTAAAAAATCTCATATACCAGCCTTGCCACATGGTGAAATCCGTCTTTGTTAAAAATACAAAAACTAGCCAAGCATGGTGGTGTGCGCCTGTATGTCCTACTACTTGGGAGGCTGAAGTGGGAGAGTCGCCTGACCTGGGGAGGCAAAGGTTGCAGTGAACTGAGATTGCACCCCTGAACTCCAGCCTGGAAGACAGAGCGAGACTCCGTCTTAAAAATAAATAAATAAACTCATATAAATTTGTATTTTAAAAAAACTATTCATATCCGTGTCTTCTGGACTCATTTTCTGTGAACTCCATGCCTGTTAAATTGTCTTTTTTCCCTTGTGGTCTTAAAAATGTCTGTGGTATGTTAAGGAACTTTATTATTATATTATATTTCTTTATTATTAATGTGTTTACAAATATTTTTCTCCGTGGCTTGTTCTATATAATATTTTTCTTTGGAGAAATTTCACATTAAATTAGTCAAAATTTAGTCTCTTCATGTGTGAATTTTTAGTTTTTGAATCACACTTAGATAAGTCTTCCTTACTCCTGTTTATCCATTTTGAAAATCGTCATTCAGTTTTATGTTATTTTTTACATGTACTATATTCCTTTAGTACAAATTAAGTATAGGAATAGACTTTTTTTTTAAAACTATATGAAATGGTTAAATTGGTATTTGATTCTATATCATTTTGATCCTGATTTTTTTGTTTTTGAGATAGGGTCTCACTCTGTCACCCAGGCTGGAGTGCAGTGGTGCGATCATGGCTCACCACAGCCTTCACCTCTCAGGCTGAGACGATCCTCCCACCTCAGGGCTGGGACTATAGGCACATGCCACTGTGCCTGGATAATTTTTTCAGTGTTTGTAGAGATGGGGTTTTGCCATGTTGCCCATGCTGGTCTTGAGCTCCCTGGCTCAAGTGATCTGTTCACCTTGGCCTCCCAAATTGCTGGGATTACAGATGTGAGCCATTGCCATCATACACCTGGGCGATCCTGACTGATTTTCATAACTTAACCTTGCAAAGTGGATATCTCTTTCTTTCTTTCTTTTTTTAAAGACAGAGTCTTGCTATGTTGCCCAGGCTGGTCTTAAAGACCTGGCCTTAAATGATCCTCCCATCTCAGCCTCCCAAGTAGCTGTGATTACAGGTGTGAGTCACTGTACCCAGCTATTTTTTCAATTTTTAAAAATTGTGGCAAAATATATGTAATAAAGGATTTATCATCTTTTAAAATTATACAGTTCAGTGATATGAAGTACATTCATATTGTTCTGTAGGTATCACCACCATCCATCTCCAAAACTGTTTTCTTCTTGTGAAACTGAATTTCTATATCCATTTAACGAAAACTCCCCATTCCAGTCTGGCGTGCTGGCACAAGCCTATAATCTCAGCACTTTGGGAGGCTAAGGTGGGAGGGTTGCTTGAGCCCAGGAGTTCAAGACCAGTCTGGGCAACATGGCGAGACCCCATCTCTATAAAAATTTAAAAATTAGCTGGATGTGGTGATGTGTGCCTGTAGGCCCACCTACTTGGAGGCTGAGATGGGAGGATCCCTTGAGCCCAGAAAGTCAAGGCAGCGATTACTGCCTCGCAAGTGCCTAAGCTATCGCATCACTGCTGTCCAGGCTGGGCCACAAAGCAACATCTTATCTCTAAAGAGATTAAAAATAACCCCGCGTCTTTTCTCTCTCCAGTCCCTGAAAGTCACTATTCTACTAATGTCTCCATAATTTTGACTATAGTACTTCATATAAGTATAAACATACAATATTTGTCTTTTTGCGATGGGCATATTTTACTTAGCATAATGTCCTGAAGGTCCATTGGTGTTGTAGCATATACATCAGAATACCCTTCCTTTTTAGGGCTGAATAATATTCCGTTGGATATATATACCGCATTTTGATGAGGCATTCATCTGTCTGTGGACACTTGGGTTGTTTCCGCCTTTTGGCTGTTGTGGATAGCGCTGCTGTGAATGTGAGTTTACAAATATCTCTTCAAGACCCTACTTTTAATTCTTTTGAGTACAGTATGTACCCAGAAGTAGAATTGCTGGATCATATAGTACTTCTGTTTTTACTTTTTTGAGGAACTGTCATACTGTTTTCCACAGTGTACTATTTTATATTCCCATCAACAGTGCATAAAGATTCCAATTTCTCTACATCCTTACCAACAGTTGTTTTTGATAGTAGCCATCCTAATGGGTGTGAGATAGTATCTTACTGTAGTTTTGACTTGTATTTCCTTAATAATTAGTAATACTGAGCACCATGTTATGTGCTTATTGGCCATTTCTATGTCTTATTTGGAGAAAAATCTATCCAAGTTCTTTGCTCGTTTTAAAATTGGATTGTTTATTTTTTGTTATTACATTTAGGAGTTCTTTGTATATTCTAAATGTTAATCACTTATCGATATACCATTTGCTAATGTTCTCCCATTCTGTGGGTTGCCTTTTTACTCTGTTGATAGTGTTTTCTGATGCACAAAATTTAAAAAATTTTATGATATCCATTTCTCTATTTTTCTTTGATTGTCTGCACCTTTGGTGTCATATCCAGTAAATCATTGCCAGACCCAATGTTGTGAAGCTTTGCCCTGTGTTTTCTTCTAAGAGTTTTTTTTGTTTGTTTGTTTTAGCTTGTACATTTTGGTCATGGATCTCTTTTGAGTTTATTTGTGTGTAATTTGTTAGGTAGGTGAGGGTCCAACTTCACTGTTTTGCACATGGACATTCAGTTTTCCCAGCACCATTTGTTAAAAAGTATGTCTTTTCCCTGTTGAACGATCTCAGCACCCTTGCTGAAAATCATTTGATCATAAATGGGAATTTTTTTTTTTTCCTTAGGGCTCTTTATTCTGTTCTGTTGGTCTATATATTTTAATACCAGTTCTGGTTTTACTTTTTAGGTTAAATCTTAAATCCATTTGGAATTTGTTAAAAGGAATGAGGTATAGGGTTCAGCTTTTTTCTTCAGATCATGTAGCTAATCCACATTATTATCACTCTCCATGATTCGAGATGCCCACTTTTATCATAAACTTTTTTATATATAGATTTTTTTTTTAAGTATTCCTTTGATCTTTAGCATTCTGTTCCTAGGCTAATCCCATACTATTTTATTTTCCCTATCTTGATAGATATGTTTTAATCCTTAGTAGGGCTGGTTTGTGGTCCTGATACCTTATAGTTTGTCTAATTTTGCTTCATATCATCATTGGACTCCTTCTATGACTGCTACCATGGATACTAATAAACCACATATAAATTACTCATCCATGTCACTATAACTCATAACTATGAATAAAACATAAGTTGGATTAATATCCATGGAAAAATAGCAAATGAATGGCTTATACTTCTTTTGTAATATTTCACCAGTCAATAAATCAGTACTGAATGTTCTCGTGCATCTCAAGGTTCACTCTGTCATTGGTCATGTAATACATTTAATATTTATCTTTTCTTACTTTATCATTTGTCTCTTTTAGCTTGAAAGTATTTTAAAGCTTGCAAATTTGTTTCTTGCCAGATTTATTTATTTTAATAACCTACGATTTGGGAATCAGGATAATGTAAACATAGCTTTTCCATGAGGATAAGCTCTATAAACATTGTTACAAATTTTTAAAAACTGTATTAATATGTATCTATGCAAATTCAGTGTTTTTGGATATTAGTTAAGCCATATCTCTATATTTTCATATCTACATATCTACACATAAGTATCAAAATCACCAAGTAAAAGAGAATAGTCATTTGTGAGGACAAAAGAAGAATGTTTTATTCCTCTTTTTCTTTTAGGTAAATCTGCAATTTTAAGTAAGGACTTTTGGTGTTTAGTAATAGGAAACTAATGATCCAAGAAATTATCTTATATATAATTATATTAATCTGTAAAAAGAAATGGCTTAGGAAATAGTACAAATAGAAATATCTTGCAAGTCTGTCCGCGTTTTTGAGGGCAGACACTTATACACGTTAAACATAGCTATTTTGAATCTAAATTAAGATATTTGCTTTTTAGCCCAACTCTTAAAGATGTTATTCAGGAAACAGAGATAACTCCAAATGAAGATTTTTATTGAACACACATGAACTGTTTTATGTAATGGGTGTTTTCAGAGAGACGTTCACATGTAGTTCTTTGCAGGCCACTGTAATTGAAGGAAGGGGCCAATTTGTGATTTCTCTCAAGCAATGAAATGTATATAATCCTTCTGTTTTTTTCAGTTTTTAAGTAGTAACTTTTATATGTTACTTAGTTTTTTAAATGCTAAGAAATGTGGTTTAATAAGTGGTTGCTAAGGGTTAGGGCTGGGGAGAGAGTGTTACTATAAAGGATGGTGCAAGGGAGATTGGGGTGAAGGAAGAATTTTATATATCTTCATGGTGGTGTTGATTACATGAATCTCTACAAGTGATACCATTACATGGACTAACACATCAAAAAAGTGCGCATAAAAACTGGTGAAATCGGAATATGATCTGTTCTGTAGTTTAGTTAATAGTTTTGTGCTGGCCGGGCACTGTGGCTCACACCTGTAATCCCAGCACTTTGGGAGGCCGAGGCAGGTGGATCACCTGAGGTTAGGAGTTCAAGACCAGCCTGACCAACATGGTGAAACCCCATCTCTACTAAAGATACAAAAAAAAAAATTAGGTATGGTGGTGGGCACCTGTAATCCCAGCTACTTGGGAGGCTGAGGCAGGAGAATTGCTTTAGCTGGGAAGTTGGAGGCTTCAGTGAGCCGAGATTGCGCCATTGTACTCTAGCCTGGGTGACAGGACTGAGACTCCATCTAAAAAAAAAGTTTTGTGCCAATTGTCAATTTCCTGGTTTTAATAATGTCCAGTGGTTAGTAAGATTTTATTCTGTTTGGGGAAGGATGCATCAGAACTCTGTGTTAGTTTTACACCTTCTTGTGAGTCTGAAACTATTGTAAAGTGAAGTTCTTTAAAATGCAGTGTATACTTCTATTTCGTATACTAACTAATACTTTTGTGTGTCTTAGAGGCAGATGTGTGACTTGACTTCTTAGAGTTCTTGAGGACTGGATGTTGCCTACATTTATTCAATCATTTAATTACTATTAATCAAGCATCTACAGTAAGAGGCAGTATAATGTTTTGGTTAAGCAAATAGTCTTTTGAGTTAGATCTGTTTCACATCCTTTCTCTGCTACTTTTTAGTTGTGTAACCTTGGAGAATTTACTTAATCTCTCTGAGCTTTTCTATCTAAATTGGGCATTGTTGATAATCTCTTTCAATAATGATGATAGGAATAGTGACTCATATTTACTGAACATGCACTATGTGACATGTTATTGTTTGCACTTTGTATAATTTAACTCATTTAATCCTCACAATTCTATGAGAAAGGTACCATTTTCACACTTTCAGAAGTTTAGTCACTTAACCAATATCACACAAGTAGGAAATGGAGATGCCTAGAATAAAACCCCAGCAGTCTAGATTTTCTGTTTTTGACTATATAGAACTAGCTTGTTGCACTAACCCTTCTACCAAGAATAACTAAAAAGCAGAATGAAATATATTTCACTTTGGGAGGCTGAGGCAGGAGGATCACTTGAGGCCAGGAGGTTGAGCCCAGCCTGGGCAACACAGTGAGACTTGGTCTCTACAAAAAATAAAAATAAAATTAGGCAGGCAAGATGATGAGCACATAGTCTAGCTACTTGGGAGGCTGAGGCAGGAGGATCGCTTGAGCCCAGGAGTTTGAGGCTGCAGTGAGCTATGATCATGCCACTGCACTCCAGCCTGGGTGACAGGCTGCATGTGGATATTCTGTTGTACCAGTACCATTTGTTGAAAAGACTGTCCTTTCCTCATTGAATTGCTTCTGGTGCATTGTCAGAGGTCAGCTGATTGCGTTGGGTGTGGTCTGTTTTTATGTTCTCCTGTTAATCAGTCATTTTCAGTCTTTGCCAATCTGATTAAAAGCTCTCATATACCAGCCTGACCAACATGGTGAAACCCCATCTCTACTAAAAACACAAAAATTAGCTGGGTTTGGTGGCACACGCCTGTAAATCCCAGCTACTTGGGAGGCTGAGGTAGGAGAATTGCTTGAACCTGGGAGGCAGAGGTTGCAGCAAGCCAAGATCATGCCACTGCACTCCAGCGTGGGTGACAGAGCAAGACTCCATCTGGAAAAAAAAAAAAAAAGCAAAAATAAACGGACTGCATTAAACAAAAAAGCTTCTGCACAAAAAGGAAATGATAAAATGAAGTGGCAGCCTATGGATTGAGGAAAAAACATTTGCAAACCGTATATCTGATAAGAGGTTAAAATCTACAATTTAGAAAGAACTCAGGCTGGGTGCAGTGGCTCATGCCTGTAATCCCGGCACTTTGGGAGGCTGAGGGAGGCCAATCACTTGAGGTTAGGAGTTCGAGACCAGCCTGGCCAACATGGTGAAACCCCGCCTCTATTCAAAATACAAAAATTAGCCGGGCATGGTGGCACGCGCCTGATTTCCCAGCTACTTGGGAGGCTGAAGCAGGAGCATCACGTGAACCCAAGAGACAGAGGTTGCAGTGAGTGGAGATGGCACCACTGCACTCCAGCTTCGGCGGCAGAGTGAAACTCCATCTCAACAACAGCATCAACAACAAAAGAACTCATACATCTTAGTAGAAAAACAACCCAATTAAAAAATACACAAAGTACCTGAATAGACATTTCTGCAAAGATACAAAAATGGCCAACAGACATATGAAAATGTATTCAACATCATTAATCATCAGGGAAATGGAAATGAGAGCCACTATGAGATGCCATTTCACACCCATTAGGATGGCTATTATCAAAAGTTAACATAATAAATGTGGTGAGGATGTGCAGAAAATAGAACTCTTGTGTATTGATTGTGGGGATGTAGATTGGTGCAGCCATTATGGAAAACAGTGTGGAGGTTTCTAAAGAAATTCAAAATAGAACTGCCACATGACCCAGCAATCCCTCTTCTGGGATTGTTCAGAAGAAATGAGATCACCACCTCATGAGGATATCTGCACTTCCATGTTTATTATAGCACTATTCACAATAACCAGGATATGAAAACAACCTGTTGACAGACGAATGAGTAAAGAAACTGTAGTATATACATAAAATAAAATATTATTCAGCCTTGAAAAATAAGATCTTGCCATTTGCCACAACATGATGAATCTGGTGGGCATTATGCTAAGAGAAACAGAAAGAAAAATATTGCATGATCTCACTTATATGTGGAATCTGGAAAAAAAATGGTCAAATATACAGAGATAGAAAATAAAACTGGTTTACTGGGTGGGGGTAGCAGAGGAACTAGGTCAGAGGTTGTAGAATAATAGATATGTAGGATGAACAAGTGTTAATATACAGTGTTAAGACTGTAAGTAACGAAATTGTACAGTATTTGGGATTCCTGCTAAATAAGTAGATTTTAACTGCCCTTGCCACAAAAACAAAATGGAAAACTATGCAAGATGATGGATATATTGATTTGCTTCATTATAGTAACATTGATACACATTTTGCTATATGTATCCCATACATCATGTGATACACCTTAAATATACACAATCAAATGTACTTTTAGAAGAAGAGAAAAATCTATACTAAACAAACTTAGTTAAACCAGTCCCTGTACTATGCCATGCCATAACTACCTCATAATGTGGTTGTTAGATCAGTTAGTCTTCTATAGAATTTTTAGTACTATCCTCCATGCATATTAAGTACCCAATAAATGTAACTCTTATGTTTCAAGCACCTTGTTTCCTAATATACTTAGTGTTTTTCCTCCATGTTGAGCAGATATAGTAAGGACTATGTCCTTTGCACTATTGTATGTATTGGTCTTTTAGGTTGCTTGATTTTTCAGTAGCTTCCATATTTATACATTTAATCCTTTTTTAATGCTTTCCATTTTCATTTAATTCACTGCTATGGCTGCTGTTATCTCTTATTTTGAATCTGGTTTTTGCTTATGATAATATGTGAATTATTTTATGCAGAAGTAATGTCTTTTGTAATGTTTCTGAACTAAATGGCATTATTTTTGTTTTCTCCTGGACTTTTATGAAAGTATTTAGAATTCTTGTTTCATAATTATCCATGTAGTGAATACAGATTTCCTCCATCATACATCAGTTGTCTTTTAGCATGAGAGCTTTTTATAGAATAGGTGGGGATGTAATTATTTATAAAATAATACTATATATCTGGTTAGAGAATCTTTGATCCTTTGCATTGTATGACAGTGTGTTGTACATTGGTTAAACAGCAGTTAGGGACTTGTCAAAAGACTGTTGTGTTCTGCTCTGCCTATGATGTTTCATTTAGCTTTTGGGGAATTCCCATTGCCTTTTGTTGGACTAAAGAAAAGGATTAGTATCAGTCTTTAATTTTTAAAATAATTAAATCATTTTAATCAATTAAAATGATGTGGCTCCCACCCTTTGGGAAGCTGAGGTAGGAGGATTGCTTGAGCCTAGGGAGTTAAAGACCAGCCTGGGCAGCAAAGTGAGACCCTGTCTCTACTACCCCATCATCACACACAAATTAACTGGGCATGGTACCTGCGGTCCTACTTGCTCAGGAGGCTGAGGCAGGAGGATGGCTTGAGCCCAGGAGGTCGAGGCTGTAGTGAGCTGTTACTGCACCACTGCACTCCAGCCTGGGTGACAGAATGAGACCCTGTCTATGTATATACATACACACACGCACACAGATACACACTTAGGGAATACAAAACTAGTTTCCCTAGACAAACAAAATTGGTAATTTTGGACGGAATTTGGCCTCCTGCCCATATGCTAGTAGGTACTTTTATATCTAGGGAGTATTATGCCTTTCAGAATTTACTAAACTTCGTAAGGGTATCAGGTAGGCTTTTCTTTTGGGAAAATACAGCACTTTGGGAGGCCAAGGCAGGTGGATCACCTGAGGTCAGGAGTTCAAGACCAGTCTGACCAATATGGTGAAACCCCATCTCTACTAAAAATACAAAACATACAGAACATGGGAATATAAAATTTGTTGTAGTTATTTTGGTGGGTAGCAATAATGACAACTATCTGTATCATCTTTTCTCTATTTTGAATATGGGGCTTAATTCTGGGAATTTTAAAATAATTCTTTTCTTATAAATTTTACCTGATAGTAACAAAATTGTGTAAGTACTTGCAAATTAAGTAATAATTTCTTCATAGCAAGTTATCTGAAATGAACTACCAAGGAAGTTAACTACTAGAGATGGAAGGTAGAACTCATTAATTTTTGTTTTATTTCTGTATTTATTACCATTCTTTTCATTTCTCTTTGAACAGGTTGTTCCTTTCAGCAGCTTTTGATGCAATACAGGAGCATACTTTATAACTTGAGCAATTGTTATAAATTAAAAATAGTAGGAAAGTTACATCCCAGATTAATGACAGCCATGTTGTATTGTTTAATAGGCAGTGAAATCAACTGTGCAGACCATCACTGTTGGAGGAGTGAGCACATCACAGTTTAAGACAATTATTCCTCTGGCAACTGCTCCCAATGTCCAGCAGATTCAAGTGCCTGGAAGCAAGTTTCATTATGTCCGACTTGTTACTGCCACATCAGCCAGTAGCTCAACCCAGCCAGTTAGTCAGAATCCCAGTACAAACACTCAGCCTCTTCAGCAAGGTTAGTAACCATTTTTTAAAAACAGTAATTCTTGATTTTAACATGATTAAAGAACATTTGTCCATTTCTTGCTGAAATCCTGATGAAGAGTGGCATTTCAACTGAGTATGAGCCAGTAACTGGTGCAGAAGGCAGTGAAATAGAATGAGAGTTGCGTATAACTGTAGTATTCTTTCTGCTGGAAGTTGGTACACAGTGTGCTGTTATACCAGATAATAGTAATTATTTGTTAATTTGTGGTTAGCCATTTTATTGCTGGTTTTAAAACCTGCCATTTATGCCAGTGGGATACACTTAGATGGAACCAAATTATGTATTTTATTTGCTGAACTATAAAGCCCCTTGATAGGGTTTGGGTCAGTTGAAATGACAAATAGGCAAGGTAAATATAAGTAAGAACTTAATGTCACTTTTTACTTATTTTGAATCTATAATTGCTACTAAAATAGTGATTAAAAGGCCAGGCACGGTGGCTCACACCTGTAATCCCAGCACCTTGGGAGGCCGAGGCAGGCGGATCACCTGAGGTCAGGAGTTCAAGACCAGCCTGGCCAATATGGTGAAACCCCCTGTCAACTAAAAATACAAAAATTAGCCAGGTGTGGTGATGTGCGCCTGTAGTCCCAGCTACTCAGGAGGCTGAGACAGGAGAAGTGCTCGAACCCGGGAGGTGGAGGTTGCAGTGAGCCGAGATCATGCCATTGCACTCCAGCCTGGGTGACAGAGTGAGACTCCATCTCAAAAAAAAAAAAAAAAAAGTGATTAAAATGTTTTATTTTGCTTAGTTGTATTTTCCCTAAAGGATATTCCTGTTTGTTGTCCTACTATTTTCTGTGTTTGTGTTTAACTCTTTTTACCACCTGATATACATCCATAGACACGTAAATGACCTTTTTCATATTTATCTACTTTTCTAAAAATTAAAGGGTATGAAAGGATCAGGATAGTTCATAGTTTAGGGCTTACGTGTTTCCTTGTTTTATATTCTAACAATGTCAAGAAGCAGTTGATGGCAATTGAATGATATATTGTTTATCGAAAGTAAGTAGAAGAATTAAAGACTAGTTGGTTACTCTTTTTTATTAAGAGATCAAAGGGTAGGTCAGACGCTGTGGCTCACTCCTGTAATCCCAGCACTTTGGGAGGCCAAGGATCACCTGAGGTCAGGAGTTTGTGGCCAGTCTGGCCAACATGGCGAAACCCCATCTCTACTAAAAATATAAAAATTAGCTGGGTGTGATGTCACATGCCTGTGATCCCAGCTACCCAGGAGTTTGAGGCAGGAGAATCGCTTCAACCTGGGCAGAGGAGGTTGCTGTGAACTGAGATTGCACCACTGCACTCCAGCCTGGGCGACAGAGCGAGACTCTATCTCAAAACAAAACAGAACAAAACAAAACAGATCAGAGGGTAGTCTGAAGGTCGTGAATTATCTTGATTGATTCTTCACAGTTACAGTTGGAACTCCTTGTTCTACCTTTTTCCCCTTCTTACTGCTATACTTGAGTAGTCTAAAATAAAAAATAAAAAAAAAGATCAGATCAGAGATTTGGAGCTATCTGTTGCCAATAGCTGGTTCACCTGAGGGAACCTATAGAAGAATAAAACCTATTTATTTCTCTTTCAAATTACTGAAGGGAGAAAACAGTAAGCAGTATTTTAGTACATATTCTATTAAATTAGACACAGCAAGCAGTTATATTTTCTAATTCTTTTTAAAACTGATTTTGGAATAAAATCATTATCATAATCTTAGTGAGGGGAAAACTGAAACATCCATATTATTGACTAAGGGAGTCAAATTTTATATTCTCTCAATACTTAGACTTAGCAGGGTACTGAGAGAAGTGCTGTAAGTCCAATCTACTTAGGTAGTACGATGATGATGATGATAGAAAGTGGTCATTAGATACAACTGGTTGTATTTTATGTGTGTGTGTGTATGTGTATAATAGTATGCTGAGAATCCATATAATGGATTAAACCTAATTAATGTTAACATTAATTTATTCTTTAGGAAGAGTATGACTTTCGTATAAGGAAGATCCAGGGAGAGTGGAGGAATGGGATGGACATTTCAAAATAGAGTATTGGCTGGGCACGGTGGTGCACACCTGTAATCCCAGCACTTTGGGAGGCCGAGGCGGGCGGATCGCTTGAGGTTGAGAGTTTGAGAACAGCCTGGCCAACGTGGTGAAATCCTGTCTCTGCTAAAAAAATACAAAAATTAGCTGGGCGTGGTGGTGCACACCTGTAATCCCAGCTACTTGGGAGGCTGAGGCAGGAGAATCACTTGAACCTGGGAGGCAGAGGTTGCAGTGAGCTGAGATCGCACCACTACACCCCAGCCTGGGCAACAGAGCAAGACTCTGTCTCAAAAAATAATAAATAAGTAAAATTCAGTATTGACTGGTGCCTCCATTTCCAGCTTTATATCTGTCTTTCTGCCTGTCTCTACTTCTCTTTTTCTCCTTGCCACCTGGCAATCCCTCACCACTCTTCTGCTTCCCTTCAGGTTCCTTTTTTGCTTTCCACCTTGAACATTGCCTCTCTGTTCTCCCCTATATCTCTCTGCCTTCTTCACCTCACTCTATACCCTATTCCCACCCAGCCACATACATATACTGCCCATGTTATTTCCCTTATATCCATCTATATTTTTCTGTTTTTGTCTTTCTCTCCTGTCCCATAAAAGATCTGGATATATATAATATATATTATTTCACAGGAATAACAAATGCAATTTTTATTAGAGTTACACTAAATAGTTGCTCTAGTTCATCAAATATATTAATGTCTCTTTATGAAGAGTTTACTTAAATGCCAAAGGGGCTTATCTTGTACATTTTTCCCCAAAAGTTGTACAAGAACTAATGTTCAAAGGCTCCACCATGTTAATCACTAGTTCAGTGGTGGGCAGCATAGTAGAAGAACTCAGGAAAGTGCTTGGTTATGCTTTTCAGAATACAGCCTATCATCTCGGTGAGGGAGGAAACCAATTTAAGAAGTTAAAAAGCCTCAAACACTTGCAGGTATGGTTTCTGAAGTTTGGAAGGAGGATATTCTAAAGGATTGTTCAGAGTTCCTGCCAAAGACTAAACACTAAACTATTATGCCAGCCTCTATGAAAACTGAAGTAGTAGTTAGTAATGTGCGCTAAGGTAAGGAGGAGGAGAAATGCAGACAGTTGACTTAGTTACATAACATCCCCTTCCATAGGTATTTTATAGTATTCTGTTTTATGACCACTTGATTTTATATTTTCTACATTCCCCAGGCTTCAGTTAAAACTCAGCATGCAAGTGTCAAACCTATGTAAATTTCAGTTTCTAAGTTTTTTTTACCGGGCCAGGGAGGGTGTGTGTGTGTCTGTGTGTGTGTGACTGTGTGTGCACACACACATTTGTGCATGTGTATGAGGAGAGGGCAGGGATAGTCCCCATTTAATGTGATGGAGGGCAGGTCACTCTCCTTCCCAGTTATTTCTCAGGACCACCAGGATGTTTTTGGATTCCACTGGTCATTGCTCTCACTTCAGAATCACTGCACTGTGCTCATGGAACAGCGACTGTCATCTCTCCCAGGAGCAGGTGGTGGAGGGAGTCCAGTCTGCTGTGTCCTAAGCGGGAATTCAGGCTCTCCTTTTAATTCCTTCTAGCATTGCTGAGACCAATCTACAATGGTTATTATAACCTTGCTAATGCTTCAGTATAATTGAGGAAAATTCAAACAGAACAGGTATCAGATGTCACACTGCTCCAGTATTTCATACAGGAAGAGAGTCATACACTCTTTGTATAACAACCTTACTGAGATGTAATTCACATATACCATAAAGTTCACCCTTTCAAAGCATACAATTGACTGGTTTTTAGTATATTCACAAAATTGTGCCACCATCACCACTAATCATATACTCTCTCTAGACATCTCCTCCTCTCCCTCCTTCCCCCTAGTTTGTCACCTTGCTGCAGTGGCCTGCTGCCTTTTAAATCAGAGTGCCTACTCTAAGATTCTCTTCTAGGACTCTCAGCTTTTTGGTCTTTAGCCATCATCCTTCCAGTCCCCACCAAAAGCAAAAAAAAAAAAACAAAAAAACAACAACAAAAAAACAAAACTGCTGATATCATAGTAGCCTTTCTATCTAAGGAAATTTATTCTTTTTTGTTTTGTTGAGAATTGTCTCAACCTCTCTTTCAGACCAGGCTCTAGGCCTTACTTTTACATCAATGAAACCTGAAGAGATGTCATTTCTATCTTCTTAAATGTCTGCTTTTAACAGTGGAAATGACAGTAGGCAGTTTTTAAAACTGCACTTCTTGTTGGTCCAAACGTATATGTCTAGTGCCAATGTCTTTCCTGAATTTCATCCCAGTATTTCTCCATGTCAAGTTTCATCCTCCCTTTAAAACAGCTCATTCTTGAGTTTTTAGTTCTAATAACTGTCATTTTCCTGGTCACTTGAAAGCTCTGCAGTGGTTACATTTTCTTCGCTTATACCTACAGTTCCTACCATTCAGTGGTTGGTTGGTAAGTCATGATCCTTTCACCTACACCAGGTCTCCTGCATCTGCTCTCTCTGTTTTATTCCCATTGCTGTCACTCCAGATCAGACCCTCATTTTTGTGCACTCTTCTGACTTGTCTCTTGCAACTCCATTCTGTTTTATGCACTGCTGCCAAATACAATTAATTTTTCTTTATTTCGATATAATTTCTGTATTTAAAAATCCCTAGAAACTTCTCATTGCATACTGAATTAAAAATACAGATTAAATATAGAGTCCTACCCTAACATTCAAGGTCCTCAATAAATGTCTGCAATGTGCCTTTTTGCCTGTGTTTGTCTACGTTAATCCCAGGTATTAGCCAGATGGTTTGTTCATCAACATTTGTGACTATGCTTTGCAGCTTCCCAAGATTAAGCCTCCACTTCTCATGTTTCTGTCTCTGCGTGAAATGCCCTTCTCCAGTCTGTGTGCCCTCCATGCGGCCGGCCTATTGATTGGGGCCCATCTCAGTACTCTGTCCTCCATGTGCTTTTTCTATATTTCCATCCTCTGCAAATTATATATCCTCTTTCCTCTAAACTCCCACAGCTCTTCATGTATCTTCTTTAATAATATTTATCTTGGCCGGGCGCGGTGGCTCACGCCTGTAATCCCAGCACTGTGGGAGGCCAAGGCGGGCGGATCACGAGGTCAGGAGATTGAGATCATCCTGGCTAACACGGTGAAATCCTGTCTCTACTAAAAATACAAAAAAATTAGCCGGGTGTGGTGACAGGTGCCTGTAGTCCCAGCTACTCGGGAGGCTGAGGCAGGAGAATGGCGTGAACCTGGGAGGCGGAGCTTACAGTGAGCCGAGATCACGCCACTGCACTCCAGCCTGGGTGACACAGGGAGACACCATCTACAAAAAAAAAAAAAAAAAAAAAAAAAAACTATATATATTTATATTTATTTGTCTTATTTGGGCACCTGCCTAATCTGCTGAACTAGATTGTAATCTCCCTGACAGCAGAGGTCTAGTGCTTTAGGTTTCCTGAAACAATGTCCACAGTGCCATTTATATAGTAGCAGCAGTTGTAACAACAATGATGGCAGCTAATATTTAGTGAGCATTTACTGTTTGTTGGGCAGTGTTCCGATCAATTTTCATGAATTATCATATACTTAACCCTCATATGCCATAAGGTAGATGCTCCCCATATTGCAGATGAGGATACAGGCAAAGAGAGCTTAAGTGCTTAGAAGACAGCAGAACTGGGATTTTAATGCCCTGGGTCTTATGACTTTAGAGCCCATGTTCTTATCCTTTTTGCTGTGCTGCCTTTTAGTATGTATTCTGTAAATATTGAATTACACTGGCTGGGTGCAGTAGCTCACGCCCATAATCCCAGCACTTTGGGTGGCTGAGGCGGGTGGATCACCTGAGGTCAGGAGTTCGAGACCATTCTGGCCAACATGGCAGAACCCAGTCTCTACTAAAAATACAAAAATTAGCCGGATGTGGTGGCGTGCGCCTGTAATTTTAGGTACTTGGGAGGCTGAGGTATGAGAATCGCTTGAACCTGGGAGGCGGAGGTTGCAGTGAGCTGAGATTGCACCACTGCACTCCAGCCTGGGTGATAGACAGAGCGAGTCTCCGTCTCAAAAAAAAAAAAAAAGAGAGAGAAAAAAAAAAAGACCCAAGAATGACATATTCTGTGGTTTGAATAGAAACAGCAATTAGAAATAGTAGTATAGAGTGCTGTTGTTACTCAAGCTTATAAATGACAGTTCTTTTATTTATACATTTCATTTGACTGGATTAGGTACTGAATGTATAAATCATCTGAATACAGATTGAGGTATTTTCATTTGAATGTCTTGAACCTACAAATATTCCTTCATAAAGTGGATAGACTGTAGTCACCTTAGATATAAGTTCTCTGGTAGATGGGGTAAGCGATTTTGAAAGGTAACTATCCTGATTAAAGATTGCTCAAATTAGGAATCAGATGGAATTCTTTAAGCTCTTTTATGAGAAAAACTTGGGAGAGCTAAGTATTCTTAAGTGTTTTAAATACTATTTTCTGTAAATAACTTGTTCACCCTTTTTTTGTTTTTTAAAAAGCAAAGCCAGTGGTTGTTAATACAACCCCAGTGCGGATGTCAGTTCCAATTGTCTCAGCTCAGGCTGTCAAACAAGTGAGTATCACATAACTTCTTTCTGAGTCTTTCCCAAATAGACGAGTTACTTTTTAAATAGAACGTTAAGATTTAGGTGCAAGAGATTTATACTGAATTGAACAGCTGTAAAATTTATTTTGTGGTCATTGATGTATGTCCCTTCTTTTTAGGTTGTTCCAAAACCAATCAATCCAACTTCACAAATAGTAACTACTAGCCAGCCACAGCAACGGCTTATCATGCCTGCCACACCACTGCCACAGATCCAGCCCAACCTCACTAACCTGCCACCAGGCACTGTCCTGGCACCGGCTCCGGGAACAGGGAATGTGGGTTATGCAGTGCTTCCAGCTCAGTATGTTACTCAGGTATGTGGAAAAAATGAAGTCATTGTATTGCAAAAGTGATAACGGGGTCCAAGATGTCTAGTGCTATCACAGAAACTACTCAAACACATCTAACTCAGTATTGAAGTGGCACTTTCCAAAATCTTAAAATGTTAACCCAAACCTTTAAGTTTATTTCTATGTACCTTTAGCATTTAGAAATATATAACAGAGGTCAGATATACAAGTCAGACAATTTGGAGCTGAGAGCAGCTTGGCAAGAGCACAAGGCTGTGGCGGTATGATAGAAAATAGACTGAAGTTAAAATCGGCAGAGTCCAAATGAATTTAGAAAAGACCGTGGCTGTTACAAAGCTCTTCCTCACACATCAGTTTGATGCCACTGACTTGGAAAATAAGTCCAAGTTTATTTATTGGAAAATAAACTGTGAGATGCATTTCCAGGTGACGTATCTTTAGCGATCTGTCTACTCTTACTGGTCATCTTTAGAATGAAAGACAGGGAAACAAACCCACACGTGTACTTTTTAATGAAATATACTCTGGAATATGTTTTGTGGCTATTGATAAAAAGAATAATGTTCAGTATTTTTGTCATAAGCATTTCTAATGTTTAGAAGTTGGTGTAAAATAGAAACTCAACTATTGTGCATGTAACTTATTCTCTGTAATTTGTAGTGTGATAAATGATCAATATAGTACCTGTTTTATTTGTAAGTAGGCACATTGCATTTTTCTAGCCAAAACAAGTTATTACAGTACTTCGAGAGCATTCATCTAGAATTTCCTATCATTCTGACATACTTAACTCTTCTGTGAAATACTTTCTTTATATTTGTACTATGTAGTACTATAAAATGTTCACATTATTTTCACCTATAGTATTGGTTTGAGTCTTTAAAAGAGCTCTGTGAAGTATGTGTTTGTATGAAATTCTCCATTGTGTTTTTCTTATTTTAATAGATGAATTTGTATTGCTTACCTTATCATACCTGAGAATATTGTCCGTTTTTGGAAATATGATCTAAAATTAATTGTCTTTACATGTAGCTACAGCAGTCTTCATATGTATCAATAGCAAGCAACTCTACCTTTACTGGAACATCTGGTATCCAGACCCAGGCACGGCTTCCATTCAATGGGTGAGTATTTTGAAAATAGGTACATAAGTTGTTAGATCAGCTTAAATGCAACAATAAATATATATATTCCAAACTACATCCTCTTTGACTTTTTTCCCCTCAAAGCTATGTAAGCATGCCTCTAAAATACTTGTTGAAATATTTCAAACAGAAAAATTACAGAAATAGTCAATTCCCAAATACTCTATTCAGGTTCACCAATTTTGCTACATTGGTTTTATTATTCTCTTTCATTCTGAGTATGTTTCCAAAATGATGATGCTAACTATTTTTTATCTTTATTTTTCGAGACAAGGTCTTGCTCTGTTGCCCGGGCTGGAGTGCAGTGCTGTGATCTCAGCTCACTGCAACCTCCACCTCCCAGGCTCAAGCAATCCTGCTTCAGCCTCCTGAGTAGCTGGAACTGTATGCGCAGGCCACCATGCTCTCCTAATTTTTAAATTTTTTGGTAGCGATGCAGTCTCACTATATTGCCCAGGCTAATCTCCAAGTCGGGCTCAAGTGATCCTCCTGGCTCAGTCTCCCAAAGTGCTGGGATTCCAGGCTTGAGCCACTGCACCTGCCCAACTATTTTAAAAATTATGTTAGGTCCTTGTTTTTTGTTGATGTTTATTTATCTGTTAATTACTGCCTTTGCAATCTCAGCTTAGAAGCCGTGCTTAATTACCCGGAATCAGTCCACATCCCACTTCCATTTCCTCCTCCACACACTCCTTTTCCTCACTGCCTTTTTATACTTGAATCCCAAGAGTTTTGAGGCAATCTCAACTTTGTTTTCTTAGAAGGGACAGTGTTTGTGGAGTGTTCTTTAGCAGCTATTGATAACTTCTTTTTAAAAAATTATTCCATATCTTGTCTTTACCTCTTTTCATGTTACAACTTGCCTTTGGACCTAATGTAAACAGAACAACATAGCAAACTTTTTATTTTAGATGGACACATTTAACATTGGTTAAAAACTTTATTTCTGGAACGATTTATAGATTGGAGACTTTTCTAATCTTAAATTAGTTTTAGGTCTAATTTTTAAAATTTTAAATTAATTGTAGCAACTAAATTAATTTTAGTTACTATTAATTGATTAAATGTATATATTTTTTCTATCTGTACAGCATAATCCCATCAGAGTCTGCCAGTCGGCCCCGAAAGCCCTGTAATTGTACAAAATCACTGTGTTTGAAATTGTAAGTGTTGTTGCCACTCTTTGCTCATTTAATATAATTAGAAATGCTCTTAAAAGTAAATGGAGTTAACTAAAAATTTTTAACAGACCAAAGCTTGTAAGTCTAAGTAATTTAAATAAACATATAAGTCAATGTTTGCACATATATGGCAGTATAAAAATATTTCATTCATTTTAGAAAGGAATATTAGAGTCCTTACTATACATGAATCACTGGAGTAGGGGTTAGGGACATAGCAGCATGAGACAGACATAGCTTCTGCCCTTAATAATGTTTGATCTTATTCATGACTTTTGTATTTGGTCTACTATGTGAAGAGATGATACTCTAGGTAGTTTTAAAAATCATTGAATGGTTAATTTGCTTATTAGCATTATAAAGATTTGACATGAACTAGTTAAATGAAAAGCATTAGTCTTATTGGGGCATAGAATCCAAAGAAGTACTACTATAACTCAAATGAGCCAGCTCAGCTATTAAAATATAGCCAGTGTTCTTCCTTTTTCAGAATTGTGAAATGCCTGACTTTGGGGGCACATAAAATTACATAGCTCTTGTGCGATAGCTGTTACTGGTTGGACTAAGTTTTTTAGGTCAAAATTCTAGGACTTGGTGATTTAAACTTTGAGCCTTAGTATGCGGTTGACAATATATGTTGTTAACTCTTCAACTGGGTAGCTGAGTAGATTTCTGAAATGATTTACCACATATGTAGTACATGTACAATATATATATAATGTATGCATATATAATCAGGTAATTAGTAGTTTTCCTTAATAATGACTTTTTACCTATACTGACTTTTACCTTTCAGATATTGTGATTGCTTTGCAAATGGTGAATTTTGCAACAACTGCAATTGTACTAATTGTTATAACAATTTGGAACATGAAAATGAAAGGCAAAAAGCAATAAAGGTGATTATTTTTTATTTCATTTAACTGACAGAAATATCCAGTTTCACCAATTTTTTAAATAACTCAGTTGTCTTGCAAAGAAACATTTCAATTCCTTTTGCAGTGTTTAAATTTCATCTACTGTGATTTAACTCTGATATTTGATCTGTTTTGCTAGGCATGCCTTGACAGAAATCCAGAAGCCTTTAAGCCTAAGATTGGGAAAGGAAAGGAGGGAGAATCTGATCGACGTCATAGCAAAGGATGTAATTGCAAACGATCAGGATGTCTTAAAAACTACTGTGAATGCTATGAGGTGAGATGCTGGGTGGTGAAAATAATATCTTTTAAGATATTTTAGAAAGGACATACTACAAAAATTTACTTGAAAATTGGGAAATCACCTTGCTATTGCAGTTTGAAAATATGCGCAGTTGGCACAGAGGCCCTTGTTTGAGGAAATATGAGGCAGGCTTTCGAGCCTCCTTAGCAGGGCTTCGGAGGAATACCTTGGGTTTACTGTTACAGCCTGGGGTCTTATTGGGTGATTTACCATAACTTCTTGGCCATTATGCCCAGAAATATGCATGCAGATCAGAACACCAATATACTGATTTTCAATAAAAATAATAGTATCAAAGTGGATTGGAAACTCTCCAGCAGTGATTCTCACCTGAGGTGCAGTTCTTATTGTTCTTCACAGGCTTCTTAGAAATATATGGCCGGGCACGGTGGCTCACACCTGTAATCCCAGCACTTTGGGAGGCAGAGGCGGGCAGATCACTTGAGGTCAGGAGTTCGAGACCAGCCTGGCCAACATGGTGAAACCCCGTCTGTACTAAAATACAAAAATTAGCTGGGCATGGTGGCGGGCGCCTGTAATCCCAGCTACTCAGGAGGCTGAGGCACGAGAATCGCTTGAACCCGGGAGGTGGAGGCTGCAGTGAGCCGAGATCATGTCACTGCACTCTAACATGGGCAACAGAGCAAGACTCTGTCTCAGACAGATAGATAGATAGATAGATAGATAGATAGATAGATAGATAGACAGACAGACAGACAGACAGACAGACAGACACAAACAAAATAGCCTGCATCCCACGGTACAGTCTGGAAATTAAAGGATTATCTTGACCAAAATGCTGGTTATGCCCACTCGAAAAGCACACTGCTCTGTGGAAAACCAAAGTATGTTAAGAAGTTTGCTTTGTGAGCATAAAAATAGGAAAGGGGGATCTGGCACATTGCCGGATGAGGTTACTGGTCACAGCAGGCGATTGTCTCCATTTTCACCGTTTTGTTGTTCCACTGAGCTGGTTCTTTTTACTTCTGGGTCAGGCATCTTCTCTGGAAGATGCAGTTGAAACTCTGCTTTGGCAAAAGGCATGTAAATCTTCCCCTTCTTGCTTTAGACACAGTTCTATATAGTTTTATTTTAGAAGCTTATGTGTAACAATCTAGTGATTGAGATTAACCCTAGATTACCATAATTGGTTTCTGGGTATGCCTGAAACTTTACTGACAGTGTTTTGGGTGGTTGTGTTATTCCTGTTCTTGGCTCTTCTCATACTCTCATATATTTTCATTCTTTCTTATTCTCAAGAGAGAATTAATTAATTAGTTTATTTATTTATTGGCAGAAAGCCTAGCTTTGCACTTGCTGAAGGTCTGCCCTGCCACAGGAGCATGTCCTCCAGTTCAATGCCCTCTCCTATGCAGCATGTGTCACATGAAAGATTTTGTGTATTGCATTTGCTGTGAATGCAAATGAATTCTTTCCTAATCTACTTATTTACAAAGTCAAATACTACTCTCAGGAAGTAAAGTAGGAGAGTAACATCTTGTTAGTTCTGCAGATGATCTGAATGAAAATTGCATAGAGAGACAAGTTTTTTGTTGTTGTTGTTTTTTTGCGACGGAGTCTCGCCCTGTCGCCCAGGCTGGAGTACAGTGGTGCGATCTTGGCTCACTGTAATCTCCGCCTCCTGGGTTCAAGTGATTCTCCTGCCTCAGCTTCCCAAGTAGCTGGGATTACTGGCGCCTGCCACCATGCCCAGGTAAGTTTTGTATTTTTTTTTTTTTAAATAGAGACAGGGTTTCACCACGTTGGCCAGGTTGGTCTCGAACTCAAGTGATCTACCCACCCATCAGCCTCCCAAAGTGTTGGGATTACAGGCGTAAGCCACTGTCACAACTTGATTTTTTAAACTGTCTTAAGGAACATCTCCAAATCCAACAAGCCAGTTTCATCCAGTGTTGGAATCTTTTTTAGTCTTTCTTCTTTTGAATACCTGATGAAATAGCTAGCTTGAGTTTAGAAGCCATACAAAAGTTGTCATGAATATGTATGTAAAAATTAACACTTTTTTTTTTTTTTTTTTTTTGAGCCGGTGTCTCACTCTGTTGCCAAGGCTGAAGTGCAGTGGTGCGATCTCGGTTCACTGCAAGCTCCGCCTCCTGGGTTCACACCATTCTCCTGCCTCAGCCTCCCGAGTAGCTGGGACTACAGGCACCCGCCACCACGCCTGGCTAATGTTTTTGTATTTTTTAGTAGAAACAGGGCTTCACCGTGTTAGCCAGGATGGTCTTGATCTCCTGACCTTGTAATCCGGCCGCCTCGGCCTCCCAAAGTGCTGGGATTACAGGCGTCAGCCACTGCACCTGGCCAACATTTCTTTTGAGAACGTGGAAATTTATGTAAAGTTGGATCAGAAGGGCAAAGTGACCCTTTCATGTATATGGCATTGAATAATCAATACATGCTGGGCATATGAAATTCAGACATATATGAACTAACCATTTAATTGAACTGGTTAACAAATCTGTGAATTAATAGAAGTAGAAAAGGTACTGGACTGGTTGAAAAGCTGGAAGAGAGAGCCCTGCCCTACCTATTCTAATGAAGTTTTGTCAGGACAGATACACTGTCTGGTAACAAATTTATCATTCCAAAAGTTATGTACCAAAAAATGGAGAAACTTAGAATATACTGAACTATGAATAGCAGCGGCTAATTGGCTGTAAATTAGCTGTGGGCTTATCTGACATTTTGTGTTGAATTGTTCTTTTGACACCTTTTTCTTCAGCTGAATTGGCTTTTTAATCCCGTTGGTTTGCATCTGGACAACACATTCATGTTTCCTTTCAATGCCTATAGGCTTGCTGATTGGATGAATGGCTACCCACCTTATTTCATGGTTGTGTCTTTTCTTGTGACCTTTTTCCTCCCGTCCACGTCTTTTTTTTTTTTTTTTTTGGTACAGGGGAAGTTAAATTAGCCAAGCTAAGTGTCATTGTAATTTCTCCATCCTGAGCTCCAGTTAGACACTATTAATGTCTTTCTTATGGTTCTTAAAATATAAAGAGAATTAAAATATATATATATATATATATATAATCTAAATTACCATTATTGGTATGTTTTCCCCACTCTGAGGTCAGGAATTTTCTCTCTTCATCACTAGATGCTTATTAAGTATTGCTTTAGTTAGATTACTAGTCAGGCTCACAGTAACCCAGTTAACACAAACTTATATCCATTTATTCCTTTGGTAAATGGAATTTATTGGTGTCTTATAAGAAAGGAGCAGAGTAAATGTGTTTATAATGCAGTCCATTTATCTTACTAGGTGGTATAGAGAGAAAGGACAGTTTTATTTATTTATATAGACATGGGTTCACTGAAGAAAATGCAGCTAACAAAAACATACTCAAATTCATTAGAAATCAGGGAAATATAAATTAAAGAACAGTGAAATCTCACCTTATCACCCACACCATCAGATTATAAATTTTTTTTTTTTTTTTTTGAGACGGAGTTTCATTCTTGTTGCCCAGGCTGGAGTGCAGTGGCGTGATCTCGGCTCACCACAACCTCCACACCTCCAGGGTTCAAGCGATTCTCCTGCCTCAGCCTCCCGAGTAGCTGAGATTACAGGCATGTGCCACTGGCTAATTTTTTTTTCTCTTTAGTAGAGACGGGGTTTCTCCATGTTGGTCAGGCTGGTCTTGAACTCCCGACCTCAGGTGATCCTCCCACCTCAGCCTCCCAAAGTGCTGGGATTACAGGCATGAGCCACCGTGCCTGGCATAAAATGTTAAAAGGAATTATAATATCCATTGTTGGAGGGAATGTGGGAAATCCTTCCTTTACATGTTGCTGATGAGATGTGAGGTATTACAGCCGTTTGAAAAAGCAATCTGGCCGGGCACGGTGGCTCACGCCTGTAATCCCAGCACTTTGGGAGGCCAAGGCAGGCGGATCACTAGGTCAGGAGATCGAGACCATCCTGGCTAACACAGTGAAACCCCTCTCTACTAAAAATGCAAAAAATTAGCTGGGCGTGGCGGTGGGAGCCTGTAGTCCCAGCTACTTGGGAGGCTGAGGCAGGAGAATGGTGTGAACCCAGGAGGCGGAGCTTGCAGTGAGCTGAGATCGTGTCACTGCACTCCAGCCTGGGTGACTGAGCGAGACTCCGTCTCAAAAAAGAAAAAAAATTAAAATACACGACCTGTTATCCAGTGAGCCCAATTCTAGAAATCTAACTCAGATAAATAAAAAGGCATAATGTATACCAAAAAAAATACTCTTTATGCATCATTTGTGGTACCCAAGAACTGGAAACAAAAATAAACACCCATCAACAGGGAAAATGAAAGGCCAAAAAAATAGACACATCATACCAGGGATTTACACTTAGCCGTTAAATACAATGAATTCAAGCTATGCCAGATGACTTTGGAGGGATTCCATGAGTTGTAGTATAAGAAAAGCAAGATGCAGAAAAGCAGGTATATGATTTTGAAAAACTAAAAAGTGAAAGTTCTGTATTTGTGTATATACATAAGGTCTACGGTTTTATATAAATATATGACATTTTTACATGAAAATATATATTTATATAAAATGTAAAACACACCCTAGTTTCATATGGGTTATTGAAGGGTTTTGGGAATCTGAAGTCCCTCCCGAACTCCCTCTTCAGATTAAAATAGCATAATAGAATAATAAAAATAGCATCTATGAAATCCCTTTAATATGAAATTATATACATATGCATAAATGGGAGGTCATCTACATGTTAGTGATGATTTGATTGAGGTGGCTGGATTCTGGATGACCCTTATTTTTGATATTTTAATGTATCATTCATGTTATGAAAAACATGTGTTATTCATATCTGAGGAAAATCTATATCCATAGTGGGGGGAAACTGACATGGAAGGACACAGCCACAAATGTTATACAGCCACTGTCAGACTTAAGAATACCTAACCTAGCTAGCCACATGTGTAGTTACTGTTTGTCAGCCAGAGATGCTTCCATCTAATCTTATTATCAGTTGACCAGGTAATGCTATTAGCTGTTGATTTGATCATGGCATCTACTTCCAGTAATGTATTTTGGTTTTGATTTGGAAACTTTTCTTTTGTAAATCTTTTAGGCAAAAATAATGTGTTCCTCAATATGCAAATGTATTGGCTGTAAGAATTTTGAAGAAAGCCCGGAAAGGAAGACATTGATGCATTTGGCAGATGCAGCTGAAGTAAGGGTACAGCAACAAACAGCAGCCAAGACGAAGTTATCCTCTCAAATTTCAGACTTGCTTACTAGGCCAACACCAGCTTTAAATAGTGGAGGCGGAAAGTAAGTCAGTATTTTAATCTTTTTATAGTATTTCCCAAATACTCACTTTTGATAAAGTTTCTTTTCAGGGGGCAAAGTTGAGTTTATACTTTTGGTTGTTGCAAACCTGATTTTTGCATTTTCTTTCCATCTTTAGTTACTTGTAAAGGAATTTAAAGGTAACAGAAGCCACTGTCAGATTATTGGGCAGTTCGAAAATGCACAGTAATGATTTAGTCCACTGTGCTTAATTCCTACTAAGATGAGGTAATTATGTAATTTGAGGAATCCCAAAGAAAACCAGATGTTTCATATGTCTCGCTGAACGTGTAATTATTTATGCTTTTGCATTTTCTTACCTTCTCTTGCCTCTTCCATTTCTTGGAGCAGTTTTCCCATCCTATTGGGCCACCCATCACACTGTAATAGTGCAGCTCCTTATTGTTATCTCTTATCTGCTGAGTTCTGGAGTAGAAAAGCTTGACCTCTAAAGTCAGGTAGACTTGAGTTTATACTATCTGTGCTGCTTAGTAGTTTGTGAATTTCTTTGAGCCTCGGTTTTCTTGTCCTTAAAATAGCCTATACCGGGTGGCTGTGAGAAATAAGGCATGTCTGTAATATCTCCAGTGTCTGTCAAGACCTGATAAAACATAGTTTGTGATTTGGACTGGACTGGTATTAGAAAGTTTGTTAGAGGTTAATTTGAGGAATTATTAAATGGAATGCACCTTGCAAATGGCATATGATTTAAAATGCCTAAGTAGGCCAGGCACGGTGACTCACGCCTATAATCCTTGCACTTTGGGAGGCCGCGGTGGGCGCATCACCTGAGGTCAAGGGTTTGAGACCAGCCTGGCCAACATGGTGAAACCCCATCTCTACTGAAAATACAAAAAGTTAGCTGAGTGTGTGGTGCACGCTTGTAATCCCAGCTACTTGGGAGGCTAACACAGGAGAATCGCTTGGGCCCGGGAGGCAGAGGTTGCAGTGAGCCGAGATCGCACAATTGCACTCCAGACTAGGCAATGAGAACAAAACTCCATCTCAAAAATAAAATGCCTAAGTTGAAAAGGAGATCCAGTGCTTATAAAAATAAGGCTTTTTTTTTTTTTTACAAACATTTAAGATACTAGTTTTTTGTTTTGTTTTTTTCTCTTTTCTTTTTGAGAGATAGTCTCACTCTGTTGCCCAGGCTGGTGTGCAGTGTCATGATCTCAGCTCAGTGCAACTCCGCCTCCTGGGTTTAAGCAATTCTCCTGCCTCAGCCTCCTAAGTAGCTGGGAATTCAGGCATACACCACCACGCCCAGCTAATTTTATGTATTTTTAGTAGAGATGAAGTCTGTGTTGGCCAGCCTGGTCTTGAATACCTGACCTCAGGTGATCTGTCCATCTCAGCTTCCCAAAGTGCTGGGATTACAGGAGTGAGCCACTGCACCTGGCCTTAAGATATTAAGTCTCAATAACTCTTATGACTGGAATATAAGCAGCAAATAGTTTTTGACTGAATAAAGTGGAAATGGTCAGACACCTTAATGAGGCCTGGGATTCTGGTCTTTAGAGTACTGAATATAATCTCCACGTGGAGATTAAAGATACTGCCACAGTAAAATATTTATAGTTTTTTTAAATTGGGAAGATGTTTATGATATGAAAACAAAATTATAAAATTATACATTATAATCAAAACTACGTATTAAAAACTTGTATAAAAAAAGTTATGCTAGCATGTTAACAAGCTTGTTTCAAGTGACCAAAACCTTAAATTAATATTTTCTAGTTTAAAATGCTGGTTTGTATGTTAAAGATTCCTATACAGCTGCATGGCAGCCTGAATTCTCAATTACCCTTTCTTGCCATAGTGAGCTTTAATTTCAGACTTCATCGTTTAGTATACTTGTTAGTGACCGCTTACTCACAGGTTGTTGAGTTCGTGGTTAGATTACGTTGCTTGACTTAATCTGTCACAGGCTTTAAGACCTGAGTTGGCTGCAAATATAGCAAGCCTCACGATGGGCTGCTCCAATTTAATACTCAATGGCTCAGGTCTTCATGAATGCAACTCTGTGTAGAACGGCATTTGGTTTCCCCATTTTGTTTTGTTGTGATAGAACAATGCAGAATTTTGGAATGTTTTCTACAAACAGTATCAGTGACTATGGTAAAGTGCTTTATTTTTCATTTTGCTCAAGAGATAGTGCTGTCAATTCCCAGTATTATTCATTTAGCAACTATACATGTAGTGTCTCTATGTCATGCACTATTCTAGGCACTGGAGCAACAGCAGTAAATAAAAATTGAACTTTTGGAGCGTACATTCATGATTTGGGAGGATTTTAGTTAAATTCTAGTCTTCATGTAGACTATTATCTTTTAGTTAACCACATAACCTTGCCTAGGTAGTAAGTCATGTGTTTTATATGTTAAATTTTCTGAACAATATTCTTACAGTATGTGAATAATAAAACCAAATCTAACTTTTTAAAGCCCTTTTTAGGATGTGCTTGTGCTCACTGTGTCAATTGTGATGCTCATCCTGCTGGTGAATTGTGAAAGTGTCAGTAGAGATTTCCAGATGAAAGAATGTATCCACTTTTGCTGTTTTTTAACACCACCATCATCTTTCTCTTTCAAAAATCATTTCAGATTGCCATTTACATTTGTAACTAAGGAAGTAGCTGAAGCCACATGTAATTGCCTCCTTGCCCAGGCAGAGCAGGCAGACAAGAAGGGAAAATCAAAGGCAGCAGCGGAACGGATGATACTCGAGGAATTCGGACGATGTTTGATGAGTGTCATCAACTCTGCAGGAAAGGCAAAAAGTGACCCTTGTGCCATGAATTGCTAACTCTTGCACAAAAGACTGATAAATGGAACTGTACAGAAAATTTAAGGTGCAGGGACACTTGATTTTCTGCAAGAAAAACAATTACTGTATTTTAATTCAGTCCTTGTTTTAAAAGACCTGAAATTATAATACTGAAGAGGAAGAAATTTTAAATGAGGAAATTAGTACATTTTAAATCTTAGTTAAATCTGCTTATGCCCCTTCTAAATTGAATTTTTCTTTATTATATAGATTTTTAAATTTGCTTGGGTTTCTTAAGAATTAGATGTTCTCTTTCTGATACCTTTAACAAAAAATGTTTATAAATTCATATAATTTATAATGTATGGTGTTGTATGACTTTGTTAGTAGAAAAGCCAAAGCAGCAATGGTTAGCACCCATTCTTTGGGACTTGATCTAGAATATATGCAGACAGAATGTTACATAAACAAGTTCTTATGAAACACATTCAAATGACATTTTGTATTTAGAATAGGACTATCTTTTAAAGAAAAATCAGCCTTTCTGGGCAGATTCTGGAATAATATCCTGTTGTCACTTTGGGAATGTCAGAAGGGGAAATAATCCCCAGGCACACTTTAAAAAATTTTTAAAGTTATTTAAAAAAAAAACATATAAAATATTAAAGGACAGTAAATAATTCTCAGAGGATGGACAATGTGTTTCTGTCATAAGGAATGGCTAACAGATGCTCTGGGCTGTCTCCCTTTTCTTTCAAAGAGGTGGTATGTATTTGAAGAAATAAATTGTCAAACTGATTACTGGGTACTACTAAAATGATAGGTGGATATAAATAGAAGTAAACATATTATGTAGTGATAATATAGAACCTAACATAGTAATCAAGTATAAAATTTGGCATGGGTGGAGAAACAAAGACTAGGGAAGCTACAAAAGATGAATTTAGAGAAGTTTTCATCTATACAATCAGTCATTTTTATAGACTTTTTTTTTTTTTTTTTTTTGAGACAGAGTCTCACTGTGTAGCCCAGGCTGGAGTGCAATAGTGCGATCTCAGCTCACTGCAACCTCTGCCTCCCGGGTTCAAGCGATTCTTCTGCCTCAGCCTCCCGAGTAGCTGGGACTACAGGCACCCGCCAGCATGCCCGGCTAATTTTTTGTATTTTTAGTAGAGACGGGGTTTCACCGTGTTAGCCAGGATGGTCTCAATCTCCTGACCTCGCAATCCGCCCGCCTCGGCCTCCCAAAGTGCTGGGATTACAGGCGTGAGCCACCATGCCCGGCCCTTTTTATAGATTTTGGAACTAAGAGGTTTCAGATCAATTCACAACTCTTACTTGATTTGCAGAAATGGGCCTGCTAACAAAATTTTCAAAATTGCAGTGGGATTTCTTTTTATAAGGGAAATTTAATATGACATTATTTTCAGCCAGTGATTTGGAAGGTCTGTTTTCCTATAATTACTAAAATAACCTAAATCATTTTCAGTAATTCAAAAACTATGAATTTAAGAGCCTGTTGTAACAGGACTCTTGATTTTATGACAAGAAAAAACCATGTTGGAATTCAGGCATTTTGTTAGGTACCTTAATTGTCAGTAATTAGTATATGATTATTGCATTTCCTACAAGGACTCTATAGTTGTATGTATTAAGTGTGTATATATGTTCATATGAACACACAAGATATAGGCAATAGAAATTAAGTAATCTAAAAGAGGATTCCGTTATTCACTAAAGTATCTTCCTTTTAAATTTGGATTTATAAAATCATAGTGCAGTAACTTTAAATGTAGATAGTGCAAACATTCTTAGCACCTCAATCTAGTATGTTTAATTAAAATTTGTATAAATGTAAATTAGTGTAAGAGGGTAAAATAATCAAGTTATTTTTCAAAAGACTGCAATAAGTTTTTGGTCTAAACTTAAACTTTGTTCATTTTGTACATACTCTGTGTTAATTCTAATTGCACCTTTGTGATGTGTATTTATATACAGTGTGCAGAAAATGTTCGTGAAATTTTGATTACAATTGTAGATTATGTATGATGGCATTGCTTACGAATGTTTTGCTTGTAAAAAAATTTCAAGGTGCAATCAAATGCTACTAGTTTTTCTGATTTTCAAAAATCTATCTAAAATATTAAGCCTTTTCCTTCCTGTGTAGTACTTACTAAACAACTTTTTGTATTCAGGCATTTGCATCAAATTGCTGAACAAGATGAACAGCCACATTAATTCAGTGATTTTAAAAGACTATTTGGGGAGGGTTGGGTATATAATTTTTTAGCTCTATTTACATCCCAAAGTAGAAAGATTAAATTTATATTTACTAGAGCTATTCAAAGAATACACTTTTCTATATTGTAAAAACAGGACAGCAAAGTAAATCATACAGAAAATAAACATTTATACTATTCTGTAAAAAAAAAGGTTTTGCATTTTTTCTTTAGTTTAATAACACCACTTTAACCATTTAATATGCAAGAAACCTTTTAAATTATCTGAAGTAAATTTGACATTACTTCTGAAAACACACAACTAAAATATTCTACCATTTTGCTCAGTTATTACTAACATAAATTGCTTTGAAATGAGAATATGTCTTCTCTTTCTTCCCTACTGTTTAACAACAGAAATTCAGCTGGGCATGGTGGCTCACGCCTGTAATCCCAGCACTTTGGGAGGCCAAGGCGGGTGAATCACTTGAGTCCAGGAGTTCTAGACCAGCCTGGGCAACATGGTGAAACTCTGTCTCTACTAAAAATACAAAAAATTAACTGGGTGTGGTGGCACACGCCTGTAGTCCCTGCTAATTGGGAGGCTGAGGTGGGAGGATCACCTGAGCCTGGGGAGGGTGAGGCTGTAGTGAGTCAAAATTATACCGCTGTACTCTAGCCTAGCAATCAGAGCGAGACCTTGTCTCAAAAACAAAAACAAAAATACCCAGGAAATCAATCTACTCTGTCTTTTAATGTGAGATGTTCTTATGATAGCTATCTTTCTCAGTTTCCTTTTTTCTGAAGCACTAAACACAACCTGTAGGTCTTATCTCTGGGGTCTGGGAAACAGAACCTTAATGTTACAGGTACAGGTACAAAAGCAAACAGAGTGATTGGGGAGGTGGGAAGGACATACTCCTTAGTTCCCCATTTTCTGGTAGTGGACAACTGACATTTTTTCAATCTTATGTAAAATGTGAATAAAAATACTTTTAGAAAAGTTATCTATTTTTATTGTTCTGTAACACAAATAGTTAAGAAAATGAATACCAGTTATGTAAATGAAGCTTCACAGCAGGACCTCCAGCCTAACTCTGATCATATTGTATCTCTTAAGCATTTTCTATAGGAATTCTGGTGTGGCCACCCAAAGCAGAGGGAAGGCAATCAGCTAAAAATCCCTTACTATTGGAGTTATTTTCATCGTGTAAATTACTTAAGGCTTTTCTTGTAAGGGCTTCTTGAATGCACATTTTGTCATTATCTGTAGACCAAAGGTGACCTTTTTTTTTTAATCCATGTGATTTTATAAGTTGAAAGCTATAAGGTATTTTTTTAATTAAAAATTTCCTTCTAAATGGCAAATTTTATGAGAGCATTTAAGACACTCTTAGTTTCTATTCAAAAGCAATAAGAAAACAATTGTATGTTTAGGGTAATGTTTATTATAAGGTCACAGGGATTTTATAAAACTGTCATTTGTCATACTCGCATATGAAATCTGATCCTAATATTATAAAAAGAATACATCATGACCAAGTAGGGTTTATCCCAGGAATAAAAGGCTGATCCAATGTTTAAAAAAAAATCAACGTAGTTCACTGTATCAGCATACAAATAAGAAAAGCCAAATGATCATCTCAAAAGTTGCAGAAAATGACTGTGGATATAGGAAAAACTGCTAAATTGTATGTTTGTTTGTTTCTTGAGATGGAGTCTCACTCTGTCGCCCAGGCTGGAGTGCAGTGGTGCGATCTCAGCTCACTGCAACCTCTGCCTCCCGGGTTCAAGCAATTCTCACGTCTCAGTCACCTAAGTAGCTGGGACTACAGGCGCACGCCACCATGCCTGGCTACTTTTGTATTTTTAGTAGTGATGGGGTTTCACTATATTGATCAGGCTAGTCTCCAACTCCTGACCTCAGGTGATCCACCCTCTTTGGCCTCCCAAAATGCTGGGATTACAGGCGTGAGCCACTGTGCCCAGCCACTATATGCTTATTTAAGAGGGTGAATATTATGGTTACGTCAGTTTGATCTCAAAAATTGTTTTTACCAAAAGGTGCAGAAAAAAGTATCTGGTAAAATTCAACAGCCACATATGATTCAATAAACAAAAAAATAAAGTCTTCAGAGAACTAAGACTAAACCTGATGAAGACCATTTGCAAAAAAAGCCTGAGCTAACATACAAATGGTGAAGAATGCTTTCCTGTAAGACTGGGAGCAAGGCATTCTTATTCAACACGGTAGCGCACTGTGCAATAAGGCAGGTGGGAAAAAGGCCCACAGATTGGAAATAAATAAATAAGACAGTATTTATTTGATGATATGAATCCCTATACAGAAAAACCAAAGAATCTAAAAAGTACTAGAATAATTTAGCAAAATCAGTATGCAAAAGTTGACTACTGCGTAGTAGCAATGAATGTTTAGAAACTGAAATTTTTAAATCACCACTTACAGATTTCAGAAAACATGAAATCTAACAAAAATATGTAAGATCTGTGCTGAAAAGTAAAAAACTGATGAAAAAAATCAAAGAACTTACAAAAAGAAGATGAAAAAAATCAAAGAACCTACAAAAAGAAGATATACCATGTTTCATGGATTTGAAGATTCTATATTAAGATGTCAATTCTCTCCACATTGATCTATAGATTTAACACAACTTCAGTCAAAATCCCAGCAGGAATTTTTATAGAAATCAACAAGCTGATGATAAAACTTATATGGAAAGGGGCAACCAGAACAGCCAAAATATTTTTGAAAAAAGAACAAAGTTGGAGAACTCCCACCTAATTTCAAGACAGATAAAACTAGAGTAATTAAGACAGTGTGGTAGTGGATAGATCCTATTTATCAGTGGAAGAGAATAGAGACCCCATATATATATAGTTGGTTTTTTATAATTGCACAAAAGTAGTTCAATGGGGATAGTTTTTTAAACAAATGGGGCTGGCATATCCATATGTAAAAATATGAACTTCATGGCTAGGCGCCGTGACTCATGCCTGTAATCCAGGCAGTTTGGGAGGCCGAGGCAGGTGGATCACTTAAGGTCAGGAGTTCAGACTATCCTGGCCAACATGGCAAAACCCATCTCTACTAAAAACACAAAAATTAGCCAGGTGTGGTGGCACACACTTGTAGTCTCAGCTACTCAGGAGGCACAGGAATCACTTGAACCCAGGAGGTGGAGTTGCAGTGAGCCAAGATCATGTCACACTGCTCTCCAGCCTGGGCAAAAGAGCGAGACTCGGTCTCAAAAAAAAAAAAAAAAGAACCTCAACTCATATACCAAAGTTAACTGAGAATGAATGATAGCTTACATGTAAAACCTAAAACTACTAAATATTGAGAAGAAAACCTAAGAAAAATCTGTGACCTTGGGTTAGGCAAAGATTTTAGTATAAAACTAAGATTCCCAAAAAGAAAAAAATTGAAAAACTGGACTTACCAAAATTAATTACATCTGCTTTTCAAAAGACACTGTTAAGAAAATAAAAAAAGCCACAGACTGAGAAAAAAATAATTGCAAAACACATCTGATAATGCACTTATATCCAGAATATGTAACTAATGCTCAGTAAGAAAAGAGCCAATCTTCCAAAATATGAACAAAAGACTTAAGCAGACCTTTCACCTAAGATGATACGTGATGGCAAAGAAGCATATGAAAAGGTACCCCACATCATTGGTTATTAGGAAAATGCAAGTGAAAACTACAATGAAATAGCACTAGACACCTATTAGAATGGCTACTTTAAAACAGACCAAAATCCTGACAATATCAAGTACTAAGAAGTAGTGCAATGGGAACATTGATATATTGCTGGCCAGAATGCAAAATGATACTCACTTTGCAAGTTTTGGCGGTTTGTTATAAGGTTAAACATATACTTACCCATCTTGTGGTTATAGCACATTTTGTTGTTTTCATTAATCAGTCGATGGACATTTAGGCTTTTTCCCACTTTTTGGCTACTATCAATGAAGTTCACGTACACATTTTTGTGTGGACGTTTTCATTTCTCTTGGGTATATGCCTAGGAGTACAATTTGCTAGGTCATAGGTAACTCCAAGCTTTTGAGGAACTGCCAGGCTATTTTCCAAAGCTGCTGCACTAGCTGGACTATTTTACATTCTCACCAACAAAAGTGTATGAGGGTTCTAATTTCTCCACATTCTTGCCAATACTATGTCTTTCCCTTTTTTTTTCCTTTCAGAGATGGGGGTCTCACTCTTTATATTGTCCAGGCTGGTTTTAAACTCCTGGGTTCAAGCAATCCTCCTGCCTCAGCTTCCCAAATGCTGGGAGCTGAGGCATGAGCTACTATGCCTAGCCATGTCTTATTTTTTTTTGAGACGGAATCTTGCTCGTTGCCCAGGCGGGAGTGCAGTGGCATGATCTCAGCTCACTGCAACCTCCGCCTCCCGAGTTCAAACGCTTCTCCTGCCTCAGCCTCCTGAGTAGCTGGGATTACAGGGTTTCATCATGTTGCCAGGCTGATCTCAAACTCCTGACCTCAGGTGATCCACCCGCCTCAGCCTCGCAAAGTGCAAGGATTACAGGCATGGGCCACTGCGCCCAGCCTCGATGTCTTCCTTATAATAGCTGTCCTAACAGGTGCGATGTGATATTTCATTGTCATATTGATTTGCATTTTCCGGATAGCTGATGTGAACATATATTCGTGTGTTTTATGGCCTTCTGTATATCTCCTTTGGAGAAAAATTCATATTCTTTACCCATTTAAAAATTTTGGTTATTTGTCCTTTTGAGTCATAGGAATTCTTTGTAGATTCTAGATATAACTTTATTAGATAAATGATTTGCAAACATTTTTTTCCATTCAGTGGGTTGTCTTTCACTTTCTTGATGGTATCCCTTCAAAGCACAAGTTAATTTTGATGAAGTACAATTATTTTCCTTTGCTGTGCTTTAAGTGTCTTAAGAAACCACTACCTGGCCAGGCACAGTGGCTCACACCAGTAATCCCACCACTTTGGGAGGCTGAGGTGGGTGGATCATGAGGTCAGGAGTTCAATATCAGCCTGGCCAACACAGTGAAATCCCGTCTCTACTAAAAATACAAAAATTAGCCGGGCATGATGGTGCATGCCTGTAGTCCCAGCTACTTGGGAGGCTGAGGCAGGAGAATCGCTTACACCCAGGAGGTGGAGGTTGTGGTGACCCAAGATCCCTCCACTGCGCTCCAGCCTGGGCAACAGAGCGAGACTCTGCCTCAAAAAAACAGAAAAAAAGAAAAAGAAACCACCACCTAATCCAAATCTCAAAGTTTAACTCTATATTTTCTACAAGTTGTATAGCCTTACCTCTTCTATTCAGGTCTTTGCTTCATTTCAAGTTAATTTTTTTGCATGTGAATAACCATTTCTCCTAGCACTAGTTATTGGAAAGTAGGATAAATTTTTTTTTTTTTTTTGAGACGGAGTCTCGCTCTGTCGCGCAGGCTGGAATGCAGTGGCCGGATCTCAGCTCACTGCAAGCTCTGCCTCCTGGGTTTACGCCATTCTCCTGCCTCAGCCTCCCGAGTAGCTGGGACTACAGGCGCCCGCCACCTTGCCCGGCTAGTTTTTTGTATTTTTTAGTAGAGATGGAGTTTCACCAAGTTAGCCAGGATGGTCTCAATCTCCTGACCTCGTGATCCACCCGTCTCGGCCTCCCAAAGTGCTGGGATTACAGGCTTGAGCCACCGCGCCCGGCTGAGGATAAATTTTTAAAGGGAATGCTTTTCTCTGAAGAAAAACATGGCCAAGATGCAAAGTCGAAATTATAACCAAACTGCCCTAAATCAAAAATGAATGAATAATTTATTTCACTGTAAAGTGTATCATATCAAGTAAATCTGGTATAAGACTCCAAGCCCTTTCACAAGTGCAGGAGCAATTAACTGGGCTAAAAGTAGTGATGAGACTATTCTTATCTTCTTATCTAAGAGAAATCTGTGACCTTCAGATTCTTCAATATTCATTGTCTCCAATTTATCGACCATCTCTTTCCAATTTATCTAGCACTTAAAGTAATGCAAAACACTAAAATACAGACATCTGCACATCAGTCAAATGTAACACCAAAGGGCATTAGATAACTACACATATAAATCTTGCTTTACATAAAGATCAGGTACAGAGCTTGGATTTATATAAGCAATAAGTTAAAGTTGGTGATTTACAAACAGGCTTCCTTTAAATAAGATTTATCCTGGTGTATTTAATTCAATTCTATTTACAAACAAAGCACAATATTCAGGCTTTTCAGCAATAGGTTCTGTATAAAATGAAGTATAAATTGGTTACACTTCAAAACTTAAGCCTTTGTTTGAGGTAGAATAAACAAACATATCAAAATATACTTTGTAAGGGGAATTTTAATTAATATACTTTTACGTTATCATTAATCTTTTACAATTCTAAGTTTTCATATTAGGATTAACTGTACTTTGCAAACACTTAGTGACAAAAAAAAGAGATGTTTTATAACACAGGTGAATAATGTGCTTGTTTCTTCTATCCATTAAACTATTCTCATTTGTGAAAGCAGAGTTACCTATGTTTTTCTGTTTCTCTTTTCAAATGTGGATGTGAGTGGAGAAAATTGTCCTTAGTATGCTTCCATCTTCAAATTAGGTTCCCCCTGTTTTCTGATGAGCAGTGAGCTTTTTCAAGTCAAACTAAGTCTCCAGCCTTTTATTCAACAGTAATATTTCAAAGTTCTGAGATAATGGATAGTGAAAAACACATTAGGTATGTTCTTTCCAGACTGCACTCCCCAGTGTGGCTGTAGCACAAGGAAGAATCTCATGGCTCATGTCCTTTACCTTCTGCCTGACGAAGTTTAAGCACTTCTATTTTAGGTATCCTGGGACAAGGGGATTTTTGCAGTATTTGATATTTGAGCCTAATTTTCAAACTACAATTTAATTTTCATATTTAAGTAAAAGTTATCTTCAAGGTTTTATAGGTATTGTTAATATTTTTAAGAATTGTAATCCGAAGATCTTTTAGAAATGCAGTGTAGTCATAAAAGTAGTCAATGTTTTGATAACTCATAGTTGTTGTTTTTCTTGTTTTTGAAGCAGATTGAACAAGTTAAAACTGTGTCCAGTAACACTGCTTAGTCTTACAGTGGTAAATTCAAAGACAGTACCTGTTGGCCAGTCTGCTCCTACTGACTTACTGCTTTCTACATTTTGGAAAACTCATAAATGCTACAAGCCATACCAAAAGTATAAGCAGATTTTGTGATATGCAGAATTTGAAATTTTAGTAAGTCAGAATTGCAAATTTGTCCACTGTGCAGAATGATCAATTTATAAAATATGGTAAATTGAACTTTAAAAAATGTTGACCAAGTGTTCTTAATTAAAATGTTAATATATTTTAGGTCTCTCATTTGAATGGATATCCATCATTACTCAGCAAATGCCTGAATTTACTACTGGTATTAGCAAAACTTGAACATTTATAATCCTGTAGAGATGACCAGTGTTTCCTTGATAAAGTTTTCATATCAGTTCTCTCTGACTGTTTTAAAGGGTTCTGTGCAACATTTTTAGCTCTGATATTTAAGAAACAGATTATTATATCCTTTAGCAACTTGACAAAGTGATTGATGGCACACACTTCTCCATCAAAGAGATGCTTATTCAAATCTACAAAAAGATAAATATGCCCAGAAAGCTCACATAATATTTTCTGTTGAAGATACAATTCCCTTTGTTTAGGAACTAGTTCAAAAATTGCCATTCTTGAATGGGTTCTTACAACTCGCTCACAAATATTTATGACCCGACACAGACCTTCTGAAGGAAAATGCAAACCATTCTTCTTTTTAACAAATAATAGTGACCCAATTTTAGAGGCTTTGAGATCCGATGCATACAGTGCAGTGATGCAGTCCTCACAAGTTAAAAGAGCTGATAACTTGTTTGCAACATAACCAGCATAACAGATGAGATTTCGTCTATGATCTGACAGGTCTAATAATGCCTCACTTAGTGAACAATTAGACCAGTCTTGACAAATACCCTCTTCGTGAAAGAGAGTCTTTGTAACGCTGACACCATACTGACGTTGAACTGTCCAAAGTGCCAAGTCTTTCCTTCGAGCAATTGAAATGTCAAAGATGCTTACTTTGCTTAGAAAAACTTCATCTTGAAATTTGTATCTGGTCTCCAAATTATGGTAAGCTTTCTGGAATGCCATGCAGGTAGGGCTAGAACTTGTTACTAATACCTGCCTAAGCATATTTAGAAATAATTCCAGATGATCGTGACTGAATTTGTAAGTCAGAAGATAAGGAAAAGGCATGACCTTTGGGAAAACATAATTTTGGTAGAGCCATTTTAAGCTCTCAGCATTGAGCAAAAATCCCAGGAATCCTAGTTTTTGCTTACCCTTAATTATTTGATTATTGCTAGTGTCAGATAATGTAACAAAAATAGTCTTGGCTTCAATTAACACGTGGTTTATTTTACCGTAAGTTTCAGGCAACAGAGGTCCTTTAAGTCCCTTTCCATAACAGTTCCTACTGTTAAAGATGTCAAATAGATTGTTAATTAAACGTAAAAAATGGATGGTACCAATACAGTTTTGAAAAGGTGGCAGGTCTAAGGATAGCAAATATTCTAATGCACTGGCTACACTCTCACTAAAGAGTTGGGCGGCACAATTCACTTTCAGTACATGATTTTTCAAATTTGCAAGTGTACTTGGTATTCTTTCCATATTTGATAATTCCTGTTCCTCCAGTGCCACTAACTCCACAAGGTGCTGCCAATGTGCTATGCCATTAATAAACTGAATGCTTTGAAAATTCTGAAATGCATTTCTTATTAATCTTAGCAAGTGGCAAGAGTCAAAGAAGTATGCAATCTGTTGACTAGACGATGAAGGATGCTGAAATGTACATTTCATGTCATCTCCATCAATATGTATCCCCAATGCTTTTGCCATCTGAACACTATGTGCTGTGGCATCAGATGTAACAGCCAGAACTGTGATTCCTATGTCACTCAGTTTACCAATAGTCAGACGAAGCAGCTGAGCTTGCAAATATCCAGATGCTCTGTTAACAAAAAAATAACCAAGAGGTGTTCTCCAATGGCCAAAAATACCCACTGCCATTAACAAAACAGTTTCTGAAGCAAGTGGCGTTTCATCAGCATCAAGTTTTCCAAGACCAAAGTCCATAAACCCCTGCAAACTGTGACTGCTAGGATCCCAGTGAAGCTGTTGCTTGAGAGGTATACTTTTTATTAACAATGAACAGTATTGATAGAGCTGATCTCCATTCTCTACTCTTCGTTGAAGAAAAGAAAAAATGTTGCTGTTGAAACCTGGACTGGGTTGGCATTTGGATAACCACCTAGAATATATAAAAAGTGAAAAACAGAAAACTTAAAGAGAAATAAAAAGATAAATGGGAAAATGCCTTAAGCAGTACTAAAGTAGTCTCCTATCCCTGTAGAAATAAAGCCAAGTATATAAGCGGCCAAACTGTATAAATATTTTCAATCGTAAATTCGTTACAATAAAATAGTAAGATAAGAGAAACTTAGAAACACAAAGTAGTATTTTAAGATGCAAATATACAACATATTTTTAATTCCTCATTTATTCTTTAAAAAGTAAACAACTAACCAGTTTGTTCTAACTGATCTTTTTATATTGTAAATCATAAACAAGTCTTACCTGTAAATTCACTGAAATGAGAAAATTGCTGAATGTGAAGGAACCTTTGAGAACATCTAGTACCTCTACCTCATTTTACAGATTAGGAAACTGGGACAGAGGGAGAGGTTAAGCGACTTGGCCCATAATGTACTGTTAGTTATGAATGAATGTGAAACCTGGCTTTCCTGATGCCCAGGGGTTTAGTGCATTTCTCACTCTTTACAGCCTCAAAATTACACCCTTAAAGGCATATAACAAGTGTGCATCTGCACCCCTATACAACCTACCTGCGCTACTGTTCTTTCATAGTATCCCTGCTCTTCTCAGACTGCTAAGTATTTTCTTCCTATTACGGTGTCTATCTTTGGAATTCTTCTTACTTCTAGTTTACTCTAACTTGTTATAGCCAGGAAAGAAAACAGCCACATTTAATAATTGTCTAAAACTAAAGGGATTCTGAGGCAGAGACTAGGATGTTCACCTGTAACTAACATATACTTTTGTAACTCAAATGTCTGTTAAGTTAAATTTCTGATTTTCTGGCTATATTCTAAGGCAACCAAGGCTTCTTCTTGGACAGCTGACCTCTACTTAATTGTGAGTTTAATGTTCTTCCCTAAGTATTTTGGGATAGGGCTTTCCAAATATTTTAAGTGTCACCTAGGAGTTTCATAAACAAAATTCACCTTTAGTACATACTATGAACTTTCACATATATGAAATATATATACTACACACACACACACACACATATATACACACACAGAGTTGACTTCTGAACTAAATGGCATGGGTACACTTATACCAGAATTTTTTTTTTTTTTCAAACAAATGCATGGAGAGAAAATACAGTATTAATAGGATGCAAAACTTGCGTATATGGCCAGCCAACTTTTCATACACATAAGTACTGCAGGACTGTCTACAGGACTTGTGTATGCATGGATTTTGGTATACGGGCACAAGTGGGGGGTGTCCTAGAACCAATCCCCCCACATATACCAAGGGATGACTGTAATAGTTTAAATATATATATATGTGTGTTTATATATACTTAAATGGCAATTATGACCCACTAATTTCATGATCCATTAATAGGTTTTAAAAACACACTTATAGGCCAGGCATAGTGGCTCATGCCTATAATCTCAGCACTTTGGGAGGCTGAGGCAGGCAGATCACCTGAGGTCAGGAGTTTGAGACCAGCCTGGCCAACATGCTTAAACTTCATCTCTACTAAAAATACAAAAATTAGCTGGGCATGGTGGTGCGCACCTGTAATCCCAGCTACTCAGGAGGCTGAGGCAGGAGAAGTGCTTGAACCTGGGAGGTAGAGGTTGCAGTAAGCCGAGATTGCGCCACTGCACCCCAGCCTAGGTGACAGAGCAAAACTGTCTCAGAACAAAACAAAACAACATACTTACAGGATGGCAAAAGACATACCTTGACTATAAGTAGGTTATAATCTATTCAGAAGACAAAAGTATCTGTTGTTCGTATATTAAAATAGGCAAACCAGAAATAAGGCCACACACTTATGACAATCTGATCTTCTACAAAGCTGACAAAAACAAGCAAAAGGGAAAAGACTCCCTATTCAATAAATGGTGCTGGGGTAACTGGCCAGCCATACGCATCAGACTGAAGCTGGACCCTTACAAGCCACATACAAAAATTAACTCATGATGGATTAAAGACTTACATGTAAAACTCAAAACTATAAAAACCCTGGAAGGCAACTGAGGCAGTATCATCCTGGATATAGGAACAGTAAAAGATTTCATGACAAAGACACCAAAGCAATCATAACAAAAGCAAAAATTGACAGGTGGGATCTAATTAAGCTAAAGAGCTTCTGCACAGCAAAAGAAAATGTCAACAGTAAACAGACATCCTACAAAATGGGAGAAAATATTTGCAAACTGTGCATCTGACAAAAGTCTAATATCCAGCATCTATAAGGAACTTAAACAAATTTACAAGAGAAAAACAAGCCCATTAAAAAGTGGGCAAAGGATATGAACAGACACTTTTCAAGACATACATGCCACCAACAAGCATATGAAAAAAAGCTCAACATCACCGATCGTTAGAGAAATGCAAATCAAAACCACAATGAGACACTATCCCACACCAGTCAGAATGGCTATTATTAAAAAGTCAACAAATAACAGATGCTGGCAAGATTGCAGAGAAATGGGAAAACTTACTTATACACTGTTGGTGGGAGTGTAAATTAATTCAATTATTGTGGAAAGTGATTCCTCAAAGGGTTAAAAAAAGAATGATGATTTGATCCAGCAATCCCATTACTGGTTATATACCCAGAGGAATATAATTATTCTACCATAAAGACACACGCATGCAAATTTTCATTGCAGCACTATTCACAATAGCAAAGACATGGAATCAACTTGAATCTCCATCAATGGCACACTGAATAAAGAAAAAGTAGTACATACACACCATGGAATACTATGTAGCCATAAAAAAGAATGAGATCATGTCTTTTGCAGCAACATGGATGGAGCTAAAGGCTATTATCCTCAGCAAACTAACACAGGAACAGAAAACCAAATACTGCATGTTCTCACTTATAAGTGGGAGCTAAATGATGAAAACTTGGCTGGGCACAGTGGCTCACGCCTGTAATCCCAGCACTTTGGGAGGCCGAGGGAGGCAGATGACCTGATATCAGGAGTTTGAGGCCAGCCTGGCCAATATGGTGAAACCCCATCTCTACTAAAAATACACAAATTAGCCAGGCTCAGTGGTGTGTGCCTATAATCCCAGCTACTTGGTAGGCTGAGGCAGGAGAATCACTTGAACCCGGGAGGTGGAGGTTGCAGTGAGCGAAGATCATACCACTACACTCCAGTCTGGGCAACAGAGTGAAACTCTGTCTCAAAAAAAAAAAAAAAAAAAAAAAAAAAAGATAAGAACTCATACTCAAGGAAGAAAACAACAGACACTGGGGTCTACTTGAGGCTGGAGGTTGGGATGAAATAATCTGTACAACAAACCCCTGTGGCATGAGTTTACCTATGTAACAAACCTTCACATGTACCCCTGAACCTAAAATTAAAAGATAAAAAAAAAAAAGGAAAAAATAGTAAGACAATGACTAAGCAATATAGCAGTGCTACAGCACACTAGAATGTTGACAACTCTTTGCAAGTATGTCACCGAATTTTAATTGTTTAGTTTATTTCTTTTACATTAGGATTCTCAAATAAGCACCAAAGATGCTAACTGTGTTGCATATGTGGTACATACATAACAAAGCACTTAATGTCCCTATGTAATTTTATTTTAAATGGGTTAGGGTTAAAAAAACAACCAACTTATGTTCTGCTGAGTTTGATTTTTAAATGGAAATCTCAGTGGTATCTGAATATCTACAGCTACTAAAACAATGTCATGAACATGAAGCAGAATGGTATGTGGATTTGTTGATTTATTTTTTAAAGTTTTTACAAGAAAGAGTAGGCATACCCAAACCAAGTTCATGAGTTAGAACGGTAAGGAAGGAAACAATTTCTCCTTTAAATCTCTTTTCTTCTCTGAAAGTAAAACAATTTTCTTCTGATCATAAAAAAAGACATTCTTCTTTTTAAAAAAACTAAACACAAAAAGTATAAAGAAGAAAGTAAAAGTTACTGTTAATGTCTTTGTGTATACATACCTAGATATAATTTTCAAAATTGTATACTGAAACTATTTTTCACTTAATGGTAAGTAATGTTTCACATATTTTTATGCGCCCTTAAATATCAACCTACAGCAACATTTTAAATGTGTACACAGTATATACCACAGTATAGTTAAATGAAAAATAATTTAACCAACTCAAATCGAAGGACATCTTGATAATTTCAAATTTTAGATAATAGTACCACAATGTGTATGTGTATGCATGTGCACCCATACACATATACATATTTATGTCATTTGTGTAATTCCTAGGAATAACATACCGAGGTAAACTTACTTATATTTTAATAAGAAATTAAAGACAAAGTTTGGATTTCAGCTGCACATAAGTTGGTGGGTCAGTTTAAAATTCATATTCCCAAATTGTCCTTGCAAAAGTTCAAACCAATTTTCATTTATACTCTCATCAACATGATATTTTAAATTAACAAACCAATATCTAATAACTTAGTTATGGAATGATTATAGGGAGTCACTTGTGTGGCCTAAAATTCTGCCTGGGAAAAATATAGTCCTAGACAGTGCTAAGTGTTTTTCTGTTAAGACTTTTAGCTACTCCCACTGTTGTTACTTTTGATTCTCTCACAGCAGGTAATCTATAGAGGGAGTTGGTTCATTAAATTGCAGTGAATATAAACCAAAAATTAGAAACAGAGGAAATATAAATAAGAAGCAACTGTGCCAGCATTTTCTATCTATGACCAAGATCACACTAAACATTATCACTATTATAACAAGGAAAGTTGAGGATATTAAGACTTAGTTTCAAAGGATTTGTGAAAATAAATTACCTTAAAAGACCGCAAACACTGAAAATTATAAAAAAACACAGCTTTGGGAAAGTTTTGGACATAAAGAATCCAGGGAGAACTGAAAAAGGATCCAACATCAGTAAACAGAAAATTAGAGAAGTATCTGATGTAGCTAAGACTAGAGAAAGATATATGACAATCAGAAATTCATGAGGCACCCTATCTAACCAAACCAAGGGTTTTAAAAAAATTTAAGTCTAGTTTGGTCTGTCATCGTCCAATTCTTAACCATCTAATTGTTTCTCCATCATTATGGAGGGAAAGACAACAGTTTTGACCACAAATCTGGTACTGCATTTTTCTAGTTACTTACTTTTCCTGTCGGTGACTGGTCACATATTCTCCTTTCTTTCCAAATCTAAAGCCTTCCTCCTCAACTCTCAGTTAATAACTTTATTTCATTGAGAAAACAGAAGCAATGCAATAAAAACTCATTTTCCTGCTGAGTGTGGTGTTGCATGTCTATAGTTCTAGCTACTCCGGGATTGCTTAAGCCCGGAAGTTCAAGGCCAGTCTGGGCAACACAGTGAGACCCCATCTTTTTTTTTTCTTTTTGAGACGGAATCTCACTCTGTCACCCAGGCTGGAGTGCAGTGGTGCGATCTCAGCTCACTGCAAGCTTTGCCTCCCGGGTTCACGTCATTCTCCTGCCTCAGAATCCCGAGTATCTGGGACTACAGGCGCCCGCCACCATGCCTGGCTAATTTTTTTGTATTTTTTTAGTAGAGACGGGGTTTCACCGTGTTAGCCAGGATGTTCTCGATCTCCTGACCCCGTGATCCGCCCGCCTCAGCCTCCCAAAGTGCTGGGATTACAGGTGTGAGCCACCGCGCCCAGCCAAGAACCCATCTTTGTAAAAGACAAAACTCATTTTCCTACTACCAAATCTGTTAACCTATTGTATCTGTACTTCTGCTTTTCTTCCTGTTTCAATGGATGAACTGTCCCAAAACCTTAAGGTCACATTTCCTTCCACAGTGGTGTTGGATATCATCCTCCTGCAATTATCATTTCTCTTATACGTCACGAATTTTCTTTTCTCTCTTGGATTATTCCCATAAACATGCAAACATGCTGGAACATCTGCCATCTCAACAAACACCCTCCCCTCAATGCATGTTCCTTTCTACCCACAGACCCATTTCTTTGCTCTCCTTCATAGCAAAACTCCATGGAAGAGTCCACAATCATTTTCTCTGCTTCTTCACTTTTAGTCTCTCTTAATCCCACTCCAGCCAGGTTTACCTCTCCACCACTCTACTGTAACTGCTTTTGTCATGGTCACCAATGACCTTCATCTTGCAAAATCCAATGGTCAATTCTCTGTCCTCATCTTACCTGATCTCCCAGCAGCATTTGACATAGTGGACTACTCCCTCCTTGAAATACTTTCTACACTTGGCTTCCAGGCCATCACAATCTCCTGGTTTTCCTCCTGCCTCACTGGCCGCTCCTGATCAATAAATATTTATTGAATAAATGAATATTAAATATAATGATTATAAAGATCTAATACTTAAGATAACTGTGTTAAAAACAGATCACTTTTTATATGGGAAAATAAATGGAAATGTATATACCATTAATATTAGAATCTTATATTAATATAATATAATCTTACATTAATATAAGAAAATAAACGGAAGCTCTATATACCATTAATATAACAGAACACTATATAGCCACTAAAACAAAATTTTATTGGTAGGTAAATAGTTTTTTGTTTTTTTTAACTCGGAGGACATACACAAAACTGCTAATTGTAGTTGTCTTGTGGGATTAGGGGAAGGGAAGTACTGTGTTTTTCACTTTCTGGTATTTATGTACTTATATATGGTTTGAATGTTTTATAACAAACATGTATTACCATCATACTAAACAATATACCTTACTTATATGCAAAGTACCTAAAGAAATGAGCAACTGTTTGAATACTGGAATTATGAATCTAAATATATATATAATGTTACAGCAAAGGTCACAAAATGCCAAATGACATGAAGAGAGAAAAGATAAATGTGAGCTGGAATTACCAGGAAGATTTAATCTAGGAGTTGATGCAGAACTATGGGAAATGAAGAAAACCATGGAAAAGATGAGAAGTTGCATGAAATACCTTATATAAACCACAGTGAAATATCATTAAGTAACACTTTAAAACCAGTGTAGAAGAGATTAAAAAGGTATACGCTTCTCAACACAAAGAAAAGATAGATGTTTGGATTTATAAATGATGGATATTTTAATTACCCTGATTTGATCATTACAAATTATATAAATGTATCAAAATATCACATGTACCCCCAGAATATGTACAGCTATCAATCAGAAAACAAAAAAACCAAAAAGGTATAGGAGGAGAAATTAACATAGCACCTATAAAACTCTCTTGCTTAGCAAAAAGTGAACATTTATAAATAAGTATAATATCTAGCCTGAATGGTAAAATCATACTATAAAAGAGTAAAGCCTTATATACAAATGTTCATCTAAATATATGAAAAAACAATTATAACCCCAAAATGGAAACAATAGAAATGTCCAATAGCTGGAGAACGCCAGAGTTAGGTAGGGTAGGACTACCATGTATCATGCAGCTATTAAAACTTGTCTATAAAGAGTTCAAAATAATGTTATAGATAAAAGGCATACATAATAAAGTGATAAAAGGCTGGTTGGAAATTTATTTACAAAAGATCATAACTATGTAAACACTAGTAAATCTAAGTGCACACACACACACACACAGGAAGGAAATACTCTAAAGGTTAACAGTAATTGTTTATATATATATATACTGTGTATATATATACAGTATGAGATATACTGTATATATATACTATATATATAGTATGGCATATACTGTATATATAAAATATATATATTTTTATATATTACATATAATATATATTATATATAATATATATAATGTATGGGAACAATAAATTTTTCGTCTTCTAAATTTTTTTAGAAGAGCAGCCCACTCTGAAGGTCAATTATTTTGAAATCTTTTATTAGTAGTATTATTGTAATAGTGTGTATACAGGAAAATCTACAATTTTTAAAAAAGGAACCTGGGCTGGGCACAGTGGCTCATGTCTGTAATCCCAGCACTTTGGGAGGCTGAGGTGGGTGGATCATGAGATCAGGAGTTCGAGATCAGCCTGGCCAACATGATGAAACCCCACCTCTACTAAAAATATAAAAATTAGCTGGGCATGGTGGACGCCTGCAATTCCAGCTACTCGGGAGGCTGAGGCAGAAGAATGGGTTGAACCTGGGAGACTGAGACTGTAGTGAGCCAAGATCTTGCACCAGTGCACTCTAGCCTGAGCAACAGAGCAAGACTCCATCTCAAAAAAAAAGGAATCTGTAAAACTAGGCTGGGCATGGTGACTCATGCCTGTAATCCCAGCACTTTGGGAGGCCAAGGCGGGTAGATCACTTGAGACCAGGGATTCGAGATCAGCCTGGCCAACAAAGCGAAACCCCATCTCTAGTAAAAATACAAAATAGTAGTTGGGTGTGGTGGCACATGCCTGCAATCCCAACTACTCAGTAGGAGGCTGAGGCATGAGAATTGCTTGAACCTGGGAGGCAAGGTTGCAGTGAACTGAGATCATGCCACTGTGCTGCATGCAACCTGGGCGACAGAGCAAGACTCAGTCTCAAAAATAAAAAAAGGAATCTGTAAAACTAGTGGTAAAAGCAGTAAAAATTAAGAATTCAGTATTACATTTATAAGACATTACTAAAAAATCATTGTTTACTCCACACGAAGAGAATATAAATATATCTATCCATTTTGATCACAAATCCTAAAAAATTATTTATCAAAATCTGTTCCCTGGACAACCTACATTGGCATCAACTGCAATGTTTATGAAAAATGCAGATTTTTTTTGTGCTTTGCCTAAGACCAATGGCGATCAATCCAGAACTGTTCTAGATTTTCCAGGATAGTCAGATATTAAACTACTGAAGTATACTGGAAATTCCAGTATTTCAGGATTCAAATTTTATCCACCCAGAGTGTCTGGGAGATGCAAAAAGCTTGTCACACTGTGTGTCTTCATTTTGTTAGTGAAAATATTGCTGTTGTGATAACAGGCAAATACCACCTAGAAGTTTTTGAAAAACAGAAAATGGGCTAATAATGGGAGTCCATTTTTTCATTAGTCCATGTTTTCTTTTTTTAATGGGAGTATGAGTACTAATAGCCTTAATAAGTAAAATGCGATAAAAGAATAATATGGTTTAACATCTAGAGTAATTCACATGTAATCAACAAGATGTGGTGACCAGAAAGACACTTTTAAAAAATAAAGTAATTCACTTACGTTCTGAGGATGGAAGAATGAGGCAGCTTAAGAATCTTTCTTACATAATCATAGACTTTGCTACTGCACAAGTAGAGTGTACATGCAAATTGTTTCATTTCTGTGGTGTACTCATCTGTTTCTCTCCAATTATATAACTCCCACTTAAAATCTGTTAAAATAAATTTTTTTATTCTTTGTGATGAATAGTAAAATTTTCAGGTACAGATTATAGCATTTGGATGTAAAATGTACTGGGCATCAAAATTCAAATACAAATATAGATGCATTTTAATTAAGTCTATTCAGAGGTTAATATCCACGTAGGCCCCTTGACCAATTTATTCAGTTCATCTGGAATCATTTCACTAGAGGGAAAAAAATTTTTCAACTTGAATTATGTTTTACTATTCAGTGGCAGCCTGAGTGGAGAGATTTTTAGAGGAACAGGAAAGAAAATAAAATGAGGACATTTATTTATTTTATTTTGTTCCCTGATTAGTATTTATCTGAGGGTGAAAATTAGATATGAAAAACATTTCTGGGGATAGGGTACTATTCAGACTGAACAGACCATCTTGCCTAATATCGAGAAAGAAAAAAAAAATTCTTTTCCTGGTGGGGATTCCTATTTATGACCTCTAGTCCCCTCTTGGAAAAACACAAAATATTCTCCTCCTTTGGAGATACCCACTCTTTTCTAAAAACAGGACACGTTTCTCTTTTCCTGGAATGTAATCCAAATCTCTGCTGCTTTCATCAAAGAGTAAGTTGGCAATTTTTATTTTGCCCTTTTTCAAATATCTTAGTTCACAAAGAGGACTAGGTAGCCTTTCTGTGGGTTTACAGGTCTACTCTATAGAATATTTTAGAAAAAAATATGGAGATACACAATTTCCAAGCTCAAAGAAATTCTGCAAACTAGTACAACTCCACTGCAAAAAAACTTTGGTAAAATTATGTAGCAGTTAAAACTGTTTATAATGAATTTGCAGTAGCAAATGGGTAAGAGCTACTATAAAAAGTGAAAAGTGCAGAACAAAAAATGGTATAAACCATATGGTCTCGTCTCTGGGTAGTGGGATTACACATTATTTTAATTACTTAAATATTTCTTTGCTTTCCTATAATAAATGTTACTTTTATAACTGGAAAACCATAAGATACAAAAGAATTTTGGTGATTTTCTTTCTTTTTTTTTTTTTTTTTTTTTTTTGAGACGGAGTCTTGCTCTGTCACCCAGGCTGGAGTGCAGTGGCCGGATCTCAGCTCACTGCAAGCTCCACCTCCCGGGCTTACGCCATTCTCCTGCCTCAGCCTCCCGAGTAGCTGGGACTACAGGCGCCCGCCACCTCGCCCGGCTAAGTTTTTGTATTTTTAGTAGAGACAGGGTTTCACTGTGTTAGCCAGGATGGTCTCGATCTCCTGACCTCGTGATCCGCCCGTCTCGGCCTCCCAAAGTGCTGGGATTACAGGCTTGAGCCACCGCGCCCGGCCGATTTTCTTTCTTCTTGCTTAAGCTGAGACTTTCACTTCCCAACTAAAAGCATGTTTTCATAGGCAAGAACAAAATAAATATTTAATGGTATTTCAGAAAAACAGCTATTTTTGTAAATACTACAGGTTACCAAGGGGAAATACCTGAAAATTGAGCTCGTAGCAGACACTCTGTTTCTTCAGAAAGTAGTTTCTCTTCTACAAGTGCATCAATTAATCGTAAACCCTTTCTCTTCTTGATCATCCTGTAGTTCTTTACGGAGATAAGTCTTTTTTTGGATACTTGTAACATTTGTTGCACCTCAGCCAGTTTCTCTGCACCTATCATCAAAGGTGTCTTTAAACTATAGTTATGGTCCTCAGTGGCAACTTCTTGAGAATTATCTGGAAGAGGCTGTTTTAGGATTTTCTGTCTTGCTTTACCTTTAAGATGTACACCTTGAGGAATCTATGACAGACATATAAAATTAAAGTTATTTTAGAAATAATCACACAGAAGAGTATCTATAAAAATACCCTAGGTACAAAGCACTAATCTGGTTGCTGTGGAGAGTTAGTTAGGAAAGAAAAGGTCAAAATCTCTGAATGTTTTAATGTATAGTTTATAGGGTAATATAAACAGTTTTTGGGTTTTTTTTTTTTTTTTTTTTTTGCACTACACAGAAATATTAATGTGATGTTGAAAGTTTCTGAAATAAAATAACTAGAGAAAAGTGGTAGTAAACTGGGATGGCTTCATGGAAGTGAGTTTTAAGCAGTTCTTAGAAGGTACAATAACATGGTTAATGAAGGTGACAGAGAAGTTATTTGTGCAAAAAGGAAGGCTTAGTGGACAGAGCATGGCTTTGGAATTAAGACTGACCTGGGTTTGAATCTTAGCTCCCTCAATTAGCTGTCACATAAGCTCTACAATCCCTTGTGTCCTCATCTGTAAAATGTGGATAATAATACAAGGTTGTTTTGAGGATACAATATAAGAATTTATGTAGATCTCCTAGTACAATGCCTGGACCATTGTAGCTCTCAATAATGGCAGCCATTATTGATTTTACACAAAAGTATGAAAGCAGGCAAATGTATCACATATATAGTAAGTATATACGGTTTGAAAAGAGAATTCAAGGCAGTTAAAAATGTACAAATCAGTTAACAGTAAGCTCTTGGAACTTGGTGAGTTTGAATTTGACACCAACTAAATACTTCTGAATAGGGGAATGAGATAAACCAATACTGAAAGAAGGAGACTCTGATGATTAAGAGGAAAGTAAGGCAAGTGTGAGGATAGAACAGGTGACTATCACAGACTGTGCAGAAAGTGAAAGCCCATGTGTCAGAGTTGTGGTTAAGGGGTAAAAGGATAAAATAAAACCAGTCATAGGAAACAGAAGAATATCATACCAATACTGGTGACTCACTCATAGAAAGTTTCATTATTTCCCTTAGACTTCCTGTATCAATGTTAATAATTAGGTATATATTTGATCAAGATAAATAACATTATTAGGAGGAACCAAAAAACATAGATAATTTCAAAGTACTTTGAAAGCTGTCTCATAATTTTAAAAAGTCTGTATTCTAAGGCTATTTATATCTACCAGTTGATTTTTGCAATTGGTTAGTAACCTTTATATGTATCTAGACAAATGATTTGCATTTATATAGTTTTTTAAAAGCTCCAGAACAAATGCTAATATATATAGATTTTTTTTTTTTAATTTCCAAAGCATTTAAAATCTATTACTGGATTTGAGACTTGGGATTTTTTTCTGTCTGCAAATTCTAGCTATAATAGGGGCTATCTTGATTTTTAAAAGCTCTGTAAATTTTCATTTTGTTGACTTACACCTACATTTAAGTACCTTGTATAGAGAAACAGAAGGCACAGCTCCTTTTTTCAGCTTTCTTCTTATGCCATATGACTCAAAGTCACTTTCTTGAAAATGTTTGGAACACAGTATAGCACCTGGTCCTGGAATCCAAATCTTTTTGCTTCTGGGGTCCACACGATTAACAGCCCTGATCCATTTTGAGCGCTGTATGGTATCAGTTGGAAATCTATGGCAATCAGATTAAAGTTCCATTAACATGAAAACATTATAGTAATACTGCAGTAGTATTTATTATATAAACCCATTTATTATTTTACTGCTTTATAGAAACATAAAGCCGAGTGAATTAAAAGTTTACTTAGTTCATTTTTCAAAGTTCTTTGATTTTTTTAATCCACAAGTTCAATATCTGATTGTCTGTGTCAATCATAGAGGGGCAATTCTCATACTAAAAATCCTACTGTATTTTGTCTTCACTTCCTGCACTTAACAGAATCTGCTCAAATTTAAATGGTTAAAGAATATATGACTCTTCCTTTCCTGTGGTGATTTTAAACTATTTGGTACTCCTTTTAAGAAGTGGAGCCTGGCTGGGCACAGTGGCTCATGCCTGTAATCCCAGCACTTTGGGAGGCTGAGGCGGAAGGATCAGAGGTCAGGAGTTCAAGACCAGCCTGGACAACATGGTGAAACCCCGTCTCTACTAAACATACAAAAAATTAGCCGGGCGTGGTGGCGGGTGCCTGTAATCCCAGCTACTGGGAAGGCTGAGGCAGGAGAATCTCTTGAATCCAGAGGTGGAGGCTGCAGTGAGCTGAGATCGCACCATTGCACCCCAATATGGGCAACAAGAGTGAAACTCCGTCACAAAAAAAAGGTGGAGCCTAATTCCCCTCCCCGTGAGTGAGTATGGGCTAGAGTTAGTGATTTGCTAAGGAATGGAAAAACAACATGTGACAGTAAGTGACCACAGACTATGTCATAAAGGAACAAGTTTTCCTCCTTGCTCCCTGTAGAGAATGGTTTGCTCTGGGGTAAGGTATCTGGCATGTTATAAGCAGTCCTGTGGAGAAAACTAGTTGGTGAGCAACTGAGGCCTCCAGTCAAAGGCCATGTTGAGTTAGTCTTTTTGAAAGCAGGTGACTTCAGCCTTCAGATGACTGCAATCTTATGAGATACCATAACATCCAGCTACACTCCTGAATTCCTGACCCTTAGAAATGTGTGAGATAATGTTTATAGTGAATTTGAGGTAACTTGTTATGCAGCAGTAGAAAACAAGACAAGTATATTTACTATATTCAACTTTTTCATGTTTAAAGGCACTACTTTTTGCTAGCCCTGATTATAAAAATTACCTTGCATTTATTTATTTTTCAATCCAAGCCAAATTATGTTTAGAAACTTGTCGGCTAGGCGTGGTGGCTCACGCCTGTAATCCCAACACGTTGGGAGGCTGAGGCGGGCGGATCACTTGAGGTCAGGAGTTCAAGACCAACCTGGCCAACATGGTGAAACCCTGTCTCTAATAAAAACACAAAAATTAGCTGGGCATGGTGGCTCGCACCTGTAATCCCAGCTACTAGGGAGGCTGAGGCAGGAGAATCGCTTGAATCTGGTAGGCAGAGGTTGCGGTGAGCCAAGATCGCGCCACTACACTCCAGCCTGGGCGACAGCAAGACTCCATCTCAAAAAAAAAAAAAACCCAAAAAAAACACAAGAAACTTGTGAAATTAACACAATAAAAACCACAAAACTACTCTTTCTGCCCCCTCTTCTTTGACTTATTTTAGAGACAGATTTATAGGTAACTATGCTTTTTGTGCATTTTAATTTAGACTTTAAGGCACATAGTTACCAGAACTGAGATTGGTATAAATTTTATTTCTCAGTTAATTGCTACAAAAATATAGCAGTATGGTAAAACATAATTCTGAGATACTCTCTCCATCACCTTGAGAAAGAACACTGACTTGGAAAACCTGTTTTTAAGCTTTATAGCTTTAAAAGATCAGAACACTGACCTTTTACCAGCTATATGGTATTAGACACATCTCTCAATCTTAGAACTTCCTCATGGGGCTGTAGTAAGAGTGTATGAGGCTACAAATGTATTCAAAATCACTTTGTAAACTCTAAAGTACTATCCAAAGTTTGTGCTTTCCTAGGAACAACTAATTCCATTTCTGGGATTACAATTTTATTGTTCCAGGAAGATGATGATACTTGATCAAGGGAAAATGAACAGGGAATTCTTTTTCCAATAAGGTTGGAGCAAATCTATCTTTTTTCACTGAGTTATTTTTTAACTCATGGAACATATTTGCAAGGGAGCTTTTCCACAGATTTGGTATAGTCTCTAAATGTGCAAGCAACCCTCAAAAGTTGGCTGGTCCAACAACTTCTATTACTAGCGTGGTCCTCTGATGCAAAGCTTCCCAACTGGTATGCCTAGTGAGTACAGCTGTTGATATTGGCCTGGGACACCTGAGTAGTTACTTCAAGGCAGCCCCAAAGAGTGCTGCAGGTTTGCCCCCAAAGTATTGAACAATTATTTCCTATGCGTAAAATGCTATGAAAAAGGCTGGGGCTGGGCAGGGTGGCTCATGCCTGTAATCCCAGCCCAGAAGTTGGAGACCAACCTGGGCAACACACTGAGACCTCTTCTCTACCAAAAAAAAAAAAAAAAAAAAATAGCCGGGGTGGTGGCCTGTGCCTGTAGTCTCATGAGGCTGAGGTGGGAGGATCACTTGAGCCTGGGAGATAGAGGCTGCGCTGAGCTGTGATAGTGCCACTGCTCTCCAGCCTGGGCAACAGTAAGACCCTGTCTCCAAAAAAAGAAAAAAAAAAAAAAAGAAGAGAAAGCTTGGGAAATATTGTAGTCTAACTAGCATAACTAGTTTTGAGTTCTGGAAAAAATTAAATTGGTAATAATACCATTTTTAAAGCATTTACCTTGTGCTCTACGTATGCTATAAAGTCTTACGTTTTGGTTTTACAAAACTCTACAAGGCAGGTTTTTATTCCTCTTACAGAAGAAGAAACCAAGACCCAGAGCTAAGTACAGAGATCAGTAAATAATCAATTAAAATTGGAATTCATGTCTCCCTAGTTTAAAGCTACCTCTATCACAAGAAAAATCCCAAATCAATTATCGTCTCACATACAGAATGAATTGGTTCACACTGTTAACAATTTAGGTGGAGGAATCAGCCTTATTTAAAACATAAAAAAAAAAAATCCATGAATTTGATACACAGCCTACCATACATAATCCAAACTCCTTAACCTGGCATTTAAATTTTTTAAATGATTTGTCTCTCAGGTACTTTCCCATTCCTCTATATTTGCACTTTCTATCCTTTACATTTTCCCATGCCATTCCTAACTACCCTCTTCCTAAATACCATTTTCCAACCATAAAGTTCTTTTTGATCGTTCCATAAATCTGCTCCTTTTGTCTGGGATGATCTCTTTTACCCACTTTTCTACTTGCCGGTACACTCTGAATACTGATTTGAATGACCTATAGCAGTCTGAACCATGGATAAGTTCAGATAAGGCTGGTCTGAAATTCTTCCCCACTGTCGAGCCAAATGAAACTTCCCCATGATCAAATCCAACCAGAATTGGACCGGCCTTGTAGAGCTCGGCTAATAGCACTTAAGAACTTTCAATGTCTGCCAGTACAGGAGAAAACTGATCTGTACTCGTGCTCAGGAACACGCCACACACTTCAACCGTTGTCCCAAACTGCCTTCCCTTCCGGCCTCCTCACTTTAAATAATAAGACCATCCAATTAATGGAGGACTCCTTTCGCGTAACTCTCGCTACAGTGGTAAGCGGTGCGAGACCCGGCTACAAAGAGGTAAACACTGAGCGAGGAGAGAGAACCTCAATTCTCACAGTGCCCCAACTCCGCTCCCACGCCCCGACGCTGCGCACGTCACGTCGCGTCACATCCACGGCACGACCCACAGTGCGGCCCGGCCCCGCCCCACGCCGCGCTACGGCCCGCCGGGCCCCGCAGGGAGTTCGAAGGCTCCGAGGCTGCTCCCATACGCACTGGTGGAAGGAGAGGCCGCGCTCCCGGCTGAGCACGGTGTCACGGGTGCTGCAGCCCACTGCGGAGCAACTTCGGGTCATCTTCTTGTTACGTGGGGCCCCACCTTCGGGGTTCCCGCGACAGCATGAATCACGAGCACTTTAGCTCCGCCCGTTGACTGCGGCTACGACCTTTATTTGTCAAGAAAGGCGGGCTTTAGAGGCGCGGGACTTCCACACTTCCTCTCCGAAGGCCCTGCGCCGGTACCGTAGCCAATCACAGGCCACGTTGTGTCGCAGCAGCCAATAGGAAGGGCCTGAGCCTGAAGACGTACACTTGACCGCTCCTCCTTCCGCGTTGGAGGCCCAATAGTGGGTTTTGCTGCCACCGGTTCATTTTCTTTCTGTTTTCACCCATTCTGGCACAATCCGCCGCCATCGTCGTTCTTTGTGAGACCGAGCCTGAAAATGCGAAGCAGAGAGGCAGGACCAAAATTGAGGCGAATCCGGGAACCTGCCAATGGGTCTCCGGATGCGTTCTCTGAAACTGGAGGATATCGGGAGGAAAGGGTATGGAAAAGAGATAAAACACGGTGCCCTAGGTATGTTGAAGACAGAGTCGGGCCCAAAATACATGATTTACTGAGATGCATGTCGTGTTCTTGCGCTTTATCTTGTAGCTCTCCGATGCGGAGATAATGCGGAAACTCTTGGCATGGTTGGCTGTAGGTACCTGATACGGGAGGAGCGGGAGTCAAATAGGATACGCCGACTTTTAATTCGAGGAACCCTTTTTTGAAACACTGCCACAATGAAGGACATAAGGTAAGGTTCTTGGGGCTCGTCAGTAGTAATAGGGGCAGGGGACAAGGGGCAATTAAGTGGTTTTGGTTGGGAATGAGGCGTTATGGATAGCTTTCAGGAGAAAAAGCTTAGAACAATGTCTTAGTTATAAGCCCTTATGTTTGAGGAAGAGATTTCAATTTGCTTAGAAGGAAACAGGCAGTGTGTTTTTGTCTCTGAGGAGATCCTTAGCATACAGAAAACAGAAGGGTTTGCAACTTTTCCGTTTCTTTGTATAGCACACAAAAATAATTCCAAATATCCAGGCCTAACAAGATTGCTTCTTTTTCCCCTTTGTGTTTACTTTGTCCTGATTACAGCCGAAAAGACACACATTAAGGTATTATTTATTCACACCAGTTTTCCACTAAAATATGTTTATGTCTTCTTTGGATGGAATTAATAGCTTTTGGTTATGGTTCCTTAAAAGTCACATGGCCTAAGGATAGTCAAGGAACTTTGGAAAAATTTGTCCCTGGGGGATGTGCAGGGAAAATACTTTTTGGCTGTAAGATGTGTGCAGAGAGTAGGAACTGGATTTAAATACTGTAAGTTGGTTGGGCTGTTAGAGCCTTTTCCTACTCAACCAATTAAGACCTGAATGAGGCTGAATAAAAATACATTGTTTTTAGCTGTCTTTAAGGGAAAAATCAGTTGCCTTGTATTTTTGTAACAGTTTTATTCAGATATAATTCTCATACCATACAACTAACTGGTTTAAACTGTACAATTCAGTGGGTTTTAGGATATGCACAGAATTGTGCAATAGTCACAATCAATCTTAGAATATTTTCATCACTCCAAAAAGAAACCTCATTTTTTTTTTTTTTTTGAGACGGAGTTTCACTCTGTCGCCCAGGCTGGAGTGCAGTGGCGCGATCTTGGCTCACTGCAAGCTTCGCCTCCCAGGTTCACGCCATTCTCCTGCCTCAGCCTCCCAAGTAGCTGGGACTACAGGCGCCCGCGACCACACCCGGCTAATTTTTTGTGTTCTTAGTAGAGACGGTTTTCACCATGTTAGCCAGGATGGTCTCGATATCCTGACCTCGTGATCCACCTGCCTCGGCCTCCCAAAGTGCTGGGATTACAGACGTGAGCCACCGCGCCTGTCCGAAACCTCATTCTTATTAGCAGTACCTCCAAATATTCCCCCACCCCGCTTCAGCAACCACTAATTTACTTTCTGTGTGCCCATGCCTGCTCTGTACACTTCATGTAAATGGAATTATAAACTAATATATGGTCCTTGTGATTGGCTTCTTTCACTTGGAATGTTTTCAGAGTTCATCCATCTTATAGCACGTATCAGTACTTTATTTTTTATTGCCGAATCGTATTCCATTTTATGGATGTAGCAGATTTTGTTTATCTGTTCATCAGTTGGAGGGCATTTGGGTTTTTCCTTTTTTTTTTTTTTTTTTTTTTTACTGTTAGGAACATTTGTGTACAAGTTTTTGTGTGGACAAATGTTTTCATTTTCCTGATTACACACCTAAGAGTGAAACTGGTGAGTCATAAGGTAACTAACTGTGTTTAACTTCTTGAGGAAGTGCCAGATTATTTTCCCTAGTGGCTGCAACATTTTACATTCCCACCAGCAGTGGATGAGGCTGTCAGTTTCTCCACATTTGTGGTGTGAAGTGACTGTCTCATCGTGGTGTTTACCTTTTCTTAAGGACTCAAAATTTGTTTGCAGATACAGGCCTTCACTTGCCATTTTCTTAAGGTAGAGTTGAAAAGTACTGCTGCCAGTTCATCATCTGAAATGAGGGCTGTTTTCTTTCCTGTTTAATTGGATTGTAACTATTTGCCTTTCCTAAAGTTGAAACAGTGTGCTTCCACATTATTCTGACAACATTCCTTTATTATATTCAAATCAGTTTCTGAAAACTGCTTTTATTAGAACAGATTTACTTAAATGAAGGCAATAGCCGCAAGGGGTTACTGCTGTAGATATTTACTTCTGGATAGGAAATAAGTAATCCTATCTTTACATTTGTTTATAACTTATATATGCTTTTTTTGTTGTTGTGATTGTTTATTTTATTGTTGACATTGAAGTTCTCAATTTGATCCTTTGGTTATATCGTTGCTTCTTCTAGTAACTTCATATCCAGTGATTAAACCTTTTCACTGCTGTTCACATAATGAACTGTTGTGATTATTGAATACTTTAATGAGGATATGTAAGCTGTATTAAAGATAGTGTTATTTGCAAAGGCATTGACTATTGCACAAAAAATTTTAAAAGAAAATATCTCTTTCCAGGAGTCATGCTCAGAGATGTCAAGAAAAGATACATGGGTCTTGGAAGATAATTACTCAAAATATGCAGGGGAAGGTAGTATATTTTTCTATTCTAAATGTGTTAAGTATTCCTGGAACTATAGCAGTGAGTTGGAAATGGAGGATTGTCCAAGTAAAAAAACATTTATAAAGGATTTGATGAAATCTAATTACCTATTTTATGGTATAGAATCTTATTAATTGTCCACTTGGAAAGAATAATAAATTATTTATTGGCCCATTACTATGGGCCACACATTATGCTGAGCTTTTTATTATTTTATCTTATTTTTTTGAGATGGGGTCTCACTCTGTCACCCAGGCTGGAGTGCAGTGGCACAATCTCAGCTCACTGCAACCTCTGTCTTCCAGGCTCAAGCAATCTTCCCACCTCAGCTTCCTAAGTAGCTGGGACCATAGGCATGTACCACTACACCTGGCTAATTTTTTTTGTATTTTTGGTAGAGACAGGGTTTTGCCGTGTTGCCCAGGCTGCTAAGCTTTTTATATAGAGTACATAGAAAGAGTTGGTTTTCTTAAACACTGTTTATTTCTTATAATAGCTATGAAAGCAGATACAGACTTCTTGCTTTCTAGGGTTGGTATCTTGCTTGTTGAGCACCTACCCCTTTTGTCTTGCCAAATTTTTCATTGTTTGAGTTCTGTCTTTTGTTTCAGAAAGCCATGGAGTTTTGAAATTATTGTTAAATCATTATTTGTTACATAATTATTTCTACTTCTAGAATCTCATGCTAACTTGGAAGTGTCTTCTCAGCATCAAGCCTGATATGGAGGGGCAGCTACACCCTAATGTACTCCAAAACTAGTTATGCTTTGTTTTATACGTAATGCTTCTATTATTAGACAAGTGGTTTCCAACTATTAGAAGCGGTGCTAAGACTTAAAGGAAAAGGGGGAGTGTTTTTTCTTCTAACAGAACTTTTGAGCAGTGATGAAAGGAAAACAAGAAGACTCAAAAGATTATAAATCTTGGCATGAATTAGTATTCTGCCAATTAGAAACATTCTGATTGCCTGACAAGGTCTATTGCTGATGAGGAGTAGAAGCCTGTGGGAGGTGGGGGTGGAAGCAGCAGAAGGGAAAGACAAGCAAGTAGTAAAATGTATTCATCATAGTGGATAAAAATCCACTTTGGGGGAAAAAGTCAAACTCCTTTAACGGTGCTGTACATCTGTACCTTTACTCCATCCTATGGCAAATATTTGTATAACTGCACAGAAGAAATTGGACAATATTCGTTGAAATATTCATAGAAAGTTCAACTTTCCAAGTTAGTACCACCCCAAGGAAAATTATATGAGTAGGGATACTTAATTTCTAGCCATACTCTAGTTCTAATCAGCTTCTCTAAGTAGCTGGAACTGCAGGCGTGTGCCACCACACCTGGCTAATTTTTTGTACTTTTGGTAGAGAAGGGGTTTTGCCATGTTGCCCAGGCTGGTAAGATTTTTATATATAGTATAAAGAGTTGGTTTTCTTAGCCAGGCATGGTGGCTCACACCTGTAATCCCAGTACTTTGGGAGGCTAAGGCAGGTGGATCACCTGAGCTCAGGAGTTCAAGACCAGCCTGGCCAACATGGCGAAACACCATCTCTACTAAAAATACAAAAATTAGCCAGGCGTGGTGGCATGTACCTGTAACCCCAGCTACTTGGGAGGCCAAGGCAGGAGAATCACTTGAACCCAGGAGGTGGAAGTTGCAGTGGGCCAAGATTTGCCACTGCACTCCAGCCTGGGTAACAGAGCACGACTCCGTCTCAAAAAAGAAAGAGTTGGTTTTCTTAAACAATATTTATTTCTCTTAATAACCCAATGAAAGTAGATACAGACTTCTTGCTTTTTAGGGTTGGTATCTCACTTGTTGAACACCTACCCTTTTGTCAGATGCATAGCAGGTTAACAAAGTCGATAAAGTGATATACTTGACATTGTTCTGAGTTTTTTTTCCCAATTATAGTAAAATTGGAGGTCTTAACTGTTCTACATTAGATAAATATACGCATTTGTTTTAAAGAGCTAAGCAATGAGAATCTTATGAGTAGAGCTGAAGTTCAAGAAATAAATGTCCAATGATTAAACTTTTTCCACTGCTGTTCACATCATGATTTGTTGTGATTAATGTATGTGGATGAGGACATAAAAAAAAAAAGAAAATGGTGAGGCTTGTATATATTGTGTTTCTGCACAATGAGTTCCTTTGAATGTTTTTCGTTTTAGGAATAAAATTGAAGGGTGTTTTTCTTAGAGAACATCATTTGTCATATTTATTTGATGAAGAAGTTGAAGATTTATGTAATAAGGTATGGGACTTACACATTTATTTTGATAAAAGAACACAAAAAAGGTCAGGTATGAGTAGAAAATTCACATTTATTTGAGTCTAATGTGGATACTGTACTCTGAATTAAAATTTTCTTTTTGTTACTCTTCCAGCTTTTAAAGATAATAAGTATTATTTCAAAATAGTATTTTTTAAATTAATAGATTCAATTCAGGAAAGGCATTGGAGGGGGTGGAGCTTTTAACTTTGACAGTCTCACTCTGTTGCCCAGGCTGGAGTGCAGTGGCGCAATCTCTGCTCACTGCAATCTCTGCCTCCTGGGTTTAAACAGTTATTGTGGCTCAGCTTCCGAAGTGGCTGGGATTAGAGGCGCATGCCACCATGCCCAGCTAATTTTTTTTATTAAATAGAGACCAGGTTTTGCCATGTTGGCCAGACTGGTCTCAAACTTCCAGCCTCAAGTGATCCGCCTACCTTGGCCTCCCAGAGTGCTGGGATTATAGTCATGAGCCACTGCACCTGGCTGTTGGTTATCTTTTCTTAGAAATAATGATGTAATCTTTTCAGCACCTGAATTCTTAAAGATCCAGGGTTTACAAATGACTCTTAGATATGCCAAGGATGACTATCCTATAACTTAAGGAAGTCAGGAACAGTAGAAAAGAAGGTGATAGGAAACTAGGAATCTTAAAACTAGTTCTGTCATTAATTAGGCTTGTTATTGTGGGTATTTCTCAAATTTAAGAAATATGAGGGGTCTTGAAAAAGTTCATGGAAAATGCATATCATGAAAAAACTGCATGGATTTCAAAATTTTTGGACCAAAATAAACTCCTACTAACTTGTTATAACATGTTTGAACAGGATCTAGTTTGAAGCACTAAGAAGAATAAGACATCAGTTTGAAAAGAGGCTCTATCAGAGCAACACGAATTCTGCTAAAATTGAAGGAAGAACAAACATCAAATATATGTTGACACTTGGGTGGAAGAATGGTGAGCTAATTGATGCTTTATGAAAAGTTTATGGGGACAATGCTCCAAAGAAATCAGTTTACAAATGGATAACTCGTTTTAAGAAGGGATAAGGTAATGTTGAAGAAGAAGCCCACAGTGGCAGATCATCCACATCAGTTTGTGAGAAAAAAATTAGTTCATGGCATAATTGAAGAAAACCAACAATTAACAGCAGAGACGACAGCCAACACCATAGACATCTCAGTTGGTTCACCTTACACAATTTTGACTGGAAAAGTTCAGCAAACTTTATACCTGATAGGTACCAAAACCACTGCACCCAGATCAGCTACAGACAAGAACAGAACTTTCAATGGAAATTTTAAATAAGTGGGATCAGGATCGTGAAGCCTTTCATTGAAAAATTGTAACAGGAGATGAAACATGGTTTTACCAGCGCAATCCTGAAGACAAAACACAAAGCAATGTTACCCAGATAAGAAGTAGTTCAGTCAAAGCACAAGTGGACTGGTTGAGAACAAAGGTCATGGCAACAGCTTTTGAATGCTCAAGGCATTTTGCTTGTTGACTTTCTGTAGGGCCAAAGAATGGTAACATGTGCTTATCATGGGAGTATTTTGAGAAACTTAGCCAAAGCTTTAGCAGAAAAATGCCCGAGAAAGATCAGAGAGTTCTTCACCACAACAATGTTCCTACTCATCCCTCTCATCAAACAAGGGCAATTTTGCAAGAGTTTTGATGGGAAATCACTAGGCATCCACCCTACAGTCCTGGTTTGGCTCCTTCTGACTTTTTGTTTCCTAATCTTAAAAATTTTTTTAAGGGCAGTACATTTTTCTAAAGTTAAATGTAAAAACACTGCATTGATGTGGGTAAATTCCCAGAACTCTTAGTTCTTTAGGGATGGACTAAATTTTATAGCTGGTATCATCACTTACAAAAGTGTCTTGAACCCTATAGAGCTAATGTTCAGAAATATCGTTTATATTTTTATCTTTTAATTCCATTTTTCTACAAACTTTTTGAAGTCTCCTTGAATATGTACCCTTTATAAAGGGGAAAAATTCTGTGACTAATGTTGACTTAATGCTGACTTAATTTTCTATTTTGTAAATATATACAAACATAAAAGTTGATACAAATTTTGTTCATAGCCCTTAACAAACAAATTTGTGAAATAAATGCATTCAGAAACAAACTAAAACATTAATGAAATGGATGCTACTGTTTTACTGAGGTGTAAACATAGTACTGGCTGCTATGGAAAAAGTTACATAAACAGTCATGTGCCTTGTGATGATTGTTTGTCTACAACTTCGCTCTTTGCAGACCGCAAGACTATTGAAATGAGGGGAAGGGATCTGAATTCCCGAAAGAATGTCAAGTGGGCATCGAGGCTTATGCCTATAATCCTTGCACTTTGGGTGGCTAAAGCAGAAGGATCCTTTGAGGCCAGGAGTTCCAGACCAGTATGGGTGACAAAATGAGTCCCTGTCTCTACAAAAAATAAAATAATCAAGCATGGCCATGTGCCTATAGTCCTAGCTACTTGGGAGGCTGAGGTGGGAGGATCACTTGCACCCTGGATGTTGAAGCTGCAGTGAGCTGTGATCATTGCCACCACACTCCAGCCTAGGTGACACAGCAAAAACCTGTCTGTAAAAAAAAATGAAAATATCTTTGTGCTATGAAATCCTAATTTGAAGAATTCGTCATTAAATTCTCTCCATTCTTCTAGTGAGCAATTCAGTTTTTATTTGATTCAGGATTAGGCTTGGATAGTAGTTAACGAAATTGGATTACAACTGTTTTGTGAACTAGAGTTTTTTTTTTAGATACAGGCAGTCCTTGCTTTGCAAAGTTCCAATATGCATAAATGCCAGTTACCACAATTAAGTTAAATAAAACCAGTCCAACAATGTGGTTAATAATTCCATTACCACAGTACTGAGAAAACTTGCATAAATTTTGCTGCTAGCTCTTTAGTCCACAAATCGTTGTGCCCCCCACCTCTGCCAAAAAAAGGTGTGCATCATGATCAGTGGCCAGTTACGTTCTTTCAAAGTTTGTTGGTGATTTGTTACTGATCCATCAGTTCATGCACAGATAGCAAAGCACAAAGTGCATAGTAGTGTTGCCTCCATGACCCCAGAGATTAAACTTGTGACCATTTACAGAAATGGATAATCAAAATAGGTAATTGGTCAACAAAGGACAGGGCAGCAAAGAAAAGTGATAACGCTGGAAGTGAAATTGGATGTGATTAGAAGATTTGAAAGTGGTGACAGCAAAGCAAAGATAGGTTGAGACCCAGACCTGCATGAAGCTGTAATACAGGCCTATTGAAAAAGTATGATAAATGTAAAAAGGTAAACTTGCTTCAACGTCTTTCAGTTTTAATTGCACTAGGAACAGAAAGCTGCTTGCGGTTGAAATGGAGCATTTACTTGTTTCAAGACTAATCAAAAACAAATGCCAATCGGTTTGACTAGCATTCAGGCCAAAGTGATTACCTTAGTTACTGCGTTGAAAGAAAATGGTAATTAGAAGACTGAAAGAAAATATATTACTACCAGTAAAAGCTGGGTTCATTATTTCAGAAGTTGGCGTGAATTAATGTTAAGCTATCTTATGAAGCTGCAAGCTTCAGATGGAATGTTACAGAAGATGTAGCTGATTGGGAATGTTGACACTGCTGCTGTTCAAGAGGCAGGATCCTGCTTTAGCCACCCAAAGTGCAAGAGTTGGCTTTGAATGCTAGGTGTAATGAGAAAATAATTTGTCTAGAAGTTAGGAGACCTGGGTTGAATCCAGTTTCTGGTAGTTTAGCAAGTGATTTTCCTTTGGCTTTACCTCGCTGTAAAATAATTCCTCCCTAAACTAAAAGTACACCCAGGCAACGCATCTAATTAGATTTGAAGCTCTGGGGAAACTAGTAACAGCGGAAGGCGAGTGCTACGGGGTCTCAATACCATGGGATAGTAACAAGTATGAAAGGGTACTAATTGATAACACCGTAACACCCCATCTATGCCTCTCTGTTCACAATAGCCTTTGGGTATGCCCAGATAGTTTCGCTTTGTGTAAGTTCTCAAAATGCCAGAATGTGTAATCAAGTGGGTAATTTTAAGAACTCGGTCACAAATTACAATAAAGCTCTTGCAGCCCAATTTTCCACGTGGTTTGGCTCGGGCAGTGTCGCCAGGGGCTGCAGACGCCTCACAGGACTAGTGCTACGTGGCGTTCCTGCGGACCACAGCGGTTATTCGGCCGGACGGAGACACCCTCTGCACTACTCCTTTACCTGCTAGTCCTGGCTACCGCATCCATATTCTGCGCGCCGCCCCTCAGAAAAGGGTTTCTACATTCGCGCGGGCGCGATGCCCGCAGAGTGCGCCCAACCCGCAGAGCCATACCCTGCACCCCAGCCTACCGCCGGTCCCGGAAGTGCCGTGGCGGGCCGTGCGTCGGGGTGGGCGGGGAGAAATGTTGCTCCCGGAAGTGTTGGGCGGCAGGGCGTGGCTGCGGCTGCGGCTGCCACGTTGGAACGGAACGTGGAGGTGGCCCTGGCCCGGGAGGAGGGGCGGCGGCGAATGCTGGGAGACTCCGACGGGCGCTGCACTAACGCAGGATCCGGCTGCTCAAAGTCCTTGCCAGGTGTGTCCACCCGTTGCTTTTTGTCCTCTTCGCCGGTCCTTAAGCCTTGAGGTAGAGCCCAGGCCAAAACTGGGACCGCAGCCTGGGTCTCCGCTGCCCCGCGCCAGCCTGGGGCCCGGTCTCTGGTGACGGCGCGCCCCCAGTCTTGGTTTCGGGCCCGGCGGAACAACGCCTGGCGTCTGGACTCCTTCAGTGATCGCGCCCGTCCGCATCCGCCGACGTCTCCACTGCTGAGCAAAAGCCACCCGAGGCTGGCGACGGTGTCTTGCCGGGGAGTCGTAGCCGGGCTGGTAACTGGAGTTTGAGGTTAGGAGACTTTCAGACCCTTGTGCACAAAGAGGTGCGGTCCCCGAGGGTGAGGAAAGGAAAAAATCTAAGGATTACTTTGGTTGACTTTAGTTTGGTTAGGATTTGTTTGTACTTGAACTGTTGCTAGATTTATAGTTAAAGGTTCATAGGTTTGAACTGACGTCTACTGTCATTTAACTAGGATTGGATTATTTTAAGGACAGTGGTAGCCAGGCGCAGCCTGTACTTTGAGGGCAGTCTCATTAAGTGTTACATGTTTGTGCTAATAAGTTGTTAAATTTCGGGACTGTTGTAAAATAAACCAAAATATTGCCTGGACTTGTGGGCATTATAAAATTTTCCTTGCGCTTAAGGAACTAATTTTACGTAGGGCTTTTTGAAGTTGCAATGATCTGATAGTTTGTGACAAATCCTTTCTCCTATTTTTTTCTAACTATAGAAAACTGAAATTTGGTTGTCTTTGTGGGCAGTTATAACTGTATTTAATCAGTAAAGCTGTGTTCTTGTTATAGCGTCTAGCGTTTTCTGTACCTCCGATTATTCAAGGGTTGGCAAAAGCTTACTCTCCTTTTTTGTTTTTTGTTTGTTTGTTTGTTTTTGTTTTTGTTTTTGTTTTTTTGAGACGGAGTCTCGCTCTGTCACTCAGGCTGGAGTGCTATGGCGCGATCTCAGCTCACTGCAACCTCCGTCTCCCGGGTTCAAGTGATTCTCCTGCCTCAGCCTCCTGAGTAGCTAGCTGGTATTACAGGCGCCCGCCACCACGCCCGTCCAATTTTTGTGTTTTTGGTAGAGACTGGGTTTCACTATGTTGGTCAAGCTGATCTCGCACTCCTGACCTCAAGTGATCCGCCCGCATTGGCCTCCCAAAGTGCTAGGATTACAGGCATGAGCCACCACGCCCAGCCTACTCTCCTTTAGTGGTTCTTCTGTGCTTCTTGTTTCTCAGTATTCCTTAATTACAGCTCAGGGAGAGGTTTGTAGACTCCAAGAACTTTTGGATAACTCGTGGTGTTTTTGTAGTTTTGTAGTGATTTTATCTTACATACGTCCACGGTTATTTGTGAAACTTGAAATTTAAGGTAGATTTAGAATAATATTGCTTAATTTTATATAGGCAAATTCTTTATTGAAACTAATAACGTGGGAATAGAAATAATTTTGTAAACCGTGAAGAGCAATGATTCACAATTTTGGGGGGATTTCACTGTCTTATGGGAATCTAATGAAAGCATTGGAAGAATGCACATATACACACGTAGGATTTTCTTTTTTTTTTATTTTACTTTTTTTTTTTGAGACAGGGTCACTCTTTGTTGCCCAGATTGGAGTGCAGTGGTGCAGTCATAGCTCACTATAACCTTGAACTCTTGGACTCAAGAGATCCTCCCTCCTCAGCCTCAGAAGTAGCTAGGAATATGCACGTGGCGCACGCCCAGTTAATCTCTTATTTTTTATAGGGATGGGGGTCTCACTATGTTCCCCAGGCTGGACTCAAGCTCCTGCTCTCAAGTGACATGTAGGATTTTCTGTGTACATAATATTATGAAGTTTACAAGTTAAAAACTCCTGTAAGGGGATATTACTAGATTGATTTACATTGATTACATTGTTTTTAGAAATGTCATTAGGTTAATTTCAGCTCAAAAAGTTTTATTATACTGAAGATTAATATGACACCAATTAGTTCAGTAACCAGTGCACAGTTACTTTCTCCTTTGATTTGGTTTGGGTTGAGTGAAATGAACCTAGGACATTGAAAATAATAAATCCTCTGAACAATTGTTTCTATCCATATTGAGATATTTTGCCCACAGAAAATGGATTTTTACTAAAAGCAATGCCAACTAGGGATTGTATACCTGGTTTGGGAATCAAAGTTCCAATTCTATTACCTCTTTAACTTTTTACTTGCTTTCTGAGGTATGGGTCAGCTCTATATAGCATTGTAAGGTTGGTACTTTTCAAAGAATAGTGCTGTGGGGTTTTAGTATTGCTTCAGAAAATTTACATTTTGAAAATGAGCAGAAAGAAAAAAGTTTCCACCTAATTGAATGCAATTATCGAGAGAAAGTTGCATGAAAAATAAGAGTTCTAGTCTGGAATATAAATATTCCTCAATAAATCTTTTTTTTTTTTTTTTTTTTTCTGAGACAGAGTCTTGCTCTGTCTCCTAGGCTGGAGTGCAATGGCACGATCTTGGCCCACTGCAAACTCCGCCTCCTGGGTTCAAGCGATTCTCCTCCCTCAATCTCCTGAGTAGCTGGGATTACAGGCATGCGCCACCATGCCCGGCTAATTTGTGTATTTTTTAGTAGAGACAGAGTTTCACCATGTTGGTGAGTCTGGTCTCGAACTCCTAACCTCGTGATCTGCCCACCTCGGCCTCCCAAAGAGCTGGGATTACAGCCGGGAGCCACTGTGCCCGGCCATATGTATTTTTTAAATTTATTTATTTTTTGAGATGGAGTCTAGCTCTGTCTCCCAGGCTCACTGTAGCCTCTGACTCACTGCAACCTCTGCCTCCCAGGTTCAAGCGATTCTTCTGCCTCTTTCTCCTGAGTAGCTGGGATTACAGGTGCGCACCACCACGCCCGGCTAATTTTGGTATTTTTTAGTAGAGATGGGGTTTCGCCATGTTGGCCAGGCTGGTCCCGAACTTCCGGCCTCAAGTGATCCGCCCACCTCAGCCTCCCAAAGTGCTGGGATTACAGGCATGAGCCACTCCGCCTGGCCAATAGATGTATTTTTGAAGGTTCATGGTAGTAGACGTTTTAAATGGTGATGTTTGTAATAACTGTCATTTATGAGCATTTGTTTATATATGCCAGGCACTGTTCTAACTATTCTGAGTAATACCACTTATTTCTCACAACAACCCTATAGTATAGATACTGTTATCCTTATTTTAATGAGAGAGGAGCCAGGACATACATGGATAAAGCGACATGACTAAAGTCAGAAGTAGACATGGTGAAGCTGGAATTTAAACTGAGGGTGTCTGCCCTAGACCCCATGCTCTTAATTGCTGTGGTATAGATACTGTCTTGTAGATGGCATATATGAACAAGCGATTGTCCACACAATTTTCTTTTTGTCTTGTCTTGTCCCTTTCTTCCTTTCTTCCTTCCTTCCTTCCTTCCTTTCTTTCCTTCCTTCCTTCCTTCCTTCCTTCCTTCCTTCCTTCCTTCCTTCTTTCTTTCTTTCTTTCTTTCTTTCTTTCTTTCTTTCTTTTCCTTTCTTTCCTTTCATTCTTTCTTCTTTCTTTCGTGTGTGTGTGTGTGTGTGTGTGTGTGTGTGTGTGTGTGTGGCGGAGTTTCGCTCTTGTTGCCCAGGCTGGAGTGCCGTGGCGCGATCTCGGCTCACTGCAACCTCCGCCTCCCAGGTTCAAGGGATTCTCCTGCCTTAGCCTCCGGAGTAGCTGGGATTACAGACGCCTGCCACCAAGCCCGGCTAATTTTTTGTATTTTTAGTAGAGACAGGGTTTCGCCACGTTGGTCAGGCTGGTCTCGAACTCCTGACCTCAGGTGATCCTCCTGCCTCTGCCTCCCAAAGTGCTCGGATTACAGGCGTGAGCCACTGCGCCCGGCCTTCTTTTTATATTTTCGTAGTGATGATGTTCTGTTTAAAATAGTATTGAGTGTGGGCCGGGCGCGGTGGCTCAAGCCTGTAATCCCAGCACTTTGGGAGGCTGAGACGGGCGGATCACGAGGTCAGGAGATCGAGACCATCCTGGCGAACACGGTGAAACCCCGTCTCTACTAAAAATACAAAAAACTAGCCGGGCGAGGTGGCGGGCGCCTGTAGTCCCAGCTACTCCGGAGGCTGAGGCAGGAGAATGGCGCAAACCCGGGAGGCGGAGCTTGCAGTGAGCTGAGATCCGGCCACTGCACTCTAGCCCGGGCTACAGAGCAAGACTCCGTCTCAAAAAAAAAAAAAAAATAGTATTGAGTGAAACAAGTATTCATAGTATAAATTGTAATCACGTTTAATATTGAAAAAACATTACACACGGCTTTTAAAGTAAGTCTTGCTTGGGAAGTATGTATGGTTTAATCTAAAACTTTTTCCTGTTTTTGAGCGCGATGGCTCATGCCCGTAATCCTAGAATTTTGGGAGGCTAAGGATGATTGCTTGAGGCCAAGAGTTCAAGACCAACCTGGCCAACATAGTGAGAACCTGTCTCTGTAAAAAAAAAAAAAAAAAAATTAAAATACATTTTTAAAAATACCTTTTTGGGCAGGTGTGGTGGCTCACTCCTGTAATCCCAGCACTTTGAGAGGCCGAGGTGGGCTGACCACGAGGTCAGAAGTTTGAGACCAGCCGGACCAACATGGTGAAACTCTGTCTCTACTAAAAAATACATAAATTAGCTGGGGGTGGTGGTGTGTGCCTATAATCCCAGCTACTTGGGAGGCTGAGGCAGGAGAATCACTTGAACCCAGGAGGCAGAGGTTGCAGTGAGCCGATTTCATGCCATGCACTCCAGCTTTGGTGACAGAGTGAGACTCCATCTCAAAAAAAAAACAAAAAAAAACTTTTCGTATTTTTAAGAAAATCATTTACAACTTAATGATTATTTCCAAGAGAAGGAAATATGCATATCCAGATTTAACTATATTTTCTTGGCATTCTTAGTAATTTTGAGAATGATTGCAATAAGTAGATCGATTATGGTACTCTTATTTAATTAGATTCAGGGCATATAATATAGTTCTAGGCCATTGTAGTATAGTGATTCTTTTTTTTTTTTTTTTTTAATAGATGGTATTGAAACCTTATATTCAGTACAGGTTAATAAGCAGACCTGCTTCTCATGGAACACTGAGTACTAAGGCTAAGAAATAAACTTTAGTAAATGCTTTGAATTCCCATTTAACTATTTTATGTTCGTATAAATGTGTCTCTTTCTTTTTCAATGTTACACATTAACCAAGCATTAATGAATTAGGTAGTCCTTGTACTTTAGCTCTTGGAAGTACTATTATTGTATTCCTTTTTTTTTTTTTATAATATAGCTATTTTGCTTTCACTTTTAGAAATTATTCTGAAGCCATCTTATAACCTTTTCCCCCTTAACAATACTTTCTCCTTTTTTAAAAAGTAAATGATCCTTTAAAGAGTTAAGAATTTAAAAGTAAATGTTTTATCTAAAACTGGTCATTCTAGTTCATTAGTCTACTTGTTTTCCCCTAAATATAAACTTTTAAAATAAATCAGAACTTTCTGCATATCTCCTAGTGTGCTAAGCAATTTTGAGTCTAAAAAGGGGTAAAAGTTTTGAAAAAGACATTATTTGTCTAGTTGATGAGATAAGATAGCACATAAGGCAACTGGTTAAAAAGTAATCGGAAAATATGTCAACAATATGTGCTAGTAGAATGTTACAAAATGTTTATTAAAATAGAATGATATTATTCTAAAATGCTTAAATTGTAGTACTGACAAATATAAACTTGTGGTGAGTATTTAGATCAATGTGGATTGAATCATCAGGGCAGTTTTCATGGAGGAGCTGGAACTTGAATTTATTACTAAAGATTAGATGAGACAGTTGGCAAAGAGGAAGAAGAGGAAATTCATGTTAAGAAAATAAATGCCTTTTTTATATCTTAGAAAGTTGGAATTTTTTCCCCGCAAATAACCCTGAAGTTTTCTTGTTTAATCTCATGATAGCAGTAATCTTTAAAAATAGCAAGCCTATCAAAAGCACTAACCCATGTGCTAAGCACTTTGTTTGGCTCCCTATTATAAAACATATGATCTCATTGGAACCTCACAACATCCCATGAGGTTGTCACTCTTTTCCCTGTTTTACGAATGTAGAAACGGGGCTCAGGGAGGTTAAATAATGTGTCCAAAGTATCATAGCTAATAAGTGGCAGAGCCAGTAGTCAAATTGAGGATTAACTCCAGAGACCATGCTTTTAGCTGTGTGATACATCCTGCCTCCTAATCTCACTTTGCCCTAACCTAACACAATTTCTAAAATGCATTTCTTCAGTTTCATCATACATGCTGGTTGCTTTGTTATTGTTTCTCCTAAATGTTAATATTTCCTCTATGATATGAAAATTGAATACCTGAACTTGTTGGAAGTAATAAGAACTTGGACTCTGGAGCTAAACTTGCGAGTTCTGATCTTGGCTCTAGCCCCTTGCCCCCTTGCTAGCATGTACAGATTGTCTAACTTTCCGTGTCTTAATTTTTTCCTCTATAAAATCTCCTTCAAATATAAACAATTTGCAGGTACAAGACTCGGGGCATATGTTTAAGGCAATCTTAAGGAAGATGTTAGAGGATAGACTCTGGAGCTGAGTAAGGAAACTGGCAAAAAAGTCCTGTTGGATAGCATTGAGTATCCTTTTTAACTGCAGGGCTGAGACTGGAACAAAAGTGAGAATGAGGAAGAAAGAATAAAATGTAAATATTAAATGTCCAATAATATAGGGATTGGTTATACGACTAATAAAAAGAGAAAAGAAATTGGAGGTAGAATAAGTTTGTGAATTGCCACATCTGTAATGGTTATGAGTCAGAGGACATCATTTAAAGCTGACAAATCAGTTAGTAGAAGTATAAGCAGTTCAAAGGTAAACACTGAGAAAGATAATACTATTGATTGTAACTGTGTTGTGTGGAGGGGCAGTAAGATTATACAAGCTAATTTCATAAGTGCTCATAGTAGGGAGTTAATAGTTTCTGTGTAAAGAAATAGAGGATTAATGGTGTTAAGTAAAATATTTAAAATTACAATTAAAAAGATAAAATCAAACACATATTATAATGAAAATATACATCATCCTAATTATCAGAAAAATGGTAATTGCACAAAAAAAGATGAAAGACTTTTTAAAAATTATTACTCAAAGATATTAAACCAAAGTAAAATATGACAAAACTAAGACCAACTATGTCTGTCATGTCATTTTAAATGTCCTTAGCTAACCTACTGAAAAGATTTGCAAATTGGATTACCAATAAAATCTGTTGGTTTTTTGGGTTTTTGTTTCTTTGTTGCCGTATAGCTAATGATGACATAGTTCTGAAGGGCAAAAGTATACGTGTAAAGGCAAACAAAAGGTGGAATTCAGACCAAAAGTCATTATTTCAGACAAAGAAGGATATTCATAAAGCTAAAGTGTACATTTGACAGTGAATTTGAACATTATGGATGTGCACCAAATAACTGTATTAAATAACAAAGTAATTTTCGTAAAGCAAAAGTTTCAGGAGATACCATGAGAAATAGACATAAATATATTAGCAGTAAGAGACTTAATTCACTGTTTCGGTCCAAGGCAGATCAAGTGGACAAAAAAATAAGGACATAGGATATCTAAACAAATCAATAAAGAGGATTTAATTAGTATATATTGAGCTGTAGGTCCTGAAAACAGAGAGCGCCCCTTCTTTCTAGGTCCCAAGAATAATTCACAAACATTTACTATATAGGCTCCATTGATAGGAAAGTAGGAATTAACAGGCACAGGGGATTTTAGGACAAGGGAACTACTCTGTGTGATACTATAATGACAGATACATGTTGTCATATGTTTGTCAAAACCCATAGAATGTACAACACCTAGAGTGAGCCCTCATAAATTGTGGAGTTTCAGTGATAATGATGTGCTCATGTTAGTTCATGGGTTGAAACAAATAGACCTTTATGATGTGCGATGTTGGTAGTGAGAAAGGTTATGTGGTTGGGAACTGTGTAGCATTTTTTTGTACTTTGTGCTCAACTTTTCTAGGAACGTAAATCTAAAAGATAAAGCATATGTCTTTTTTTTTTTTTTTTAGTCAATCCTATGAAAGGTAAAAAGAAGTTTTTTTTTGTTTGTTTGTTTTTAAAAGCAAAGTCAAAAGATAGTCTATCAACTTAATAGAAAAATTGTCAAATGATGGCCAGCTGCAGGGGCTCACCCGTGTAATCGCAGCACTCTGGGAGGCCAAGGAAGGTGGATCACCTGAGGTCAAAAGTTCGAGACCAGCCTGGCCAACATGGTGAAACCCCATCTCTACTAAAAATACAAAAAAATTAGCCTGATGTGGTGATGTGTGCCTGTAATCCCAGCTACTTGGGAGGCTGAGACACCAGAATCGCTTGAACCCTGGAGGCGGAGGTTGCAGTGAGCCGAGATCACGCCACTGTGCTCCAGCCTGGAAGACAGAAAGAAACCCCTTCTCAAAAAAAAAAAAAAGAGAAAAGAAAAATGGTCAAATGATACATGACTAGACAGAAGAGATGACAGAAAAGGAAATATGGTTGACCCATAATCATGTAAAAAAAGATGTTATACATTATTTATAATATTACTATACAGAGCTAACATTTTTCTTTTTGTTTTTCTTTTTTTTTTTTTTTTTTTGAGTCATAGTCTCACTCTGTCACCCAGGCTGGATTGCATTGGCGCGATCACGGCTCACTGCAGCCTCAACTTTCCGGGCTCAAATGATCCTTCCTCCTGAAACTTCCGAGAAGATGGACAGACATGCATTACCATGCCCGGCTAGTTTTTGTATTTTTTGTAGAGATGGGATTTCACCATGTTTTCCAAGCTTGTCTTGAACTCCTGGGCTCAAGCAATCGGCCCGCCTCCCAAAGTGCTGGCATTACAGGGCTGAGCCCCTGCACCTGGCCTTTCATTTTTTAATGTTGCAAAGAATCTAAAAGTGTGACAGTATACTCTGGTAAGGCTGCAGGGCAAGAAGTAATCATATATTACTCTTGGTGGTATGAAAAGGCACAATTGCCATAGAGGACAACTTGGTAATATTTATCAAAATTAAAATTGCATTAACCTTTTAACTTAGCAATTTTACTTCTGGAAATTTATAGCTGTCCCTTGTTTTTAACGAAATAACGTGCAGATGACCATTTATTTCAGCATTTTTTGTAAAAATAGCTAAAAACAGCTTGGGTGTTTGTTGGTATTTGACTAGGTAATTGTGGTACATCTTACAGTGGAGTACTATGCTATTTCAATGTATTTATGTAAAAATGACAAAGATCTTTAAAAAGTGCATAATACTATACGTTTCTAATTTTTCCATAAAAGTAACTTCTTTTTTGAGACCAAGTCTCGCGCTGTCGCCCAGGCTGGAGTACAGTGGCATAATCTCGGCTCAACGTAACCTTCCCCATCTGGGTTCAAGTGATTCTTCTGCCTCAGCCTCACAGATAGCTGGGATTACAGGCATGCATCAATCACCACACTTGGCTAATTTTCTTGTATTTTTAATAGAGACGGGGTTTTGCCCTTTTGGCCAGCCTGGTCTCGAACTCCTGGCCTCAAGTGATCCAACTGCCTTGTCCTCCCAAACTGCTGGGATTGCAAGCATGAGCCACCACGCCTGACCCCATCAAAGTAACTTTAATGACAGAAAATATGTAAACAAGTGGTATATGGGATTATACCTTGAAGTGACCAGTTTTCTAATAATTTCTACTTTATCTTTAAAATCTGTGGGTTCACTGTATTCTCTCTAATATGTTTTAATTTTGAATTATTTTTTTAAACTGCTCTTATCATTGAGTAATCCTACTCCAGGAAGTTGTACCTTATTTATTTTTTGGCTGCTCTTACCCATAATGTTTTGTCACCCATCCTTGTTGGATAAACACATGTGTAGCAAAGTTAATTCTTCAGGTACCACCTCATTATTTTTGTGGGCTATTTTTCTAGACCGATTCAACTGAAGAACTATAATCTGTAGACAGAATAGACCAGTATTTGTCTCAGAATAATTTATCAAGTTTGTCTTTTTTTTTTTTTGAGGTAGAGTCTCGCTGTCTCGCCCAGGTTGGCGTGCAGTGGTGCAATCTCAGCTCACTGCAAGCTTCACCTCCCAGGTCATGCCGTTCTCCTGCCTCAGCCTCCAGAGTAGCTGGGACTACAGGCGCCTGCCACCACGACTGGCTAATTTTTTGTATTTTTAGTAGAGACAGGGTTTCACCATGTTAGCCTGGATGGTCTCGATCTCCTGCTCTTATGATCTGCCCACCTCGGCCTCCCAAAGTGCTAGGATTACAGGCATGAGCCACCGCGCCCGGCCTCAAGTTTGTCTTCTTTCTAATTAATATTTCCAACAAATGACACCTAAACCAAGTTGATTTATTTGCATTTGGACATTACTAATGTTGTAGTGGTTTGTTCAGTATGTTTCTGTGTAAAATATCTGTGTTCTATGTTAGACATTCAAATCATTCAAGTCTATTTCTTTGTAAAATATTCCCTTTAGCAGGATGAAGTTAAAGGAAGTAGATCGTACAGCCATGCAGGCATGGAGCCCTGCCCAGAATCACCCCATTTACCTAGCAACAGGTAAGTTCAAAGGAGAGAAGATAGTATGAGTTACCTAATTTCTTCTCTTCTGCGTCTAGCTTATTCAGGTTAATCTTTATCTTCTCTGGAAAGCCTCTCTCTCCCTGGCAAGTTACCGACATTCTCTCAGCCAAGTTCAGTGTTCTTCCTGTGCGTTCCCATAGTATTTTGATCATGATGTGTTACATCTAAAATAGTTTCCTTCACGGGAATTGTATTTTATCTTTATTCCTCCAGTATTAAGCACAATAGATGGCATGTAAAAAACAAAAAAAAAAAACAGTTAATATCAGTTTGAATGAACGAAGAGCAATTTTGATGTTAGCATTTTTATTTTTTTTTTTTATTTTTATTTTTTTTTTGAGACGGAGTCTCGCTCTGTCGCCCAGGCTGGAGTGCAGTGACCGGATCTCAGCTCACTGCAAGCTCCGCCTCCCGGGTTTACGCCATTCTCCTGCCTCAGCCTCCCGAGTAGCTGGGACTACAGGCGCCCACCACCTCGCCCGGCTAATTTTTTGTATTTTTTAGTAGAGACGGGGTTTCACCAGGTTAGCCAGGATGGTCTCGATCTCCTGACCTCGTGATCCGCCCGTCTCGGCCTCCCAAAGTGCTGGGATTACAGGCTTGAGCCACCGCGCCCGGCCGATGTTAGCATTTTTATATAAAAAGAATTAGTTATATCATGTATGTCTATAAGCAGATATAGTAAATCACAGGACCTTTTTTTGTTTTTTGTTTTTTTTTTTTTTTGAGATGGAGTCTTGCTCTTTCACCCAGGCTGGAATGCAGTGGCATAATCTCTGCTCACTGCAAGCTTCACCTCCCTGGTTCACGCCATTCTCCTGCCTTAGCCTCCCGAGTAACTGGGACTACAGGTGTCCGCCACCACACCTGGCTAATTTTTTAGTACAGGTGGGGTTTCACCGTGTTAGCCAGGATGGTCTTGATCTCCTGACCTTGTGATCCACCCGCCTCGGCCTCCCAAAGTGCTGGGATTACAGGCGTGAGCCACCACGCCCATCCCCTATCATGGGACCATTTTTACAGAGATTTTTAAATATCTACAGGCTTAAAAAATTATTTACACTACCCACTCTTATAAACATCCTCTCCTAGCCCTGTGCTAGAATCTCATTGCTATAGTGATTTAAGCGTCTGCTCAATGGCGTATGCGCAGCATTCATGAGCAAGAGAATTGAAAAACATGCTTTTAACTTCGGTTTTGTAAGGTTTCTCTAAGTCTTATTTTTGTATGTATAGTTACCATAAATGTATTTTCTATAGGAACATCTGCTCAGCAATTGGATGCAACATTTAGTACCAATGCTTCCCTTGAGATATTTGAATTAGACCTCTCGGATCCATCCTTGGACATGAAATCTTGTGCCACTTTCTCCTCTTCTCACAGGTATGAGGTTCAGCTTTAAATTCATGTGATTATTTAATTATATATTGTTCTTGATTCCTAATTTGTTTATAATTATGCCATTATTAGAAACTACAAGGAATACCATCAAGGACATGAAATATTTTGTGAAAAAGCATGTGAGTGTATTTTTATGGAAGTAAAAGTAGTGTTTATATGTCCTATTGACTTTTTTTTTCCTTTGCTTTTTTGAGACAGAATCTCACTTTGTAGCTCAGGCTGGAGTGCAGTGGCACGATCTCGGCTCACTGCAACCTCCACCTTCCGGGCTCAAGCAATTCTTGTGCCTCAGCCTCCCAAAGCGCTGAGATTACAGGTGTGCACAACCCCGCCCAGCTAATCTTGTATCTTTAGTAGTGACAGGGTTTTGCCATGTTGGCCGGGCTAGTCTTGAACTCCTGACCTCAAGCAATCCACCCATCTCAGCCTCCCAAAGTGCTGGGATTATAGGCGTTAGGAACCACGCCTGGCCAGTATATTCCATTGACTTTTTTATTGCTGTTATATGTAAGGTGGGAAGGAGAGCCTGTTTTGTGTTTTTTTTTTGGGGGGGGGGTTTCTGGGTTTTGTGTGTGTGGTTTTTTTTGTTGTTGTTGTTTGTTTTGGATGGAGTTTCACTCTTGTTGCCAGGCTGGAGTGCAGTGGTGCAATCTTGGCTCACTGCAACCTCTGCCTCCTGGGTTCTAGCGATTCTCCTGCCTCAGCCTCCTGAGTAGCTGGGATTACAGGCATGTGCCACCACACCCGGCTAATTTTGTATAGAGTTCGTTTTTCTTTCTCCTTTATTGTGCCTGTTTGCAAAAAGGTAGCTGTACTAGGAAAGAAGTAGTCATAATAAGTATTAGTAGTGATTATCTCTGAATGGTAGCTTATTTTTATTTTCTTCTGTTACAATATTTAGAAATATATTTCAGTTTTGTTGACATGATTTCTAATACACTAGATAACTAGGTATTTGGATCATACTTTCAAGTACTTATGCCTTATTGTAATGCAGAGAAAGGATGCCTTCATTTGAGTGATAAAATAATCTTTACTGCCTCAGTATCTTAGCAGGGTTTAAAGAGATTGCTCTTTAGCTGACAGAATACAGCTCAAATCATGCAGTTTCATGGGATTGCTCATATTCTTCAGAGCTGTCACAGTGGGATGGGAACCCCAGATACTTTTTGTCTAGTAGTTTTTCTGCTTACTACCGTCTGTATCATCGTATACCTTTCTGCCTTCATATTTCATCTCCATTCTGGATCATATATTTTATTCTCCAATAGTAGGGGTACTTGTCATAATATAATCTTGATGTCATTTTTCTAGTGTTAGAATACATTCTTTTTCTTAGAAAATTTCACATGACTCCTTTAACACCTTTACTATTTAACAGACCACTTGTTAGTGACCCTTGTTTGTTTTTTTTTTTTTTTTTTTGAAACGGAGTCTCGCTCTGTCGCCCAGGCTGGAGTGCAGCCGCCACCTCGCCCAGCTAGTCTTTTGTATTTTTTAGTAGAGACAGGGTTTCACCGTGTTAGCCAGGATGGTCTCAATCTCCTGACCTCGTGATCTGCCAGTCTCAGCCTCCCAAAGTGCAGGGATTACAGGCTTGAGCCACCGCGCCTAGCCTGTTTTTGTTTTTTTTTTTTCAGACAAAGGTCAAAGCATGAGACCCTCCTATAGCCAAATAAAGAGTGTTTTTACTTTTCAAAGGAAGTGATTGATTAGCTCTATTTTACAATGAACCAGAGGCAATTTAAGAAGATTAAAACTTAGGGTCTCACCATTTCTAAATGGTAAAATCATTCTTAAGCTCATATTTTTTGACACACAACTCAAGTATATTTTGTTACACTACCTTATAAGAGTTTTTACTCTTTAAGGATTACAAAATCAAATATGCAAATATGAGTATAAATAAAAAATGAAATATTATTATACCAAAGTCATACATAGTTACCAGGAGTGGTGGGGAAGTAATATATTTGGACTGTTTATGAAAACATTAAAAAGTAAATGTATAATTTCAATTTTTTGTCTACATTTATTTGACTTTAAGAATGAGTTATTTTATTCATTTTCTCCTGTAGATACCACAAGTTGATTTGGGGGCCTTATAAAATGGATTCCAAAGGAGATGTCTCTGGAGTTCTGATTGCAGGTGGTGAAAATGGAAATATTATTCTCTATGATCCTTCTAAAATTATAGCTGGAGACAAGGAAGTTGTGATTGCCCAGAATGACAAGCATACTGGCCCAGTGAGAGCCTTGGATGTTAACATTTTCCAGGTAAGACTTTAACATTCATTCATAATTCTTAGACTGTGTGCTGCTCTTTTGAAATCAGTATATGAATCTACTATGCCTCAGTTTTGGAACTGAAAGTTGAAAAACTATGTGGCTATACAGGTTGACAAGTGTTTGTTTAAAGAATGGTGGGTTCAGAATTGAAATCAGGGTTAAAAATACTACCTCCATGAAAAGGATCAGACTGATAGGTTTTTTTTTTTTTTTGAGATGGAGTCTCACTCTGTCACCAGGCTGGAGTGCAGTGGCGTGACCTCAGCTCACTGCAGTCTCCGCCTCCTGGGTTCAAGTGATTCTCTTGCCTCAGCCTCCTGAGTAGCTGGGACTACAGGTGCGTGCCACCACGCCCAGCTAATTTTTGTACTTTTAGTGGAAACGGGGTTTCACCATGTTGGCCAGAATGGTCTCTTGACCTTGTGATCCACCTGCTTTGGCCTCCCAAAGTGCTGGGATTACAGACGTGGGCCACCGTGCCCGGCTGGCTGATAGGTTCAATTAAGTCTGAAGATGTCATGCCATTCGAATAGACATTTTATAAACATTAAGAGCCGCATAGATTGGAAACCTTGCCTTTTAAAAGTTCGTGCTAGTTCAGCATTAGGCTGGTGCTGTGATGTCCAGGTTAATTCACTGTTTTATTAATTGAGAAATTTTATGTTTATGACAGACATTAATACTCTATGAAATAATTAGAAATTAAATGTAATGGCTGGGCGTGGTGGCTTACGCCTGTGTAATCCCAGCACTTTGAGAGGCTGAGGCAGGCAGATCACGAGGTCAGGAGTTCGAGACCAGCCTGGTCAACGTGGTGAAACCCCGTCTCTACCAAAAATACAAAAATTAGCTAGGCATGGTGGCAGGTGCCTGTAATCCCAGCTACTCGGGAGGCTGAGGCAGGAGAATTGCTTGAACCAGGGAGGCAGAGATTGCAGTGAGTTGAGATCATGCCGTTGCACTCCAGCCTGGGCGACAAGAGCAAAACTGAAAAAAAGAAAAATTAAATATAATGCAGATTTAACAAATAGTCAATTAAGATTCTTTGTACTGTTGCCTTCATAAACATTACTGGGTGTTAATTATATAAATGCACAGCTTAATAAAGATCTTAGCCTGCACAGGATGGTGAAACCCTGTCACTACAGAAAATGCAAACAATTAGCAGAACATGGTGGCTTACGCCTATAGTCTCAGCTACTCGTGTGGATGGCTTTAGCCCGGGAGGTCTATGCTGCAGTGAGCTATGATCGCACCACTGCACTCCAGCTTGGGTGACACACAGAGACCCTGTCTGGGAAAAAAAAAAAAAACACCTTGGGTTAATAGGATACTAGATTATAACAACCAAAAATGAGTATTAAGAAAATTTTAAATAGTTCCTTTTCTTATATTATAAATAGATCCTTAGGGTATAGCAATACAGAAACCCAACTTGTTTATTTCTTTTTTGTTGTTGTTTTGTGTTTTTTGAAACAGGGTCTTGCTCCCTCTGCCAGGCTGGACTGCAGTGGCTCATGGCTTACTGCAGTCTTGACCTCCTGGATTCAAGCAAGTCTCCTGTCTCAGCCACCCGAGTAACTGGGACTACAAGCATGAGTCATAACACCAGGCTAAGTTTTGTAGAGACAGTGTTTTTCTGTGTTGGTCAAGCTGGTCCTGAACTCCTGGGCTCAAGTGGTCTGTCTGCCTTGGCCTCCCAAAGTGCTGTGACTACAGGCATGAGCCACTGTGCCTGGCCTTCATTTCTATAGTTTGTGGTATCTGCTCTTTAGCTAGCTCCTTTGTTAATTGTATGAAACAGCTGATGATTTTTAATAAAGTATTTTGTGTTGTAGGTAGCTACTACCATAGAATTTCTCTCTTTTTTTAGTTATATGCCAGCTGATAAGAGAATAATTTGTAAAAGTAAATAGTAGTGGATGAAGGTCAGTATATGAAGCCCATTGTCTTCCTGTACTTTGTATTACAATTTCAGGTTCTTTTTGACCCTTAAGGTTTGTACCAGAGAAAAACTAGAAATACTGCCACCTGGAACAAGATTGAGTGTATATGAACTAGAAATATGAGAAGAATTATGACAAGAGATTTTACTAGTGCTGTATTGATTCAGCTCTGGAAGCTGACTTTGAAGTATACTGAGAAAGATACCACAATTTTAGCATTCAGCTTTTTATGAAAGCAATAATTGATTACCTTTTTAATCTTGTAATTAAATCTCCTTCCAGAGATGCAAAGATATAAACAGTAATCCTCACATGGTTGCAAGACTGATTAAGAATTTATCCGGCCGGGCTTGGTGGCTCACACCTGTAATCCCAGCACTTTGGGAGGCCAAGGCAGGTGGATCACCTGAGGTCAGGAGTTCGAGACCAGCCTGACCAACATGGAGAAACCCCATCTCTACTAAAAATACAGAATTAACTGGGAGTGGTGGTGCATGCCTGTAATCCTAGCTACTCGGGAAGTTGAGGCAGGAGAATTGCTTGAACCTGGGAGGCGGAGGTTGCAGTGAGCTGAGATTGCACCATTGCACTCCAGCCTGGGCAACAAGAGCAGAACTCCGTCTCAAAAAAAAAGAATTTATCCATATACTTTTTAAAATAATATCTTGCATTAAAATTAGTTTGTTCTCAGTAGACATCTTTTGTCTTTGATAAGTAGAATTTTATGTTTTTCTAGAAAACTTTAAATTTTGAAAGAATTATGCATACTTTAGAAATTCATGCGTATGTTTTTCACTTTTTAAATTAAATAGAAAAATTGTGTATGCTACATCTAATATCTTTCTAACTCTGAACTGAGTTATTCTGAATTTTCTTAATTATGCATAAGTGCTATTTAGTTATGTTTTCTTCTTACAGACTAATCTGGTAGCTTCTGGTGCTAATGAATCTGAAATCTACATATGGGATCTAAATAATTTTGCAACCCCAATGACGCCAGGAGCCAAAACACAGGTATTTTTATACTGATTTTGATCATTGTAATAAAAAAAGCCAAAAGCAGTTCTTCTAAGCCCACTTATTTCACTTTTAAGGCTTCTCACACAAAACATATATGTTTAAAATCATTGTTTAGATGTTACTGATTTTTCTTCAGTAAAGTATTAATAAATATGTTTCTTCAAAGTATGAGTGAGTCTTTCAAGAGTAAATATTTATTTCGTATCTCCCACCTGGTAGACACTGGTCATTCTACTAGGCATACAGTAGTAAACAAAATGAACAAAAATCCTTAATAATTGTCTTAGATATAGTATAATTATTTTTGTTCTTTGTGTGATAGCTGCTCTGTGTTTTAGCAACAACCAACCTTCTTAAAACACACTTAGTCAAGACCATGGAAGACAAGGTTTAAAATAAATACCTCAAGCCCTTTGCCTGTGTATTTCTAGTAAGTTTGATAAGAACAGTCTTTTCCTGTTCTTCTTTATGTTGTATAGGCTATCTAATTGAGTAGCCAGCGTAACTGGCTCTAACATTTTGGCAATCTGAGAGGTAGCATAATGATAGCATATGCACTACCATTTATAAAGGTATTTTGCTAATGGTCTAGGCTGCAATTTTGCCCTGCCTAGTTTTCTGTCATAGTCACCAACATCTACTTTGTGGTCCATGATCTACCTTGCACCAGCTGCAAAGTAAACAGTACTTGGTTTATAGCAGGAATTCAATAAAATTCTTGTTGAATGAGATATTATTAAACAAGATAATACAGTTGAAATGGCATGTACCTGCACTTTAAATCGTATAATTGTATGTGTTGAGAATGTAGAGATGTAGGACTATAAAGCAAATTTGTGGGATAAATGGGTCAAATTTTAAAGTAATATACTTTTCAAAATGAAGGATCCAATTTTACAGTTAAATTTGATTATAATAGAGAAACAGTTTTTATTAACTTTTTATTCCTTGTAGCCACCAGAAGATATCAGCTGCATTGCATGGAACAGACAAGTTCAGCATATTTTAGCATCAGCCAGTCCCAGTGGCCGGGCCACTGTATGGGATCTTAGAAAAAATGAACCAATCATCAAAGTCAGTGACCATAGTAACAGAGTAAGTATGTGATTGACTTGTGATGAACATGTTGTATTTCTGCTGTAAGTACTCCTGTGTTGTTTGTCAGAGTTGACAACAAATCAAATTTCTGTGAAGTCAAATCCTGTTTTTTCATTAATCAGTCATGTTAGAATGAATGAATGTTTTTTTTCTTCTAAGGGAAAATCATAAAATTTTTATGATTTTATGGAAATTGGAAAATCATATCCAATAAATATGTTGGATATTATTAATGATGAAGAGAGATTGGTTAATCTAGGAACTTATTCCATGGTATACTGGTTGTTTTACTTTGCTAGCTGTTTTAAAACATCGCAGCAACCTTTTTTTTTTTTTTTTTTTTCTTGAGACAGAGTCTCTCTCTGTCGCCCAGGCTGGAGTGCAGTGGCGCAATCTCGGCTCACTGCAACCTCTGCCTCCCAGGTTCAAACAATTCACCTGCCCCAGCCTCCCAAGTAGCTGGGATTACAGGCACGCGCAATCACGCCCAGCTAATTTTTGTATTTTTAGTAGAGACGGGGTTTCACCATGTTGGTCTGGCTGGTCTCGAACTCCTGACCTCATAATCTGCCTACCTCGGCCTCCCAAAGCGGTGGGATTACAGGCCTGAGCCTCTGTGCCTGGCCATTGCAGCAACTTTTTAATTCATCTTTAGCTTTTCTTAGGATGTAAACATTTTTCCTGCTGGGAACTTCATCACTGTGAACTTGTAATATTTGACTTCTTGGCCTCATCTCTTCCTCTGATTAGGTACTGCTAAAATGAGCTAATGTATTTCCAGCACTTCCCATAGAGCACATTAAATTCTGAACCTTACAGGTATCTTAATTTTTTTATGTCATTAGGTGCTATAAAATAATTTAGATATAATTTGGAGCCTTTTTTTTTGTTTATGAGTACATGGCATGGTTTGACATTTTCTAAAATAAGTTTGCAAAAAGTCAGTATACATATGTAATTTAAAAACAACAATAACAACGAAAAACTATTTGGGAGAACACTTCTTCAGAGTATTGTTTTCAAGTGAATCAGGGATTTTAAAACAGAAATGTCAATGGAATAAACCATACCAGAAGCATTTTAGTCATTTTGTGGAACATTTAATAGAATCTGAACTTGCAGATAGTTACTAATAATGTTAGTTTATTCCATATGAAAATTTAAATGGTAGTTTTTGCTTAAGATATTTTGCCTTGAGTTTTCTGATAAAATAGAGGAAAAGTGTGGAGTTTTTTGTGTCTTGTGTGTGTCTTAATCTTTTTTCTTTTTTTTTAAGGGTTTTTTTGTTTTGTTTTGGTTTTGGTTTTTTTTTTTTTTTTGAGATGGAGTCTCACTCTGTCTCCCATTCTGGAGTGCAGTGGCGCAATCTTGGCACTGCAACCTCCGCCTCCCGGGTTCAGGCAATTCTCCTGCCTCAGCCTCCCAAGTAGCTGGGATTACAGGAGTCCGCCACCACACCTGGCAAATTTTTGTATTTTTAGTAGAGATGGGGTTTCACCATGTTGGCCAGACTGGTCTCAAACTCCTGACCTGGTGATCCGCCCGCCTCAGCCTCCCAAAGTGCTAGGATTACAGGCGTGAGCCACCATGCCCAGCCTGTATGTGTTAATCTTTTATCTTTTTTTTTTTTTTTCCATTTTTCTGAAAGTATTTTATTTTATTTTATTTTATTTTTTTGAGACGGAGTCTTGCTCTGTCACCCAGGCTGGAGTGCAGTGGCCGGATCTCAGCTCACTGCAAGCTCCGCCTCCCGGGTTCACGCCATTCTCCTGCCTCAGCCTCCTGAGTAGCTGGGACTATAGGTGCCCGCCACCTCGCCCGGCTAGTTTTTTGTATTTTTTAGTAGAGACGGGGTTTCACCGTGTCAGCCAGGATGGTCTCGATCTCCTGACCTCGTGATCCGCCCGTCTCGGCCTCCCAAAGTGCTGGGATTACAGGCGTGAGCCACCGCGCCCGGTCTGAAAGTATTTTAAATGTGTATAAAATGTTTTCTCTACTGGCCGGGCGCAGTGGCTCAATCCTAGCACTTTGGGAGGCCGAGGTGGGCGAATTGCCTGAGCTCAGGAGTTCAAGACCAGCCTGGGCAACAGGGTGAAACCCCTTCTCTACTAAAATACAAAAAATTAGCCAGACATGGTGGTGTGTGCCTATACTCCAGCTACTGGGGAAGCTGAAGCGGGAGAATCACTTGAATGTTGGAGGTGGAGGTGGCAGTGAGCTGAGATCGTGCCACACTGCACTCCAGCCTGAGTGACAGAGTGAGACTCCATCTCAAAAAAATAAATAAAATGAAATATTTTCTTTATACTTATAGTTTTGATAGTAAAACTCATTTTTGGTATATAGTTATTCTGACTCAGAATGGTTTTGTGTGTATCAAATAGCTGCATGAATTGAGAAAATATTCAGATATCTTACTTTTAAGACTACTGTTTAAGACTCTTCAATAAAATTTGGTAGTTTTACATTTTGTTTTGTTTTGTTTTTTAAAATAAACTAAGGCCAGGCGCGGTGGCTCATGCCTGTAATCCCAGCACTTTGGGAGGCCGAGGTGGGTGGATCATTTGAGGTCAGGAGTTCGAGACCAGCCTGACCAACATGGTAAAACCTCATAACCACTAAAAATACAAAAATTTGCTGGCATGGTGACTTGCACCTGTAATCCCAGCTACTCGGGAGACTGAGGCAGGAGGATCACTTGAACCTGGGTGAGGTGGAGTTTGCAGTGAGCTGAGATGGCGCTACTGCACTCCAGCCTGGCTGACAATAAATAAATCATAAATAAAATAAGCCAAAGCTGGTGTTTTTTTACTATTTGTTTCAATAAAGGCATGTTTCTCGTTTTAGTTTGGTTTTTCATAAAGTAATATGATTCATAAAATGTGAACCTTAACAATCTGCAGATGCATTGTTCTGGGTTGGCATGGCATCCTGATATTGCTACTCAGATGGTCCTTGCCTCCGAGGATGACCGGTTACCAGTGATCCAGATGTGGGATCTTCGATTTGCTTCCTCTCCACTTCGTGTCCTGGAAAACCATGCCAGGTATCATGCTGCTGTTCCAAAGAACTTGATTTGTTTATTTTCTGAACACATTGGTGATGTTTTTGTGACCAGAAATATACCATAGGACATAGGAACTTTTTTTTTTTTTAGACAGAGTTTTGCTCTGTCACTAAGGCTGGAGTGCAGTGGCAAGATCTTGGTTCACTGCAACCTCTGCCTCCCAAATTCAAACGATTCTCCTGCCTGAGCCTCCTGAGTAGCTGGGATTACATGCATGCACCACTATACTCAGCTAATTTTTATAGTTTTAGTAGAGATGGGGTTTCACCATGTTGGCCAGGCTGGTCTTGAACTTCTGACCTCAAGTGATCCGCCCACCTTTGCCTCCCAAAGTGGTGGGATTACAGGCATGAGCCACCGTGCCTGGCTACCATAGGTACTTAATGTTTATATCAGTTATCAGTCAATGCTAAAATTGGTTTTGTTATCCATTGTTTTGCGTAAAGTCACAGTTTCTGAATTAAGTAAGGACTTACTGCAGTTAGATTTCATGCCCTTCCATAGGTAAAACATTTCACTGTACCTAAGTTACGTACCTGTGTGTGTGTGTGTGTGTGTGTGTGTGTATGCATGTATAATCCCAATATAATTTTTATACAATTGGGATAATTTGTGCATATAGTTAGATAACTTTTTTCGTTAATCATGAATACTGTATAATGGTAAGAAGTTGATTTCCACAAAATGATAAGTATATTTTTTAGATGGGATCTTGCTGATTTGCCCAGGATAGAGCCACCATAGCTCACTGTAGCTGTGAGCCTCTGGGCTCAAATAATCCTCCTGCCTCAGCTTCACGAGTATGCCTGGAACTACAGGCACACGCCACCATAACTGGCTAATTTTCAAATTTTTTGGTAGAGACAGAGTGTCATTATATTGCCCAGGTTGGTCTTGAACTCCTGGCCCCAAACAATCCTCCTGCCTTGGCCTTCCAAAGTGTACAGAATAATTTTTATCTACATATTTTCTCATTGGAAGGTGGTCTGTAATTTATTGTGAAATAGTCTGTTGGGCATTTATTTTCACTTTTTTGCTATCATACACTGCACTATATTGAACATCTATGACTTTGTAATGATCAGATAGCATATACGTTACTAAGTTGCCTCTGAAAATATTGCATTTATTTTATTTTTCTTTCTTTTTTGGTTTGTTTTTCTTTTTTTTATTTTATCTTATTTTTGAGATGGAGTCTCACTCACTCTGTTGCCCAGGCTGAAGTGCAGTGGCACGATCTCTGCTCACTGCAACCTCCACCTCCCAGGTTCAAGTGATTCTCCTACCTCAGTCTCCTGAGTAGCTGGGATTACAGGTGTGAGCCAACGTGCCCGGCGTTGAAACTCTTGCATTTAATTGTATTTCTGTTAACAATGTGTGAATCTCCAAAGCCTAGGCAGAAATAATTGAGATTTGGTTTTCTTAAGATTAAAAATTTCCTTGTTCCTTTATGTTTTTTATAGGGGGATTTTGGCAATTGCTTGGAGCATGGCAGATCCTGAATTGTTACTGAGCTGTGGAAAAGATGCTAAGATTCTCTGCTCCAATCCAAACACAGGAGAGGTATGGGGAGGAAATGTTTCTCAACCTTGTAGCCCTTGTAGTATGTTACTTCTGGCTACATAAGAAATTTTCTATGTGGATTCTTTAGTGGATTACTATGTGAAAAGTATGTGGAGGTGTGTGTGCAGTGTTTATTTGGCTGCAATTTTATCAGGAACATAATCTAAGCTCAGCTTTTTAACCAGAAAAATCAGTAATTGAAATAGTATATTTTAAACTAGTAATCATCCCCTCCTCATTTCCAATAATGTATTTATTACCTAGACTCAGAAATACTTTGATTTATTTCACATGTGGTTTATGGGAATCAGTATCTTCGATGTAGGATTGTTCAAGGTTTACATCTTTTGTCTGCTTTACCATTCCTGAGGATCATGTTTCACTTCTGGAAATTGGTAGATATAGTTTTCTAATCTCTCTTCTGAATGATAAAGCAAGAATATAAATTATAGCTTTTATATTTTTACCTTTTTTATGTGAAGGTAGATTATTGCTAGTGCTTATGTAGTTTGATAGAATGCTAATAAAAATAGTCTTTGATAAGTTTTCATCTATATTGTTAAAATTAAAACAAGCCCTTTAGTTATTTGGTTTCTGGTCTAAGAGTCGTGGATGTAACAATATAAAATATAGAATCATTAACATTAGGGGAGACGAGAAAAAAATTAATAAATTTTGCTGCATATCATTTGTAGGATGAATAACAAAAATCTTAATTTTACACTGTGCCTTGCCAAGTAAATTCAAAATTCATGGAACTTACTATTCTGTCATCATTTTCTCTGTTACATAATTTAATTAGATGAATTTTTGCCTATGATTAGTTGTGTGTGCTTGGACTTTGAAGGAAGAAACTTTTAGTACATGCTACAACTAAAAAATTGGATTTTGTTCAAATACAAATAAGGAATAGATAAATGATCTAAGTTTTATCAAACCGCATATCTTACCAAACAAAATAAATACCAAAGACACGAGCAGGCTAAATGCCTTTTCAATTAATTCTATTTTTTAATAAAATTAAACATTTTAAATGTCACATGGGCCAGGTGTGGTGGCTCACACCTGTAATCTCAGCACTTTGGGAGGCCAAGGCTGGCTGGCGAAACCCCATCTCCATAACAAATACAAAAATTAGCTGGCTGTGGTGGCGTGTTCTGTAGTCCCAGCCACTCGGGAGGCTGAGGTGGGAGGATCGCTTGAGCCCAGGAGGTCAAGACTCCAGTGAGCTGTGATTGCGCCACTGCACTCCAGCCTAGTCATCAGTGTGAGACCCTGTCTCAAAAATTAAAAAAAGAAAAAGGAAAAAAAAAAGTCACATGAAACCAGAGTTAAGTTCATTTGACTTATCGTAAAGTCCTAAGGTGTTGCTTCTATGAATAGCAGTTAACCACCTTACTAACTTTGAGTTCACAACAGACATTACATTGTAAAGCTTTCGTATAAGCCATTTTCTATTTATTTATTTTTTTATTACTATTACTATTTTTTTGTCAGAGTCTTGCTCTGTTTCCCAATGCAGTGGCACCATGACAGCTCACTGAAACCTTGACCTCCCAGGCTCAGTCAGTCCTCCCACAGCCTCCCAGATGGCAGGGACTACAGGCATGCACCACCATGCCTGGCCAATTTTGTGTATGTTTTTGTAGAGATGGGGTTTCGCCATGTTCCCCATGCTGGTCTTGAACTCCTGGGCTCAAGCGGTCTGCCCACCTCAGCCTCCCAAAGTGCTAGGATTATAGGCGTGAACCACCACGCCCGGCCTCATATAGGTCATTTTCTATAGTTCTTTCTCTGTCATTTTCTTTCTAAAGGAAGCTGATAATGCCGAATTCTGTTAGGATTCTGCAGTGATAGGAAGGGTGTGTACAGTACATGTTTTCTCTCGTGATTAAAAGTCAAATTTCTTAGTGAATTCTTCCTTCTCAAGATTGATTTTAAAATTTGATCCTCAAGTAACCTAAATATGGTTGTTGTTTGGGTCTTACCAGACAAAAACAATTGGACAGGACATCACTAATCTTTTAGAGTTTAAAAAGTTGGCTCTAGGTCGGGTGCGGTGGCTCGCGCCTGTAATCCCAGCACTTTGGGAGACCAAGGCGGGCGGATCACTTGAGGTCAGCAGTTCAAGACAAGCCTGGCCAACGTGGTGAAACCCCGTGTCTGTTAAAAATACAAAAGTTGGCTGGGCATGATGGCGGGTGCCTGTAGTCCCAGCTACTTGGGAGGCTGAGGCAGGAGAATTGCTTGAGCCCAGGAGGTGGAGGTTGCAGTGAGCTGAGGTCGCTGCCACTGCCCTCCAGCCTGGGCAACAGCGAGACCCTGTTGCAAAAAATAAAAAAGGTGACTCTAATAGAGTGTGCTGGTTTTTCAAATGCATCCACTATTTTGAACACAAGAACCTCAGTTTTTAAAATGTGTTTATTCAAATCCGATTGAAATTTTAAGTCACATTCCTGTTAATCAGAATAAGTCATCATAATGAATCATTCTTGTACTTTAAAAAATCTTAGTATTCTTTTTCCTGGCTACAGATACTTTCTACAAAAAATTGTTCAGTTTAGCTATACTTGTTGACCACGTTCATTCAGGTGTTTTGGTTACGAGGTGGCCATACTGAAGGGGTGGCCTGCCCCTCCACACCTGTGGGCGTTTCCCGTTAGGTGGAACGAGAGACTTGAGAAAAGAAATGAGACACAGAGACAAAGTATAGAGAAAGAAAAAGTGGGCCCAGGGGACTGGCGCTCAGCATACAGAGGACCCTTGCAGGCAGCGGTCTCTGAGTTCCCTCAGTATTTATTGATCATTATCTTTACCATCTTAGAAAAAGGGAAGTGACAGGATAATAGGATCGTGGTAGAGAGAAGGTCAGCAGTAAGACATATGAATAAAGATCTCTGTGACATGAATAAGTTTAAGGAAAAGTGCTGTGCCTTGATATGCATATGCAAACATCTCCATAAACTTTTTTAGTGCATAAAGAGCAGCATTGCCACTAGCACGGCCCACTTTCAGCCCTAAGGCGGTTTTCTCCTTTCTCATAAACAGAACATACAATCGGGTTTTACACTGAGATGTTCCATTGCCCAGGGACGGGCAGGAGATAGATGCTTTTCTCTGTCTCAACTGCCAAGAGGCGTTCTTTCCTCTTATACTAGTCCTCAGCACAGACCCTTCACGGGTGTCAGTCTGGGGGACGATCAGGTCTTTCCCTTCCCACTAGGCCATATTTCAGACTATCACCTGGGGAGAAACCTTGAACAATACCTAGCTTTCCTAGGCAGAGGTCCCTGCGACCTTTGGCAGTGTGCGTGTCCCTGGGTACTTGAGATTAAGAGAATGGTGATGACTTTTCACAAGCATACTGCCTTCAGGCACTTGTTTAACAAAGCACACCCTGCATAGCCCAAAATCCGGTAAACCTTAAGTCACCACAACACGTGTCTCTTGCAAGGACAAGGTTGGGGGTAGGGTCACAGATTAACAGCATCTCGAATACAGAACAAAATGGAGTCTCTTATGTCTACTTCTTTCTATATAGACACGGTAACGGTCTGATCTCTCTTTTCCCCACATTTCCCCCTTTTCTTTTCAACAAAACCACCATTGTCATCATGGCTCGTTCTCGATGGTCGCTGTCTCTTTGGAACTGTTGGGTATACCGGCAGACTAACAGCAGACAGAACAGGCACACAAGGATTCATATGAAATTTACAATAGTCATACTTCAGATGGTTTTAACCGAAGTGACAGGGTTAAGATTTGCAAGGCAATCAGCACCTCCTGCAGTTGCCTCAGTTTCTGGTACCAACACAAGAGATCACATACTTCACAAAGTAATAAAATATCACAAAGCAAGTGGAGGCAGGATGAGATCACTGACCACAGGATGGCGTTAAAATTAAAATTAAAATTGCATTGTCATTGATAACATCTTACCAGGAAACAGGGTTTGAGAGCAGACAACCTGTCTGACCAAATTTTATTAGGCGGGAATTTTCTCATCCTAATAAGCCAGGGAGCGCTATAGGAGACTAGGGCTTATTTCATCCCTTCGGCTTTGACCTTAAAAGACAGCATGCCTTGAGGGGGTCGTTTATAGGCCTACCCTCAGAGCGCATTCTCTTTCTCAGGGATATTCCTTGCTGAAAAAAAGAATTCAGCGATATTTCTCCTATTTGCTTTTAAAAAGAGGAGAAATATGGCTCTGTTCCATCCGGCTCACTGGCGGCCAGTTCAGGGTTACCTCCCTTGTTCTCTGAACATCGCTGTTATCCTGTTCTTTTTTCAAGATGCCCAGATTTCATATTGTTCAAACACACATGCTCTACAAACGATTTGTGCAGTTAACACAATCATCACAGGGTCCTGAGGTGACATACATCCTCCTCAGCTTACAAAGAAGATGATGGGATTAAGAGATTAAAGACAGACATAGGAAATTATAAAAGCATTAATTTGGGGAACTAATAAGTGTCCTTGAAATCTTCACATTTTATGTTTTTCTGCCGTGGCTTCAGCTGGTCCCTTCATTCAGGGTCCTTGACTTCCAGCACATCTTTTCTTCTGATATCACCACCTTGTTCATCTTGCGAGTGAATGGTGCTCGATTGCGGTGTTTCTGTCTCCGTGGAGGTGCTTTTCTTTCCATCTCCGATGGGTTCATTGTAGAACTTCAAATGTTTAGTGGGTATCCAAACAGGAAGCTGATTTTCTCCTGGTGAAACACAAGCAAAACCTCTTCCCCAGGTTATCACCTTCCCTATTTCCCATGTCTTATTTTTGTTGTCTTTCCACCAAATCAGTTTTCCTTCATGTGGGCTGTTCTTTTTGCCAGTGAGATGTTGTTCAGCAGAAGTAGCGGTCTGATTTCTATAAATGTTTAAAAAATTTAAAGCATAGAGTGCTAGATTAAGTTGCATCTGAGGAGTGGTACACTCCTTACTGTCTCCCCCTTCTTTTTGTTTAATTAACTGAGTTTTGAGTGTTCTATTAGTTCTTTCAACTATGGCCTGTCCTTGGGAATTAGAAGGAATTCCTGTTGTGTGTGTAATTTTCCACTGATTTAAGAATTTTTGGAAAGCTTTACTACAATATCCTGGTCCATTGTCAGTTTTAATTTTTTTTGGAACTCCCATTACAGCAAAACAAGATAATGAATGTTTTTTTAACATGGGAAGTACTTTCTCCTGTCTGGCAGGTTGCCCATATGAAATGTGAGTAAGTATCAACTGTTACATGAACATATGATAATTTTCCAAATGAAGGTACATGTGTAACATTCATTTGCCATAATGCGTTAGGACACAGACCTCTGGGATTAACTCCTGCCTCTTGAGTGGGCAGGTATAGTACTTTACACTGGGTTGTTGTACAATACCTTTTGCCTGTTTCCGTGTGATATCAAATTTGTTTTTTAACCCTGCTGCATTTACATGAGTCAAAGCATGAAGTCCTTATGCTTTTATGAATGCAGAGGATACCAGTAAGTCAACTTGTTCATTTGCTTTAGTTAAAGGTCCTGGTAAATTAGTGTATACTCGAATATGAGTAATATAAAATAGGAAATTCCTTTTTCTTACAGTTTGTTGTAATAGATTGAACAGCTGGTTTAACTGATCATCCATGCTGTATTTAATTAGAGCTGTCTCAGCATCCCTTGTAGCCTGTACTACATATGCAGAATCTGATACAATATTAACAGGTCGATTAAAATCTTGTAACACTTAATGACTGCAACCAACTCTGCCCTTTGAGCCGATTGATACTGAGTTTTGAGCAACATCTTGAAGCCTTGCTACAAAATCAGGGTAAGGCTCTTTAGAGCCTTGTCTTATTGTATTGAAGAAGGGGCAGGCTGTTTCTGGGTCTTGGATTTTCTCCCAGGCCCTAAGGCAGATAGCCCTAATTTGCTCAGTGGCCTCATTTTGCATTATTACTTGTTGACTAGCAGTGCTCCAATTTTGACCTGTTCCTAATAGTTGATCTATGTCTATGTTAATTGGAAGATTGGCAGTCCTATGTCTTCGGACCTGTTATTGTGCCCCATCAATCCACCAAATTGTAAAAAATGAGAGGGTGAGAGAGATGATTTTGCCAGAATCTCCCAATCATAAGGAATGAGTCTGTGTCCATGAGCAATGGAATCTAATAATGTTCTCACGTAAGGAGAGTTGGGTCCATACTGTTTTACTCCCTCTTTCATTTCTTTTAGCATTTTTATAGAAAAGGACTCATATCTGGCTTCAGCTACGAGAGGCTCTCCCTCTTGGGCCCCTTCTCCAGGTGGTCTTGATTCTAATATTACTGGGAATTGCCACGCTTCAATATCTCCTTGTTTTCTTGCCTCATCAATAATTTTATGTAATGCATTACCCTGTCCACTAGGCGGTGCTGTAGGATTAAGTCTCATGGTGGGCGGCTGAGGCTATAGCGCCCTGCCCTGTGGCGCTGGAAGCATTCCTGGCTGTCCGTACGGATTTTCTGGGGGCAGCCGATACTGAAGTTCGGCTGGCGACCAGTATTGATAGGCTACTGGCGGCTGGGTCTTACTTTCTATCGGCTGATATTGTGGAGATTGTATTTGGATTGGCATTGCCATGACAGAGACTCTGTCTTTTTCTATTTGATCTTCTTTTGGTGTTTGTACTTGTTTAACCTGCATTTGAGGTTGTAAAGTTACAGGCATCTAAGCTGCTGTAAGAGGAGTTGGCCATTGTGGTTTAGACTCTGATGGCTCTGCTAGTTCTGGACCTTTTTCTTCTAACTTTAACATTTCAGGATATATCACCTCCTGTAATTGATTATCGTCAACATTTTGCATTGACCGAGCCATTACCGGCTCTGCTACACATTTACAATGTGAACTTTCTGTTCCTTTCCGGGATTCTATCCCTGCCTCTTTTTCACAATCTACAGCACAGCTTTCAGGGACATAAGAAACTGAAACGCTATCTTCTCCTGTTTGAAACCGTTCTAAAGCTACTTTAATAATGACCCAGTCATTCCATACTGTGAGTGGGATGATTTTACCTTCCCTGCTTGCTTGTTTTAATTCTTTGCCAATTTTTTCCCAGTCTTTTAGATCTAAAGTTCCCTGTTCCGGAAACCATGGGCAAAACTGTTCTATTGTTTGGAATAGCGTAATTAGATTTTTTGTAAAGACTTTAACTCCCCCTCTTTTTAAGAGAATTTTAATAAAGCTGCGATAAGAGGTGTATTTACTTTTAGTTTGCCCCATTGTTACCCTAGGTTCTTCTGAGCACACAAGCTTACCGCAGGGCTGACTGTAGACGTACTCGGGAGTCTCTCGTCGACTTGTCCTCAATGACCACGCTCCAGCGTACCTTCACCTTAGAGAAAAGCACCCACGTTGGGCACCAGATGAAGGGGTGGCCTGCCCCTCCACACCTGTGGGCGTTTCTTGTTAGGTGGAATGAGAGACTTGAGAAAAGAAATGAGACAAAGTGACAAAGTATAGAGAAAGAAAAAGCGGGCCCAGGGGACCGGCACTCAGCATACAGAGGACCCACGCCGGCACCGGTCTCTGAGTTCCCTCAGTATTTATTGAGTCACTACAGCACATGTCTCTTGCAAGAACAAGGTTGGGAGTAGGGTCACAGATTAACAGCATCTCAAATACAGAACAAAATGGAGTCTCATGTCTACTTCTTTCTATATAGACACAGTAACAGTCTGATCTCTCTTTCTTTTCCCCACACCATACCATTTTCTGAGTGTTGTTGTTTGTTTTTTGTTGGCCTAGGTGTTATATGAACTTCCCACCAACACACAGTGGTGCTTCGATATTCAGTGGTGTCCCCGAAATCCTGCTGTCTTATCAGCTGCTTCGTTTGATGGGCGTATCAGTGTTTATTCTATCATGGGAGGAAGCACAGACGGTTTAAGACAGAAACAAGTTGACAAGGTAATAGGAAGTGTTAAAGTTTTCTATTATAATGCCTGAAAAAAGTACATGTTGTGTAATATTTTGAAATGATTTCACTGATTAACAGTGCTGGTTAATTGGACAATTGTGATCAAAAATTTTTTTGGATATGACTGGAAAAAAATGAAAGATAGTTTGTGTATGGTCAGATTCTCATGTTATTAATCTTTTTTAGCTTTCATCATCTTTTGGGAATCTTGATCCCTTTGGCACAGGACAGCCCCTTCCTCCATTACAAATTCCACAGCAGACTGCTCAGCATAGTATAGTGCTGCCTCTGAAGAAGCCGCCCAAGTGGATTCGAAGGCCTGTTGGTGCTTCTTTTTCAGTAGGTGGATTTTGTTTTTATGGTCCATAGTCACAAAGGACTTTTTATACCAAAGTGTTATTACAGGATCACTCTGATGGAAGAAGTCGGGGTTTAAGTTGGGATTTGAGATGTATTTGTGGGTATTTCATCATTCAAAATGATTTCTCTGAAAAACTGGAACCTACTCTTTTTTTTCTCTTTTTTAAAAACATGGTAAAATATACATAAAATTTATCATTTTATCCATTTTCAAATGTACAGTTCAATGGCATTAAGTACATTTACATTGTTGTTGTGTAGCCAAACCTCTATGTTCCTCCCCCCACTTTTTTTTTTTAAATTTTTTTTTATTTTAGACAGAGTCTTGCTCTGTTGCCCAGGGTGGAGTGCACTGGCGCAATCTCGGCTCACTGCAACCTCTGCCTCCTGGGTTCAAGCAGTTCTCCTGCCTCAGCCTCCTGAGTAGCTGGAATTACAGGTGCACGCCACCACACCTGGCTAATTTTTGTATTTTTAGTAGAGATGCGGTTTTACCATGTTGACTGGGGCTGGTCTCGAACTCCTGACCTCAGGTGATCCACCTGCCTCGGCCTCCCAAAGTGCTGGGATTACAGGCATGAGTCACTGTACCAGGCCCTCCTCCCTTTTTTTTAAATGTGTCTTCCTTCTCTCTCTCTCTCTCTCTCTCTGTCTCTCTAGCTCTTTCCCTCGCTCCCTCCCTCCCTTCTTTTTTTCTTTTCTTTTCTCTTCTCTTCTCTTTTCTTTTCACAGGGAGTGTCCTCCCTCCTCTTCATCCTTTTAGCTTTCTTTTTTAATTGTCAGCTTTTTTTATTGTAAAAAATGCGTAATATAAAATTTACTATCTTAACATTTTAAATATACACTACAACCATTTTTAAATATATACTACAGTAGTGTTAACTATATACATGTTGTTGTGCAACAGATTTCTAGAACTTTTTCATCTTGCAAAACTGAAACTCTGTGCCCTTGAACAGCAGCTCACCATTTCCTCTTTCCCTTGAATCCCTGGTAACCACATTCTACTTTGTTGCTAGGAGTTTTACTACTTTAAATTACTCATATAAATGGAATCATGCAGTACTTTTCTTTTTGTGGCTGGCTTATTTTACTTAGCTTAATGTCCTCAAGGTTTATTTGTGTTGTAGCATGACAGAATTTACTTCTTTTTACAGGCCAAATAATATTGCATTGTATATATACACCACATTTTTTTTATCCTTTCATTTGATGGTCATTTTGGTTGCTTCCATCTTTTGGCTATTGTGAATAAATGCTGTGGTGAACATGGGTTTGTAATTATCGTTTTGGGATCCTGTTTTCAGTTTTTTGAGACATATACCCAGAAGTGGGATTGCTGGATCATACGATGGTTCTATTTTTAAGTTTTTGAAGAACCTCTATACCGTTTTATAGCAGCTTTACCATTTTACATTCTCACTAATAGTGCACAAGGGTTCTAGTTTCTCCACATCCTCTCTAGAACTTTTTGTTTGATTGTTTCTTTCTTCCTTTTACATTGCTGACACTTTGCCTAATTCTTTCACACCAGACTTCTAATAGCTTGATTGCATATTTGTTGCTTGTCTTTTTCCTCTCTAATCTTTACTACATATTCCAAGATTAATCTTCCTAAAATAGACCTTCGAATATGTTTTATGTCACTCATAAGTCTGTTCTTTGGATCTGCTTAATCTTATCATCATCCTATCTGGTCTTCTGTATCTGGGTGGATCACTTGAGGTTTGGAGTTCAAGACCAGCCTGGCCAACATGGTGAAACCCTGTCTACTAAAAATACAAAAATTAGCCAGGCGTGTGGCCGGCACCTGTAATCCCAGCTACTCAGGAGGCTGAGGCAGGAGAATCACTTGAACCCAGGAGGCAGAGGTTGTAGTGAGCCAACATCCCGCCTTTGCACTCCAGCCTGGGTGACTTAAGAGTGAAACTCTGTCTCAAAAAAAAAAAAAAGTACATTTCATCTAGAACAGAAATTGAAGTGATGTCAGACTGTGGCGCATGAGAGGTGGTATCAACTAATTTCATCCAGATTATCTGTTTAGGCCACTTTATAAGCACTGTTTTTGGCCATATCCTCGGGTTAACACTGAGTTTGTTCATTCTCTCTTTTATAGTTTGGAGGCAAACTGGTTACATTTGAGAATGTTAGAATGCCTTCTCATCAGGGAGCTGAGCAGCAGCAGCAGCAGCACCATGTGTTCATTAGTCAGGTTGTAACAGAAAAGGAGTTCCTCAGCCGGTCAGACCAACTTCAGCAGGCTGTGCAGTCACAAGGATTTATCAATTATTGCCAAAAAAAAATTGATGCTTCTCAGACTGAATTTGAGAAAAATGTGTGGTCCTTTTTGAAGGTAAAGTTGCTATTTAACGCTGTATTATTTCATTATCTGCAAATTTAACTGTTCCATTATATTCTAAATCTGTCTTCCTTTTAAAGAATTGAAAAAGTGAATTTCAGCAATTCATCATGAAATTAAGAAGCCTTATAAAGAGCATACAACCTGTGTCCAGAGTTTTCCCTTCTCTACTTTGAAAAGTGTAATACGAAATACATTTTTAATAAGAAAACAAAAATAGATCTGTTTAGAGGAGAGAGACATAGTCAGCATACCTATTTTGAAGATTAGTACATAGAGTTTACTATAATGAAAACATAGAATATTTAATATCTATATTAGATCTAGTTAAGGAAAATGGAAAAAGGAAGAGGAATAGAGGAGAGAGGTTGGAGGCATTTTTCCTTTTACTTTAAGAGGAGTTAGAATAGAGTAACAAATAGAATTTCCTTGTTGGTCATTTTGCCTGCACGGGAATGTCTATTTCTTTATACAGTACTGATTTTTCAAGTAAAGCAGTCTTGAATACGGTAGGTTAAAGTCTAAAATTAAAGAATTTATATTTTGTAATAATTTTGGGAAAGAATTTTAGGACATAGAACATTCCACATAGTTTGAGTTTTGTATCAATTTAACCTTTGAACATAAGTTTGTATTTAAAAAACTTACTGTTCAAAAGTAAACTTTATTCAACCAGGGTAATTAATTACTAGTATATTTACTATTAAAAAATAACTTATTTTAAAAAAATGATTCTGGGCACATGTTCTCAGGACCTCCTGAGGCTGGGTCTCCAAATAAAAAACCAAAAAACCCACTATCCTTTAGATTCGTTCTAACAATGAATCTTTAGAATGTAGACTTCAGATAATTTTAATAATTCTCTTTGGAATTTGATTCATTCTTATAAAAAGTTGGCCTTTAAATGTAGGTCTTTCTTTTAAGAATATGTCTTTTTTTTTAAAAGGTGAACTTTGAGGATGATTCTCGTGGAAAATACCTTGAACTTCTAGGATACAGGAAAGAAGATCTAGGAAAGAAGGTAAACTTTCGGGAAAGTTAGATGGCATGCTGTTTATGAATCACACTTTAAAAAAATAAAGTTCGACACAGATTATCTTAAATCACTCAATAAACATTTAATACTAATTTGTGTTTGGTTGCCAGCATTTTTTCTTTTTTCTTTTTTAATCCTCCATTATTACCCACAGTGGTTGCCAGAGTTTTGAATACATACTTGTATTAGCCTTTCATCATTCTTTGGAAATGACTAGAGTTTTCTGTAACATTGCAGGTTGTTGCATGTGTGGTAGAGGTATACCGTGCACTGTAAGTGCATATTGAAGTTTAGTGCTCTTTTGATGTCCAGCAGAACTAAGATCACATCACAACCCCACTCCTTAGTGGCTGTGTCTTTGCTCACTCCTTTAGAGTTTTATATTTAACTTTATTAGTAGTCTAAACTTCTTGAGGCTGTAACTTTTTTAGGCTTGTAAGAGATTAATATATGAAAGTTATACTTGCATGCCTGATGGCAGAAAATGAGGAAATAGAATGATTGTCAGATTATTTCTAATCACTTCCGTGTGAAAGAAGCTAGAACCATGGAGAACCAGTTATAGCTTTTATTGTTTTTTTTAAACATACTATTCCTATAAGAACTTTTGTGGATTTTCGCCAATGAGAAGCAAGAGGGGAACATTTGCTGGATGCTCTGAAATAGAATTCCATGTAGTAGGTGAGCTGTTATTTTTATTTCAGATTGCTTTGGCCTTGAACAAAGTGGATGGAGCCGATGTGGTAAGAAGGCCTTTAAAAATAGCTACCTTCTAAAACTTTGGCTAGGTCATAACAAAGAAGGAAATATCATTTAAGAAATTTGTGTTTTATGGTTCATAGTATAAAAATAAATGCTTATTCTAGATATTTTAATAAGTTAATAATTCTCATTTTTAAAATAGCATGAGCTTAGCTGGTGGAGCATTCCTTTCTCTTGACATACATATTTGAATTTTGTAAAGGAGGAAAAACAGAATTAATGACTACTCAAATACTTAAGATAAAGTTTTTTTTGTTGTTGTTTTTTGTTTGTTTGTTTTTTTGCGGGGGAGAAAAATTGATGGGAAAGTGGGCTGGGTGCGGTGGCTCACGCCTGTAATCCCAGCACTTTGGGAAGCCGAGGAGGGCAGATCACGAGGTCAGGAGTTCAAGACCAGCCTGACCAACATAGTGAAATCCTGTCTTTACTAAAAATACAAAAATTAGCCGGGTGTTGTAGCACATGCCTGTAATCGCAGCTACTTGGGAGGCTGAGGCAGGAGAATTGCTTGAACCAGGAGGCGGAGGTTGCAGTGAGCCGGGATCGTGCCACTGACCTCCAGCCTGGGTGATAGAGTAAGACTGTCACAAAAAAAAAAAAAAAAAATGGGAAAGTGTTAGCAGTAATAGTTCTTTACTTTTCCTCTAATGGTGATTCTCAAATAAATTTACTCACTGTTGCTTCTTATGATTAAACTAGCTCTGAATGTTGTTGGTTGGGTCTTTTGTCTTCCTGGTTCACTAACAGCCTTTTAATGCTACATTTTTCACCTTCCCCTGTAATTGTTTTGTGTACCAAAGGCTCTTAAAGACTCTGACCAAGTAGCACAGAGTGATGGGGAGGAGAGCCCTGCTGCTGAAGAGCAGCTCTTGGGAGAGGTACTTTTTTTTTTTTTTTCATATTATACTGGACAAATTTGTGATATTTGTGTATCTCACATTAAAATAAGAAAAATTTTCTTGACTACTTATGGCAAAATTAAGTTGAAATAAATTGTTTTCTTTGAGATGTTTAGGATAGGAATCTATTTACCTATACTGATAAAAGTATCATCTCCAGACTCTTGTTCTCCAACCTTGTTTCTGGATTATATGGTTTAAAACTAACAGTTGATGTGAGATTAACATAATTTGGTCAGATGACTATCAGGATGTCAAACTGAAAAGAGATTTTATTCAGAAATCCTCATTGTGTTGCATGTAAATTTAATGTCTTTTCTTGGCCTGTAATTTTGGGCCAACTATCAGTGGCATAGGCCTCTGAATTAGTACTGAACATGGAGTTGAAGTAAAGGATATTTCACTAAACTTACTGTCATGATTTTCAATAAATGTGTCCTTAGTTGATAATTTTTGTAAATAATTAAGAAGAGTCCTTGAACACAGAGTTACATCATTAGTTTTTCCTTTTAATTTTCTGGGTGTTTTTTTTTAACCACTAATGAACAAATATATAATTTACTTTTCTTGCTTTCTAATTTTATATCATCTTGGAAAATTAATCAACAAGTTCTTCTCATCTCATCTTTGGCTTTTTCATTGTTCTTTGCAATATCTTGACTATGGAATGTTTTGTATAATTTTTTACTAAGTTATAAAAATAATTCAGTAAATTTAGTCTATTACAAGATGATTGCAAAAAATCATTCTCCTTAGAAGTGGATCTCCTAGAGTTTATTAACAAGAGAATAAAGAATGTGGATAAAATCTTACTAAAAATTTGAACTAGGCCAGGCATGATGTTTGCTCATGCCTGTAATCCCAGCACTTTGGGAGGCCAAGGTGGGAGGATCACTTGAGGCTAGGAATTCAAGACTAGCCTGGACAACATAGTGAGACCCCATCTCTAAAAAAACAAAAAAAAATTAACCCAGCAGGATGGCACATGCCTGTAGTCCTACCTATTTGGGAGGCTGAGGTAGGATCACTTGAACCCAAGAGTTCATGGTTGGAGTGAGCTATGATCACACCATTGCATTCCAGCCTGAGTGACAGAGCAAGACCTTGTCTGATTTAAAAAAGAAAAGAACTAATTTTGAGAATATTTAAACAGAACTGTAAGATACATAGAGAAATGTACTTTCATTTATGTGCAGCTAGACTATGTATTATCAAATAGAGGGTCATTTGGGAATGCACTCATGAATAATAGGTAAGGAAAATATGCATTTAATGAAATAGTAGTCATCAATGTATACTTTGGTTCTTTGAAAAAATGTGTTTAAGGAGATAAAATCTTCCCCTTTGTCTTGATGAGCTATTTTGTTTCATAGTAGCTTACACATTGAGGGCACTCATTACCTAATAAATTGTGCATTTTTTGACCTTATATCTAGTTCAGAAGTCCATAAATAAGGATAAATCATTTCTAGAAAGCGAATTGGAGAAATAGTGACTTAAAAAAAAGAAAAATAGCCGGGCGCGGTGGCTCATGCCTGTAATCCCAGCACTTTGGGAGGCCAGGGCAAGTAGATCACGAGGTCAAGAGATTGAGACCATCCTGGCTAACACGGTGAAACCCCATCTCTACTGAAAATACAAAAAATTAACCAGGCGTGGTGGCGGGTCCCTACTCGGGAGGCTGAGGCAGGACAATGTCGTGAACCCGGGAGGGAGGTGGAGCTTGCAGTGAGCTGAGAATGCACCACTGCACTCCACCCTGGGTGACAGAGTGAGACTGTCTCAAAAAAAAAAGTATTTTTATGCAAGTTTGTTAGTGAATGTAATTAGATCAGTGTGTCTGATTTATTCCTTAATGTGAATAACTTAAATTCTTAATTTCTTGGAGTTTTTAAATTCCAAATGCTTCCCTTTAGTTGGGGAAAGGGAATTAGTGTTATAGATATTCTCCTATAATAGTCAACATTAATAATTAAGTATATTTGCAGATGGTGCAGTGCTGTACTCTGCATTAAAATTACCCAGTTGTAAAGTGCCACTGACCTTGAATACTAGATATTTACATTCAGATGTGTAGATAATATAGCATGGAAGATAGATATTTCATCTCATGTAAGAAAGCTGTGTTTTTCTTTAAAAATTTGTCTCTAATCTCTGATATATTTTTGTCTTATTTTGAATTTTTATGCATGGGAGAGAAAGCGTTTAAAATTATTTGCCTGCAAAATGCTTCCATTATATTTTTTCTAAAGAAAGCATTGAGTTTATTTTTAATCAGTCTTGCAGGTAGTCTCAGAAATTATAACAGAACTGTGTTTATTTTTACCAGACTAGCCCACTGTTCCACGTATGACTAATTTGAGTGAAAAGGAAATGTATACTTGAATTTAAGTGTATTAATAAATAATATATTGCTTTTATGTTGTGGGTACCAAGTGATTTTTTATTCACTTTTTTTTTTATGATTCAGTTAAAACAAAAGCACCTTATAATCAAATGTAGTGGACAGGAATTCTTCGATGTGTAAAAGCAGGTTTGTTTTAAAATTTTAAAATAGTGTAATTTAAAAATATATTTTCCAGCCTGGCATGGTGGCTCACGCCTGTAATCCCAGCACTTTGGGAGGCTGAGGAGGACAGATCACGAGTTCAGGAGATTGAGACCATTCTGGCTAACATGGTGAAACCCTGTCTCTACTAAAAATACAAAAATTAGCTGGGCATGGTGGCAGGCACCTATAGTCCCAGCTACTCAGGAGGCTGAGGCAGGAAAATGGCGTGAACCCAGGAGGCAGAGTTTGCAGTGAGCCGAGATCACACCACTGCACTCCAGCCTGGGAGACAGAGCAAGACTCCCTCTCAAAAAATAAAATTAAATAAATAAAAATAAAAATATATTTTCCATATTTTGAGCCACTCATAGTTACCTAAGAAAACAAAGATTCTTCGGCTTCATTACTGAGATACCAGTAATGAATATGTACACGTTAGTTTGTTTAATAGTGTTCTTTTTTTTTTTTTTTTTCTGAGGCGGAGTCTTGCTCTGTCGCCAGGCTGATGTGCAGTGGCACAATCTCAGCTCACTGCAACCTCCACTTCCTGGGTTCAAGTGATTCTCCTGCCTCAGCCTCCCGAGTAGCTGGGGCTACAGGTGCACACCACCACCACCAGCTAATTTTTGTGTTTTTAGTGGAGATGGGGTTTCACCATGTTGGCCAGGATGGTCTCAATCTCCTGACCTCGTGATCTGCCCTCCTCAGCCTCCCAAAGTGCTGGGATTACAGGCATGAGCCGCTGCTCCTGGTCAATTTTTTTTATTTTAGTAGAGATGGGATTTCACCATGTTGGCCAGGATGGTCTTGATCTCCTGACCTTGTGATCTGCCTGCCTCAGCCTCCCAAAATGCTGGGATTACAAGCACGCACCACCATGCCCGGCTAGTTTTGTATTTTTAGTAGATATGGGGTTTCACCATGTTGGGCATGGCTGGTCCCGAGCTTCTGACCTCAAGTGACCTGCCTGCCTTGGCCTCCTAAAGTGCTGAGATTACAGATGTGAGCCACTGTGCCCAGCCTGCTTAACCAGTATTCTTCATGACCTTGGATTTTATTTATGATTATATAATGGGAGGTAATATTTAGGGAAGTCATAGATCTTAGTGTAAATTTGGATCTGAGAACTTTTCTGGAATAACTTGGTATGTCATCTAGTCTGTAGATGAAGAATCGTGTAAATTTTTTTTTGTCAGTAAATCATTCCACAGTTTTATTCTGGCTAAATTGTTGCTTTTTTCATCTCTTTAGCACATTAAAGAGGAAAAAGAAGAATCTGAGTTTCTACCCTCATCTGGAGGAACATTTAATATCTCCGTCAGTGGGGGTAAGTACTTGTTGGTTTTGATTTCTGATTTTTTTTAACCATTGGAAAACAAATAGTTCCTGCATTTAAGTTAAAATGCTTCAAGTCAGGTGCCATGGTGCATGCCTATAGTCCCAGCTACTTGGGAAGTTGAGGCAGGAAGATCGCTTGGGCCCAGGAGTTTGAGGCTATCCTGGACAATATAGTGAAACGCTATCTCAAAAAAAAAAAAAAAGTTTTGTCACAGGTGGTACAGTGTGAGAAAGAACTCACTTTTCCTTTAGTACCGTATATGTAATCAGTGCCGTGGGAAGGCTGGTGTGTTCAGACACCTACGTGATCTTTGATAATCCAGTTAAAGCAGTCTGGAAAATGTATTATTTTATATTTATCTCAGCATATTTCTATAGATCTTTTCCATAAATACCAATGCTTGTGTTAGAAATTAATCCACTAGTAATCAGAAATTAGTGTTGTGGTCTCCATTCATGTATGTGTATAAAAATTGATAGATACAGTACTTTGTTGTTGGTTTTGGTAACAAAAACTCTATTTAACTTGGATGTATTATTTTCTTGTTGCAGACATTGATGGTTTAATTACTCAGGCTTTGCTAACAGGCAATTTTGAGAGTGCTGTTGACCTTTGTTTACATGATAACCGCATGGCCGATGCCATCATATTGGCCATAGCAGGTGGACAAGAACTCTTGGCTCGAACCCAGAAGAAATACTTTGCAAAATCCCAAAGCAAAATTACCAGGGTATGTTATTTTAAAAATAAGCAATAACGTATTTATCTTTCTAATTATAAAAACAATACACTGTTATTATAGATAACTGAAATGCAGAAAACAGCAAAGAATTTTAAAAACTCATTCATAATTCCTTGACCTGGAAATAGTTGTTGACAGTTTGGCATGATTATTCTAGTTTTGTTGTTTTGTTATATATTATTAATTTTAAAGATGGTGTCTTGCTCTGTCACCCAGGCTAGAGTCCAGTGGTGTGATCTTGACTCACTGCAGCCTCCACCTCCCAGGTTCAAGCAATTCTCCTGCCTCAGCCTCCCAAGTAGCTGGGATTACAGGCGCCCACCACTGTGCCTAGATAATTTTTGTATTTTTAGTAGAGATGGGGTTTCACCATGTTGGTCAGGCTGGTCTCGGACTCCTGACCTCAGGTGGTCTGCCCTCCTCGGCCTCCCAAAGTGCTGGGATTACAGGCGTAAGCCACTGTGCCTGGCCTTATTAAAATTTTTAATTGTGGCAGGGCGCGGTGGCTCATGCCTGTAATCCCAGCACTTTGGGAAGCCAAGGCGGGCAGATCATGAGGTCAGGAGTTCAAGACCAGCCTGGCCAACATGGTGAAACCCTGTCTCTACTAAAAATACAAAAATTAGCTGGGCGTGGTGGCGGGCGCCTGTAATCCAAGCTGCTAGGGAGGCTGAGGCAGGAGAATCGCTTGAACCTGGGAGACAGAGGTTTCAGTGAGCCGAGGTCACGCCATTGCACTCCAGCCCAGGCAACAGTGCAAGACTCTGTCTCAAAAAAAAAAAATTTTTTTTTAATTGCTCTATAATATTTTATGGTAAGAAGATGTAATGTTTCCCTTATTTTGTTATGTTTAGGTAGTTTCCAGTATTTTCCAAATAGAAATAAACACCTTTGTTTATATAATGATAAACACCTTTGTTGTGCCTAAAGACTTGTACAAATTTCTGATTATTTAAATTGAACTGTAGTCATAGAAGAGGAATTTCTGGCACAGAGGGTCTTAATTTTTTTTTTAACTTTTATTTTAAGTTCAGAGGTACATGTGCAGGTTTGTTATCTAACTAACAAACTTATGAGTTAACTTGTGTCATGGGGGTTTGTTGTATAGATTATTTCATCACCCAGGTATTAAGCCTGGGACCCATTAATTATTTTTTCTGATTCTGTCTCTCCTCCCACCCTCCAGTAGGCCCCAGTGTGTGTTGTTCCCATCCATGTGTTCACATGTTCTCATTATTTGGCTCTTACTTATAAGTGAGAACATGCAGTATTTGGTTTTCTGTTCCTGTGTTAGTTTGCTAAGGATAATGGCCTCCAGCTCCATCCATGTCCCCGCAAAGGACATGATCTCGTTTTTTGTGGCTACTTGATGTTACTTCTACATCATAAAAAAAGTAATTTTTATGGAAATTAGTTTTCATAAAAGTTGTACCAGTATTGAGTCCCATCAGCCTCATCTCATGTCACTCTCTCCTCTGTTATCTTTTAGCCACAGTGGCTACATTGTAGTTCCTCCCTCACTCATTGCATGTTCCTTTCTCACTGGAACTTTGCCTCTGTCGTGCCCTTGGCCTAGAAGGCTTTTTCCTTCTTGATGAAGTTAATTCCTTCTTGTTCTTCAGATCGCATTTCAAAAGTCTGCATGCTTGGGCAGTTTTTCCTGATCCATCTGACCAGGTCACACCTTTCTATTAAAGGTTCTGATAGCATCTTACGTTTTTCCTTCTCAGCACTTTATGAAATATGCTGTCAGTTGTTTTTGTTGTTGCTGTTGTTTCTTGAGGAACAGTAATACCATTATTATGTCATTTGATTCAAAAATATACTTCATTTTGCTACTGCATTTGGCATGAAATAGTTGACATGATTAATTAGCCAGAATTAATGTTTATTGCTATGTTAAAGACTTTTAGTTCTTCCTTTGTTTTCCTTTCTCAAGCTCATCACTGCAGTGGTAATGAAGAACTGGAAAGAGATTGTTGAGTCTTGTGATCTTAAAAATTGGAGAGAGGCTTTAGCTGCTGTGTTGACTTACGCGAAGCCAGATGAATTTTCAGCCCTTTGTGGTAAGAGATGTGCTTTATATTTAACTGCATTTACATATGTGGCAGGGTATATTGTAAATAAACTTAAATGACAAATTTTATTAGAAACTTTTTAAAATCTGCGAATCACAAAAAAGGAAAAGAAGTTCTCATTTCAGTGCCTTTCTCAGATTTATTAAATACATCTTCATACCTACTCTATTTTTTTTTTTTAATCTTTTAGTGGTTTTGGTTTCAGACAGACTAGAGTTGGAATCTTGCCTCTGCTACTTAGTAGCTGTATGATCTATGAAAAATTACTTTCTAAGCCTCAGTTTATTCATCTATAAAACAGACCATAAGTAGCTCTCACTTAATGTTAGCTATGGTAAAATTAATAATGATAACGTTAGAATAGAAATTACCATTATAGGCCATGACTAAACTGGTGGCTGAGGAATAAATATTTGCAAGAAAAGCTTAAGGCTACTAGTATAAAAACAAATAGCCTTTTTCTACCTTGAAAGAATTATAAGAATATAAAAATTACAAGATACTAACTGCTTTTTTTGGAGACGGAGTTTTGCTCTTGTTGTCCAGGCTGGAGTGCAATGGAGCGATCTTGGCTCACTGCAGCCTCCGCCCCCTGGGTTCAAGTGATTCTCCTGCCTCAACCTCCCAAGTAGCTGGGATTATAGGCACACACCACCATGCCTGGCTAATTTTGCATTTTTCGTAGAGATGGGGTTTCACCATGTTGGCCAGGCTGGTCTTGAACTCCTGACCTCTGTTGATCTGCCTGTCTTGGCCTCCCAAAGTGCTGAAATTACAGATGTGAGCCACCACGCCCAGCCATAACTGCATTTTTATAAGTAATTTATACTAGACTTAGCTACCATTGGTAAATCTATTCCAAATATGCCTCTAGGGTTTTTTTGTTCAAATATTGTTACCATTTGTTGTTTTTCTAATTTAATAAAAATTAGTTGTACAGTTAGATAATAGTTTTGTAAAATCATTTATTATATACAATTTTTCACTCCTATTCATTTAACAAATGAATATTTACTGAGCATTTAGAGTGATTTGTTTCTCTATGCTATTCATTGGTTATGAAGCATAATCCATGCTTCTGAAAATATTATTTAACCACTCACAACCTCATATACAGATTACCTTGGGTATAATCTTATTTTATTTTCCTCTTACTTATAGATCTTTTGGGAACCAGGCTTGAAAATGAAGGAGATAGCCTCCTGCAGACTCAAGCATGTCTCTGCTATATTTGTGCAGGGAATGTAGAGAAATTAGTTGCATGTTGGACTAAAGCTCAAGATGGAAGCCACCCTTTGTCTCTTCAGGTAGTATCTTTGAAACAAAAGACACTTCCTTTTTAGTGTTGTCTTTCACCCTACTTATCATCAAGTTGTAATCTGTAAGTTCATTTCTCCTGTACATTCAAGAACTTCTTTTGCTGTATAATTATATGCATTTATTACTATCTTTAAAGAAGCAAAGTTTGAGATGATAGGATAGGGAAATGGGGTTGCAGCTGTTGTAAAATCATGGTTGTGATTTGGGAGTTTATTGGGGGAAATAGGTGGCAGGAGGATTGAAAACAGCTCTCAGGTTTACGTCTTTTTCTGTGTGCTGCTCTGTCTGCTTCCAGTGGCTCTGTCTGCCATGAGCAAAGAAAGCAGCAATGTGGGTAAAGGAATAGGAGGCATCCCCAATACCAATAGAGAATCTTTATGGGTAAGGGAAAATGAAAGTGAGAGGTAAATGGAATCCCATGTAACAGAGGTCCCCAACCCCTAGGCCATAAACCAGTACCAGTCTGTGGCCTCTTAGGAACCTGGACTCACAGCAAGAGGTGAGTGGTGAGTGAGCGAGCATTATTGCCTGAGCTCTGCCTCCTTTCACATCATTGGTGGCATTAGATTCTCATGGGAGCACGAACTCTGATGTAGTCTGTGCATGCGAGGGATCTAGGTTGTATCCTCCTTATCAGAATCTAATACCTCATGGAACAGGCCAGGTGGAACAGTTTTATCCCGAAACCATCCCCCCTGCTGGCCTGTGGAAAAATTGTCTTCCACAAAACCAGTCCCTGGTGCCAAATAGGTTGGGGACCACTGCCATGTGACACCAATACACAAGCAAGAGAGGAAGTAGAAAATGTGGGAACTATTCTCAGGCACTAACTATATATTAGATATTTTTTTCTAAGCATTTAAATCAAAGAGTCTTTTTTTTGGTTGTTTTTTGTGTTTGTTTTTTTTTTTTTTTGAGACGGAGTCTCGCTCTGTCGCCCAGGCTGGAGTGCAGTAGCCAGATCTAGGCTCACTGCAAGCTCCACCTCCCGGGTTTACGCCATTCTCCTGCCTCAGCCTCCCGAATAGCTGGAACTACAGGCGCCCACCACCTTGCCCAGCTAGTTTTTTGTATTTTTTAGTAGAGACGGGGTTTCACTGTGTTAGCCAGGATGGTCTCGATCTCTTGACCTCGTGATCTGCCTGTCTCGGCCTCCCAAAGTGCTGGGATTACAGGCTTGAGCTACCGCGCCCGGCCAAATCAAAGAGTCTTATGATAATTTTACCATATAATATTTCTCTGGAAAGAGTTTTTCTCAGTAGAGTCATTGCTTTAAAGATCACTCTATTGAAACAAAAAGGATAGGAAATCAAGGTTTTTCTTTTAAGAGCTTCTGAGAGAAAAGCACTTGTTTTACCCTTTTGGATCTAAGCACTTAGGAAAGGCAGAAAGGTAGGATATCCTTATGCTTTCTACCAGAAGCATAGCTCCCCATTGTGGGAAGATTTGGTGTTGAAGGGCACACGAGAACTTTGAGTTAAAATAGTAAACTCCTTTGGAAATCACATGCCTCTGTCTACGGGTCACCTCATGGTAGTACTATTTTTCTAGGATAGATGGTGTGATGTTATATTGGTCCATTTTCATACTGCAATGAAGAAATACCCAAGACTGGGTAATTTATAAAGAAAAAGAGGTTTAATGAACTCACAGTTCGACATGTTTGGGGAGGCCTCACAATCATGGCGCAAGGTGAAGGAGGAGCAAAGGCATGTCTTACATGGTGGCAGGCAAGAGAGCATGTGCAGGGGAACTGCCCTTTATAAAACCATCAGATCACTATCAAGAGAACAGCGCTGGAAAAACCTGACCCATGATTCAATTACCTCCCACTGGGTTTCTCTCATGACACATGGGGATTATGGGAGCTAGAATTCAAGATGAGATTTGGGTGGGGACACAGCCAAACCATATCAGATATTTTCACTCACAGTTCCTCCCATACAGGCTCGAACACAGTTTCTACCTTTAGACACCTGCCTGTCATTTTCACTTTGAGTATTTGCCTGTTTTAGCTCACTAGACAAGTATCTGGTAGCTTAAGGATATTTAGGAAAAGGCGCTAACCTTCCTATCCTACCCTATCCATAAGTAAGAGGCCTTACTAGCTTTTCACTTGCTTAAATAGTGGCTGTACTTTCCTAAGAGGGATGATAACAGGTACTATACTTTTAATGGGTTTTAGAAATCTTAGTAACTCTTGATCTTTTCCTCTTATACATGGTCTTGATATTTCTGTTTTGTTACTCTTTTTTTTCATTTAGGATCTGATTGAGAAAGTTGTCATCCTGAGAAAAGCTGTGCAACTCACTCAAGCCATGGACACTAGTACTGTAGGAGTTCTCTTGGCTGCGAAGATGAGTCAGTATGCCAATTTGTTGGCAGCTCAGGGCAGTATTGCTGCAGCCTTGGCTTTTCTTCCTGACAACACCAACCAGGTAATTAGAATTGACCATTTTTGTAATGTTTGAGTAAGGTGAGTCCAGTAGATACCACTTAGCATTAGACATGAACATACTAGTTGGTGGAATGTTTTGGAGCAGTTGAATTTCTGTAACCTGACTGCAGGTAAATGTTATTGACAATTCTTCAGGGATCATTTTAGGTATATCTAAGCTGTGTTAGAGAGATAGGATAATCTTGCAGTGCGATAGATTCCTTCATACTGACATAGTATTTTAGGAAAATGAATAGGGAAAAGACCAACTTTTTATTTCTAAAGCCAAATGCCAATTCTTCATACAAAGTTCTTTGTGGGAATCTTTTATGTCAAAAAACTATAAATGTTAATGTTTAATCAAACAAATGGAGCTGTTAACATTTTTTAAATCCCATATGTTCCATCCGAGATAGTATTGAACTTCATTCTGTATGCCATTTTAGTTTGATACTGTCTGTGGGCAAGTATATTTTTATGTATTCAGGGCAGAGGAAACTAATTACATTGTCCTTATTTATTGCACAATAAAACTTGGGCAAAACGATACTTGTTTCAATTCAATTCAACAAGTGGGTATAGAATGGTGAATAAGATTGCCAAGATCCTTCCTCTAGGAAGCCTCCAAACTCAAGTTGGCTATGGACAAGTAAACATGGGATTCCAAAAGTGTGATATAAGTACTGTAATAAGGGTATTGGTGCTGTGGAACACAATAAAGGGGAACCCAAACCCAGTCGTGGAACATAGGTAGAAGTACGGGTGAGGTTTGAGGAAACTTTTCCACAAGAATATATCTGCATTTTGTGTCTGATGGAGCTTGATTTTGAGCCTTGCAGATACTGTCTTGTCTCTATACTTTTTTATTAATCAGTTTATTCTGTTTTTTATGTTTTTGGTTTTTTTTTTTTTTTTTTTTTTAGTCAATTGTTTTTAGTATTTTGTCTGTTTTATTGAAGTATTGATAAATTTCATTGGGTAAAAGTACATAGTATTCTCCAGGACCATGGAGGTATGACTCTCTAGTTGGTTTTGTAAACACTAACTATAAGATCCATCTCATTCGTTTCTGAATTGTTGATGGGAATGTTAGGTAGAATAGATGATACATAATCTTTTCCTTTAGGGTGACTTTGGCATACTAATTTTGTTAAGACTTTTTACTTACTAAGTAAAAAGTTATATTGAGATATATTATAAGAATTTTTATCTTAAAACTAATTTACCTTAAGACCCCTAGCTCATCTAGCTTAAGATTAATTCATTTTCAGTACCATTTATAAGCACATCCATTTTCGATACATTATTCTTCATGCTCTTTTCTTTGGACTTTAAAGAACATTCTTTAGGCCAAAAAGCATAATTTTGATGTTATTTCCTATTTATCTCAGTAGACCCTGCCTTTTTTGTTGGGGGAAGTATGTCCTGAAACTTTGTGATAGCATTGTAATATATAATTCTCCCCTGTAAAAGGCAAATAAAATATGCCTAAAACACTTAAATGATTCCTTTAAACCTTTAACAAATGTATAGGAATGTATAATTTTTAAAGATACTAAAATCTTGCTGAAACATTTTAACACATTGCCTTTTTGTTATTTGTTAATACTTAGAGCATATATATGATCACCTCATACTTTTGTAAGTCTCTATGCATGTAGATCTATATGAGCTACAGATCTGAATTTCACATCTTACTCTTTATTTCAAAAATCTCTTTTAGCATTTTCATCTCTTTCTTAAATCACCATTTTCTTCAATAACCATCTTTAGTAGTTGATTCTCTTTGGTGGCCTCTTTTAGTTATAGTTGTTTTTTATTTTTTGAGACGGAATCTTACTCTGTCACCCAGACTGGAGCAGTGGCGCGTTCTTGGCTCACTGCAAGCTCCGCCTCCCGGGTTCATTCCATTCTCTTGCCTCCATTCTCAGCCTTCCCAGTAGCTGGGACTACAGGCACCCGCCACCACATACAGCTAATTTTTTGTGTTTTTAGTAGAGACGGGGTTTCTCCGTGTTAGCCAGGATGGTCTTGATCTCCTGACCTCATTATCTTCCCACCTCAGCCTCCCAAAGTGCTGGGATTACAGGCGTGAGTCACCGCCTCTGGCCTTAGTTATAGTTTTTAAAGTAGTTTTGTGATTTATGAGCATTAGGTAACCACAAAAAAACATCAAAAGAGTACTAGTGATAAGTGATACTGGTCTTGCATGTAACCATGAGGTAGGTATAATTCAAATCTCTGCCTCCGTTAAATTACAAGTTGCACTGTATGTCATGGACCTTTGGTGCCAGTCTTGAGTAGTAGAAAGCGCAATGTCAAATCTGTGTGTCAGAGTCTATTGTATAATACCCAGCATTATGAACAAAAAGGGTTATCTTGATGAATAATCTGATTAAGAAGATTAACATGCTGTCATATATCTGGGTGAACTCTAACAGTCTGCTGTTTTTCCATTCCTTTTTAGCCAAATATCGTGCAGCTTCGTGACAGACTTTGTAGAGCACAAGGAGAGCCTGTAGCAGGACATGAATCACCTAAAATTCCATATGAGAAACAGCAGCTGCCCAAGGGCAGGCCTGGACCAGTTGGCCACCACCAGATGCCGAGAGTTCAAACTCAACAATATTATCCCCATGTGAGTGATATCATCCAGATGAAGTAGGAACACTTTTGTATTTCTCTTCAAATTGGTGGTTTTCATTTGTTCAGCAGGAGACCTTCTCTGATATGGTAAAACTAGACAATATATTGTTATAATAGATCTGTTTTCTAGATTCTTGAAGTTGTATTTATGATCTACTTTTTGAAATCATCTCTCTCATTTGGTCAAAGAGATTGTATTTTAGATATAAATTGATTTTAAGCTCTCTATGGAGATTTGTTCTATTTCTCTGTCACTCAAAGTTTACTTACACATGTGTATCTGTTACTGAAACTTCTATTTGAGTCATCTAACAAGCTGTAAAGTAACAGGAACAATCTTGGTGATATGGTTGTTTTATAAAGTATTTTTAGGAGATAGTATTTTTTGAGTATTTTTAATCATTAGTATAGGTTTAGGCTTAGTGTATTCTGTATTTGCACAATAAAGTATATCCAGAATACAGATTTTTTTTTTTTTTGGACAATTTAGATATTAGAGAAAAATGAATGATCAAAAGTATGTGAAGTTTTAGATTATGTGGAATGTGAAAAGAACTAATAATTTTATTTAAATTACCAAATGTTTGGTGTCATAAAATGTGGCTTCTTAATATCTTTTACTATTTCACGTGGAAACTTCCATATTTCCAGACCAGCAGATAACCTTCGTATACTTAAATGAAGAATATTTTTTCCATAGGTAATAAATGGTCTTGATTGATAGCAAAGTTAACAGGTACTCTGCCTGTTTTAAAACAGAACAAATTGCTGATAGGATTGATGGAGTCTTTTTACATTTTGTTATAGCAAAAGTAAACATAAAATCTTGAAAAACAAAAAAATTAATGTCCTTTTGTCTGTTATGTTTTTGATTGGTGCTTAATCAGGATAGATTACATTTGAATATAACTGTTAACTATCTAGAATACTCTCTATTTTGACTTTTTTCATTAATTTGACAAAGATTTTTTTTTTGAGACCCTGCCATGAGTGCCTGGCATTGCTCTAGCTGCTATGGGAGTATATTTATGAACAAAATAGACTGAATTCCCCCGCTCATGGAGATTGCACTAGACTTAGAAAGTCTGTAACATAGGTAGGGCAGAACAGATGATGGCTGGGAAAACTGAGAAGCAGAGATGTCAAGCAGCCTACCAGAATTGAAGACACAGAGCTTGAATTTCTCAGCATTGCATGACTGGTTACCGGCCAAGTTGGGATTAGAACTCCCAAGCATCTTGTTAAACCAAACTACCTGTCATGGTACTGAAGCAAGGCAAGCTCGACATTAGGAAAAGAGAATATTTGCTCTTTATGTCCTTAGCTTTATCTTTCTGGAAAAAGATAAAAACATTGAAAGATTTGTTATACTTTGATTTACCAATGTTATACTTATAAGAAAAGACAAAGTGAATCATAAATAAAGCAGTGATTTTCTTGATTAAAGCTTATGATATACTGAATGAATGAGGACAGTAGCTTGTGGTTTTAATGCAGTGTTAACAGGCAGGGTCAAAGGGAGGAGAGGGAGGCCAGATCAGTGGGAGTTCCACTTCCACTTTGAGCAGCGCAGCTTAACCTTTACAGTTGACCCTTGAACCATGTGGGTTAGGGGTACCGACCCTGCGTGCAGTTGAAAATCCATGACTTCACTCCCCAGAACTTAACCCCTAAAATTAGCCTGCCGTTGACTGGAAGCCTTGCTGATAACATGAACAGTCCATTAACACACATTTTATATGTTGTATTTATTATGTACTGTATTCTTAACAGTGAAATAAGCAGGCTGGGTGCGGTGGCTCACGCCTGTAATCCCTACACTTTAGGAGGCTGAGGCAGGTGGATTCCCCGAGGTCAGGAGTTCGAGACCAGCCTGGCCAACATGATGAAACCCCGTCTCTACTAAAAATACAAAAAATTAGCTGGCATGGTGGCGCATGCCTGTAATCCCAGCTACTCAGAAGGCTGAGGCAGGAGAATTGCTTGAACCCAGGAGGTGGAGGTTGTGAGCTGAGATCGCACCATTGCACTTCAGCCTGAGTAACAAGAGCAAAAAACTCTGTCTCGAAACAAACAAAAACAATGAAGTAAGCTAGAAAAAAGAAAATGTTATTAAGAAAATCATAAGGAAGAGAAAATATATTTATTATTCAGCATTAATATTCATCATTAAGTGGAAGTGGTCTTCCTTCTTGTCATCACATTGAGTATGCTGAAGAGGAGGGGTTGGTCTTGCTGTCTCAGGGATGGTAGAGGGAGAAAAGGTGGAGGAGGTGGAAGGGGAGGCAAGAGAGTCAGGCACACTCAGTGTACCTTCTGTTGAAAAAAATTCATATCTAAGTGGACCCACGTAGTTGAAACCCATGTTGTTCAAGAGTCAATTGTATTAATTTTTTTTTTTTTTTTTTTAATGTTTTGGAGTTTCTGCAAAGATTTACTTGACAAAAAGGATTTTGATGGCTCAAAAAAACAAATAGGCCCGGCGTGGTGGCTCACGCCTGTAATCCCAGCACTTTGGGAGGCCAAGGTGGGTGGATCACGAGGTCAGGAGATTGAGACCAGCCTGGCTAACACAGTGAAACCCCGTCTCTACTAAAAATATTAAAAGTTAGCTGGGCATGGTGGCAGGCGCCTGTAGTCCCAGCTACTCAGGAGGCTGAGGCAGGAGAATGGCGTGAACCCGGAAGGCGGAGCTTGCAGTGATACAAGACTGTGCCACTGCACTTCAGCTTGGGCGACAGAGCCAGACTCCATCTCAAAAACAAACAAACAAAGAAAAACCCAGTGGCCTCTATGGCAAGCAACGTAGTGAAGTATAGAAAACACTGGCCTGGAAATCAGGCGACCTGGAATCACCATTGAGTTGTAGGTCTCTTCCCTTCTCTGGACCTTGGTTTTGTCAGCGATAAAGGGTGGGGATTAGACTGGATGATCTTTAATATTCAGTTTTAATACTCTGATTGTATGATTTTTAAGCTTCATATTGGACTAATACGATTTTTGTGGCTGAAATGAAATCCAGAAAAGAGAGCTTATACCAATGTGTTTATAGATTAGTAGTAGCATGAATACTATTAATGCTTCCAAAAAAAATCACTTTTTTACTCAATTATGTTTTTTTTCTGGAATGTCTTTTTTCCTTCTCTACTTACAAAGCCTCACTTTCCCCACTTATACTTGACACTTGAATGGCATTATTCTTGTGCTTTGACGTAGGTTTTCATATTGATTTTTCTGCTGCCTTCCTCTCCCTGTTTCATTGTGATTGTGTGGTTTTTGTTGTTGTTTTGTTTTTTTGGGCATTCCAGCTACCTTGAAAGCAGTTGCCTGACTAATGTATGTTATCTTGCCAATCTTATCTTTTGCTTTGCATCTGGCTATTAATACCTTTTGGGGGTTTTTTCTTCTTTTAACGTTTTCATTTTTTATTTTCTGTGATTGGTATTTCTTTGTTCAATTCAGGTTAGAATTGCCCCTACTGTCACTACCTGGAGTAACAAAACTCCTACTGCCCTTCCCAGCCATCCACCTGCAGCCTCTCCCTCTGACACACAGGTATATCCTTCATTATTCCTCTTTGAGCAGAATTCTGCTCACCTAAATATACATAGTTATATGTTCTGTACTCACCTTCCTCAAGCTGTTTCACCCCCACTCCCCATCCATCTGCCTGCTCATTGCATTTTAATGCTTTTAGGATGCAAGAAGCAGTTTTTAATATAATTAATTTATTTCCTTATCCTTCCTCTCCTTCTTTTGCAGTTCTAAATTGACTTGAACTACAAAAACACCAACCAAGGTTTTGGCAGTGGTTTAAATCTGATTTTACTGAAGACTTTTTTTCTTTTTTCTTTTTCCTTTTTTAGCATTGCAGAAATTGAAGAGAAACAAAAGATCCCTTTATGGCATTTGTACTTATATTTACAGAGTGGAGTAGTGGATGGAAATTAGTAGAGATGGAAAATCCTGGTGACATTTCATAAATATTTTTAAAGGCTGTTAGCATCTTTTGCCATTCATTGCAATTATTACTTTGGATCTGTCTGATCTTTAATCATTCAAAATGTGCTGCTCAGAAAATGTGCTTTTCTGAGGAAGATAGAATATGCAAAATGCAATGTTTCTTATGCAATAAAGTTTTTTTTTGTTTTTTGGTTTTTTTTAAATAAACATAGAATTCCATTTCAGAGTTTATAATTCCATCTGGTGAAGTTCCTGGTTCTACTTGTAATCCGCCTTCTTACCATGTTCTTGTTTCCTAGGGAGAAAATCCTCCACCTCCAGGTTTCATAATGCATGGAAATGTTAATCCAAATGCTGCTGGTCAGCTTCCCACATCTCCAGGTCATATGCACACCCAGGTACCACCTTATCCACAGCCACAGCGTAAGTAGTGTGACCCCAAAGTCCTTTCAGAGCAGTATTTATGATCCAATGTAGTAACTTTACTTTGAAGCCCCAAAGTCATTGTCAAATCAATAAGGAAGAACCATTCTGCATAGGATTCCTGAGTCCCTGCTGCAAAAAAAAACGTGTTTTTTTAGGAGGTGGCCTGAATCACCATGCTAGGAAGTAGCTTCTTTGTCACTCTGTTCAGAGTAGTTGATTCCTGTTCCTCAGCTATTACTAAGACTTGTTAAAGAGAATCAAGTGTCTCATTTTAATACAAAGAAACAGAATTTTAGAAATTATTTAATATGTATTCTTTTTCTTCAGGCAAGGTGACACAAATTATTTTTAGAAAAATGGTTTCAAGGGGCATTTGTTGTTACTGTTTTTCCATTTTGTTTATTTAATAGACTTTGTATTTTAGAGCAGTCTTAGGTTCACAACAAAATTGAGCAGAAAGTACAGAGTGCTCCCACTATTGAGGTCCTGTGCCACAGTGTGTATTTGTTACAATCAGTGAGCCTACATCAGTGTCTCATTATCACCCAAAGTTCACAGTTTACACTCTCAGTGTTGTACATTCTGTGGATTTTAACAAATGTGTAATGACGTATCTATTAGTGGCATTTTTAAAACAAAATAATTATACATGGAAAGTGAAATATTGGCATTGTTTGAAAATTTAAGCGCAAAAAAATAAAATTCTCAAAGGGGAAGATTTAATGAGTGTGTTCTGTGCTAAAATGGATGTTATTACTCAACATAAATATGAATTTGATACAACCTTTTCACTCAAACGTTTAGAGTGAAAGCTGTCTTTAGAGTAGATAAGGAACAGATACACTTTCACTAGATTCACTCTGTTGAGGTTCATACCTACCCTTGGTCACAAAGAATGTCATGGTATTTATATTTATATCTCCCTAAGCCAAGCATAATGGCTCATGCCTGCAATCCCAGCACTTTGGGAGGCTGAGGCAGGAGGATTGCTTGAGGTGAAGAGTGAGCCCAGCTTGGGGAACAAAGGAAGACCCCATCTCTACCAAAAAAAAATGTAAAAATTAGCTGGGTGTTGTGGCACCTATAGCCTGTAGTCCCAGCTGCTCAGGAGGCTGAGGCAGGAGAATCCCTTGAGCACAGGAGTTCGAGAGTACAGTGAGCTACGATTACACCATTGCACTCCAGTTTGGGTGACAGAGCAAGACCCTGTCTCAAAGAAAAAAAAAGTCCACAACTCCCTAATCTGGGTTTAGGTCTTTGCATTAAAGCGTGAGTTGGCTGCCTTGCCTGATTGTTTACTAACCATCTTTATACTGTATGTAAAATTTTGTTAGGGATCTTAGAGTTGGCTGTTAATCTGGAACTGTGCTCAAACTCAAAATTTCAGTAGCTGGTGATTTAACTGGATGTTGGAGAAGATATTTGATGCATAACAATAGTGTTCACCCTACAGTTCTTACTGGGAGGAAGGTCTGGAGCTGCCACCAAACTCCATGTAACTTTGTCTGTAAAGTGGGGTGCTTAGAAGATATAATTCCTCCCTGGTTCCATCTGGTGGTCACTGTAGTCTTTTCACAGGATCAAGAAAAGTCTCAGAAAAGGGTCAGTCTTGAAGTTCTTGGGTCTGATGATTCAAAGATTTTCATAACCAGCAGCAGTTTGGGGATGGCATTTTTCAAGTACTGAATCTATTGAATTTAAGCGTATTTGGGGCATTTGAGCCTCAAAAATATAACAGTGTAAATTTTTAATTTGGGATTATAACTTATTTTGATTAAAATCATTTCTATAGACTGAGGTAACTTTTTAGTTTTCTGCTACTATCTGAATAAACTTGTAACTAATTGAAATTTCTGTTTCTTCTCCTTGGTGTAGCTTATCAACCAGCCCAGCCGTATCCCTTCGGAACAGGGGGGTCAGCAATGTATCGACCTCAGCAGCCTGTTGCTCCTCCTACTTCAAATGCTTACCCTAACACCCCTTACATATCTTCTGCTTCTTCCTATTCTGGGCAGTCTCAGCTGTACGCAGCACAGCACCAGGCCTCTTCACCTACCTCCAGCCCTGCTACTTCTTTCCCTCCTCCCCCTTCCTCTGGAGCATCCTTCCAGCATGGCGGACCAGGAGCTCCACCATCATCTTCAGCTTATGCACTGCCTCCTGGAACAACAGGTACACTGCCTGCTGCCAGTGAGCTGCCTGCGTCCCAAAGAACAGGTCTGCGCTTGAAAGGGATTTGGTTTGGCCCACTCCTTTGTTTATGAACAGATGGGTGGATGGAGGGGTATTATTTCTAACTGTTTGTAAACTGGGTAATGTGAGGTGTTGACTGAGGTTTGGGTTTGTTTTTTTGGTGTGTGTGTGTGTGTGTGTGAGAGAGAGAGAGAGAGAGAGAGAGACAGACAGTCTCGCTCTGTCACCCAGGCTGTAGTGCAGTGGTACAATCTCGGGTCACTGCAACCTCTGCCTTCCGGGTTCAAGTGATTCTCCTGCCTCAGCCTCCCAGGTAGCTGGGATAACAGACATGCAGCACCACACCCGGCTAATTTTTGTATTTTTAATAGAGACAGGGTTTCATTATGTTGGCCAGGCTGGTCTCAAACTCCTGACCTCAAGTAATCCACCCACTTCGGCCTCCCAAAGTGCTGGGATTACAGGTGTGAGCCACTGAGCCTGGCCTTGATTGAGTTTTTTGTTATTGTTGTTGTTTTCTTTTCTTTTCTTTAAGACCCAGTCTCATTCTGTTGCCTAGGCTGGAGTGCAGTGGCGTGATCTCGGCTCACTGCAGCCTCCACCTCCTGGGTTCAAATGATTCTCCTGCCTCAGCCTCCCAAGTAGCTGGGACTACAGGCACAAGACACCATGCCCAGCTAATTTTTGTATTTTTGGTAGAGATGGGTTTCACCATGTTGGCCAGACTGGTCTCGAACTACTGACCTCAGGTGATAGCCCACCTCAGCCTCCCAAAGTGCTGGGATTACAGGTGTGAGCCACCGCATCCGGTCAGATATTACTACTTTTAAAGTCTTAAGGAAAGAGAGTTGATCCCAGAATTATACACACATCTTCCTCCTTTGATGTACAGTCATATGCTGCCTAATAAAGTTTCAGTCAGTGACAGACCACGTATATAATGGTTATCCCATAAGATTATAATGGAGCTGAACATCTTCTATAGCCTAGTGATGTCTTAGCTGATACACTGTTGTAGTGCAACATGTATTATTCATGTTTTGTTTTGTTTTGTTTTGTTTTGTTTTGTTTTTTTGAGTCAGAGTTTCACTCTTTTGTCCAAGCTGGAGTGCAGTGGCGCAATCTCCGCTCACTGCAAGCTCCGCCTCCCGGGTTCACACCATTCTCCTGCCTCAGCCTCCCAAGTAACTGGGACTACAGGCGCCCGCCACCACGCCCGGCTGATTTTTTTGTATTTTTTTAGTAGAGATGGGGTTTCACCATGTTAGCCAGGCTGGTCTCGATCTCCTGACGTCGTGATCTGCCCGCCTCGGCCTCCCAAAGGGCTGGGATTACAGGCGTGAGCCACCGCGCCCGGCCTACTCATGTCTTTATAGTGTTGCTGGGGTAAACAAACCTGTGCTGCCTGCCACTCAGAAGAGTATAATACATAAAATTATGTACAGTATATAATACTTGATAGTGATAATAAACAACTATTACAGGTTATATATTTACTATACTTTTAATCATTATTTTAGAATGTATTTCTACTAGTTTTTTTTTTTTTTTAAAGTTAACTGCTAAACAGCCTCTGGCAGGTCCTTTAGGAATTATTCCAGAAGAAGACCTTGTTATCATAGAATATGACCGCTGTGTTTCAATGCCCCTGAAGACTTTCCAATGGGACAAGATGTGGAGGTGGAAGACAGTGATACTGAGGATCCTGACCCTGTGTAGGCCTAGGATAATGCATGTTTTTGTGTCTTAGTTTTTAACAAAAATTTCAAAAGTAAAAAAATTATATGTATATATATGCATATATATATATATATATATATATATATATATATATATAAATGGCATGATCTCAGCTCACTGCAACCTCTGTCTCCCGGGTTCAAGTGATTCTCCTATCTCAGCCTCCCGAGTAGTTGGGATTACAGGTGTGCACCACCAAGCCCAGCTAATTTTTGTATTTTTGGTAGAGATAGGTTTTCACCATGTTGGCCAGGCTGGTTTCAAACTCCTGACCTCAAGCGACCCTCCTGCCTCAGCCTCCCAAAGTGCTGGGATTATAGGCTTGAGCCACTGCATCTGGCCATAAATAAATTTTTAAAATAGAGCATATTTTTGTACAGCTATATAATATTTGTGTTTTATGGTGTTATTACAAAAGAGTCAAAAAGTTAAAATATTTAAAAGTTTATAAAGTAAAAAAGTTACAGCAAGCTAAGGTAATAAAATAATTTTAAATAAATTTAGTGTAGCCTAAATGTAGTGTTTATAAAATCGACAGTAGTGTATAGTAATGTCCTAGGCTTTTACCTTCACTCACAACTCACCCAGTGCATCTTCCAGCCTTCTAAGGCTCATTTGTGGTGAGTGCCCTATACAGGTATACCATGTTTTAAATCTTTTATACCATACTTTTACTGTACCTTTTCTATGTTTAGAACACAAATACCATGGTGTTACAGTTGCCTACAGTATTGTGTTTAGTACAGTAACATGATGTACAGGTTTGTACCCTAGAAGTAATAGGCTATATCATACAGCCTAGTTGTGTGGTGGGCTCTACCATTTAGGTTTGTGTAAGTGCACTCTGTGATGTTCACATGACGATGAACTCACTTAATGATGTATTTCTCAGAATGCATACTCATTACTAAGTGATACATGACTGTATAATATTAAAGTCCAGAGTACCAAAACGTACACACACACACACTGTATTCATCATCCTTAACTACACAAATAAGATTCCAGTAATACACTGCAGATACATCAATAGTTTGATATTTTAGAGAGGAATGCTAATTCATTTGTGGAGTTCCAAAAATTACCTTTTATAACCTAGGTGACTGAAGATAGTATCCTTTCTCCGTAGTTGGGTAAGAATCAGAATTCTTGAGTGAAAGAGGTAGCATGGGTTGGAGTAAATCCCCACTTAAAAAGTGGTACAGGGAAGTAGTGAAGGGAATAAACATTTATTGAGTTCATATTGGACATGTTCTAGCACTTGTTATATGTTTTCTTATTTAAGTCTTACAACCTTGAGAAGTAGTAACAATTATTGCATTAAAAATTACAGATGAGAAGACTAGTTTCTTAGGAGTTATGTTTCAGGACTGCACAGTGATAGTCTCCAAGTTGAGATACAAACCAGGTTCCCTATCTTCAAAGCCCATGTTCATTCTTCTGTACCAGGTAGTTTAGTCCTGGTGTAAATGATAGAAAACTATCACCATTGCAATTTCAGAAATCATCCAGATGATTTTTGTTTGAGGCATTTGTTACTTTATAATCTAAATTAAATATTTGCATAGGTATTCTTTTTCTCCTTAAGCAGAAGGGCATTTGGCCTTGAGATTAGTCTTTGTTTATATACAAAGTAACAGAACTTTCTAACCTGGCTGAGAAACAGAGTGACTAAAAGGAAGAAGAAGCCAGACAACTTTTCAGTGTTGAGCATGCAGTATGCCTGTCTGCTTTGTTACCTCTTGAACGTTAGTAGTCTGCTATATTTTAATCTACTGACAACTTTATCTTATAGTAGTCTGCTGTATTTTAATCTACTGACAACTTTATTTTATTTTCTTTTTAAATTTCCTAAAAGTTTTGCTTAGGTTATACAAATAATTATAAATGAGGCTGGGTGCAGTAGCTCATGCTTGTAATCCTGCCACTTTGGGATGCCGAGGCGAGGCTGGGCGCGGTAGCTCATGCTTGTAATCCTGCCACTTTGGGATGCCAAGGCAGGTGGATCACCTGAGGTCAGAAGTTGAGACCAGCCTGGCCAATGTGGCGAAACTCTGTCTCTACTAAAAATACAAAAATTAGGCCGGGCGCGGTGGCTTGTGCCTCTAATCCCAGCACTTTGGTAGGCCAAGGCGGGTGGATCACCTGAGGTCAGGAGTTGGAGACCAGCCTGGCCAATATGGCGAAGCCCCGTCTCTACAAAAAACACAAAAATTAGCTAGGCATGGTGGTGCATGCCTGTAATTCCAGCTACTCAGGAGACTAAGGCAGGAGGACCGTTGAACCCAGGAGGTGGAGATTGAAGTGAGCCGAGATCGCGCCACTGCACTCCAGCCTGGGCAGCAAGAATGTAACTCCGTCTCAAAAAAGAAAAAAAAAAGAAAAAAAGAAAAATTAGTCAGATGTGGTGGCAGGCACCTATAATCCCAGCTACTCAGGAGGCTGAAGCAGGAGAATCATTTGAACCCTGGGACAGAGGTTGCAGTGAGCTGAGATCGCGCCACTGCACCCCAGCCTGGGTGAAAGAGTAAAACTCCATCTCAAAAAATTATAAACAAAAATTTTGTCGTTCCAGTGTGTCTCAGATAATGATTTTGTTTAGGATTTAGAAATTCGAGCCGTTCAATGGTTAATTTCTGACAGATAGCAGAGACTTTCAAGCTCTCTATTAGTGAACCACAAAATTAACGTGCTCAGGGCTCAACATTCATTCGGTAGATTTTCGATGGATACCTGTTTGGTCTACAATCAGAATTATCCCAGACAGAGACAGTAGAGGCAGAAAAGACCATACATTTCTAGTGAAGAGCAAATAGCTCTGCTATAAATTGAACATGTAATTTGTATTTAGGCCAAATTTTGGAGAGCCTTAAGTGCCAGGGCAAGGAGTTTTACTTCATATAATACAATAAGAAAGAAGTTTCTCATGAAGGATTTTGAACTGCTGAGTGGTGCAGTCAAAGTGGTACTTGAGGGAGATTAATCTGGATGTAGCCTTGCAAGATAGATTGTGGGCAGCACAGCAGAATCAGAGGTAAGAAAACAGACTCTTTACTAGTTCTAGGTAGGAGATGGTAACAGCCTGAGTTGGGATAGTGCATTGCGGTTTTTGTGATGGCAGCACAGGACAGCAGGGAGTTTTCCCTGTTTTACTATCTAGGATAACTGACTGTCACTTCTGTTTCTGTTTCTAGGGGAGAGAGCACTTTGAAATATGAAGACTAATTTAATTTATGTGTATAATCTTGTACTTCTTCACATAGAAGAGTCTTGAAGGGAAATAATACTGTATATTCTCATGAAACAGTGTTCTGAAATTTAAAAAAATTTTCATGAACATTCCTTAGGCAAATTATAGCACCTAGTTTTAATTATTCAAGTAAAGGAAAGCATGATATCCTTCCTTCCTTTTCTTTGAATAATTCTATCTGTATCATTAGAAAATGACTTCAAGGATTCAGAATGTCTTTCTAGTTTTTAATTTTTAATTTTGTGATACTCTTTTTAAACCTGTGACATGCTAGGCTTATAGGGAAAGGAAAGATATATGGTTGACAAAGATGCTTTATTCTGTTTCAAATTAATCTTCTAGCCAAAAGTCTCTATGCTTTTAGCACTAATATTTTTCTCTGAGTCCACTGAAAAGTGTCTTAGCCAGTGCATAGATTCTACCATTATGCTCCTGTAAGAGTACCTAAGAAGGTTTCCAGTGAGAAGTGGGATTGGGTAAGGATGTTGTGCAACTCCACCCCTGCATGTGAGACCAGCAGTTCCCTCTTCCTTCCCCCAAAGATTCTCTGGACGATGAATCTCTACACTAAGGTGGATAACACTCCATAGTGGATAACAGTCCATAGTGTATAAACATGCTATATTTATTTTTTAAATGAATGTTTCTTGGAGTGGGCACGGTGGAGTGCGTGAGCCCTGGAGTTCAAGACCAGCTTGGGCAACATGGCAAGAGCCCATCTCTATAAAAAATACAAAAAATTAGCCAGGCATGGAAGCATGTGCCTGTATTCTCAGCTACTTGGGAGACTGAGATGGGAGAATCGCTTGAACCCGGGAGACAGAGGTTGTGAGCTGTGATCGCACCTCGGCAGCAGTGAGACCCTGTCTCAAAACAACAAAAAAAGTTCCTTGGTTTTTATTAATTTTTCATTGTAGGAAGTTTGTAAAAGACTCAAAGTTGTATAAAAAATAAAATAAATATTACCTATAATTCTACCACCCAAATATAACTACTATTAATTTAGGTTTATTTCCTTCATACACATATATACATACATACATAAAAACTTGCGGCCGGGCGCGGTGGCTCAAGCCTGTAATCCCAGCACTTTGGGAGGCCGAGACGGGCGGATCACGAGGTCAGGAGATCGAGACCATCCTGGCTAACACAGTGAAACCCTGTCTCTACTAAAAATACAAAAACTTAGCCGGGCGAGGTGGCAGGCGCCTGTAGTCCCAGCTACTCGGGAGGCTGAGGCAGGAGAATGGCGTGAACCCGGGAGGCGGAGCTTGCAGTGAGCTGAGATCCGGCCACTGCACTCCAGCCTGGGNCATGTTTAAAGGTACAGCTCTGTGCCATTAAGTACATTAATGTTGTGCAACCAGCAGAACTTTTTTTAAAAAGTTTTGGGATTCATAGTGGGTGTATATGTTTTTAAGGTACAGAAGGTATTTTGATGCAGGTATACAATGCATAATGATCACATCAGGGTAGACAGTATTGGAGTATCCATCACCTCAAGCATTTATCATTCTTTGTGTTGCAGACAGTCCATATACTCTTTTAGTTACTTTTAAATGTACAATAAATATTGTTGACTGTAGTCACCCTGTTGTGATGTCAACTAGATCTTACTCAGTTCTATCTAACTATATTTTTGTACCCATTAGCCATCCCTGCAGAACTTTTTCATCATCTCATACTGAAACACTATACCCATTAAACAATAGCTTCTGTTCCCCACAGCTTCTGGTAACTACTGTTCTACTTTCTGTCCTGTGTATTTGACTATTCTAGGTACCTTACATAAGTAGAATCATGTAACATTTGTCCTTTTGTGTCTGGCTTTTTTGACTGGCATAATGTCTTCCAGGTTCATCTATGTTGTAGCATGTATCAGAATTTTTTTTAAGGCTGAGTAATACTCCATTGTATGTATATACCACATTTGTTATTCATTTGTTATTCATCTGCTGATAGACACTTTGTCTATTGTGAATAATGCTGCTGTGCATTTGAACAAGGATGTGCAAATATCTATTTGATTAAAAGATCTGTTAATTCTTTTTTTTTTTTTTTTTTTTTTTTTTGAGATGGAGTATCACTCTGTTGCCCGGGCTGGAGTGCAGTGGTGCAATCTCAGCTCACTGCAACCTTCACCTCCTGGGTTCATGCGATTCTCCTGCCTCAGCCTCCCAAGTAGCTGGGACTACAGGCACGTGCCACCATGCCCAGCTAATTATTGTGTTTTTAGTAGAGATGGGGTTTCACCGTAGTGACCAGGCTGGTCTCAAACTCCTGACCTCGTGATCCACCTGCCTTGGCCTCCCAAAGTGCTGGGATTACAGGCATGAGCCACCGCGCCCAGCCAGCTTTTTAGTGTGTATACCTAGAGGTGGAATTGCTGGATCAAACAGTAATTCTACATTTAGTTTTTTGAGGAACCACCACACTGTTTTCCACAGCAGCTACATCATTTTACATTCCCGTCAGAAACGCACGAAGCTTTCAGTTTCTCCACATCCATGCCAATAGTTGTGTTTTTTTTGTTTGTTTGTTTGTTTTTTTGTTGTTGTTTTTTTTTTTTTTTTGAGACGGAGTCTCGCTTTGTCGCCCAGGCTAGAGTACATTGGCGCTCACTGCAAGCTCCGCCTCCCGGGTTCACGCCATTCTCCTGCCTCAGCCTCCGAGTAGCTGGGACTACAGGCACGCACCACCACACCCAGCTAATTTTTTGTATTTTTAGTAGAGACCGGGTTTCACCGTGTTAACCAGGATAGTCTCGATCTCCTGACGTCATGATCCGCCCACCTCAGCCTCCCAAAGTGCTGGGATTACAGGCGTGAGCCCCCGCCTCCGGCTTGTTACTCTGTTTTTTAATAGCCATCCTAATGGATTTGAAGTAGTACTTCATTGTGTGCATGCATTTTTAACAAATTAGGATCATAACACAAACACACACATACACGTAATTTTACATCTTTTTCCTTTTTTTTTGAGAAAAGTTCCACTCTGTCACTCAGGCCGGAGTGCAGTGGCTCAATCTCAACTCACTGCAACCTCTATCTCAAGCAATTCTCATGCCTCAGCATCCCAAGTAGCTGGAACTACAGGTGTGTGCCACGACGTCCAGCTAATTTTTGTATTTTTAGTAGCTGGTCAGGCTGGTCTCAAACTCCTGACCTCAGGTGATCTACCCACCTCGGCCTCCCAAATGTTGGGAATTACAAGTGTAAGCCACCACGCCTGACCTTACTTTTTTCTTAATATTACACCGTGAACCATTTTTCCATGCCCTTAAAGTTATGTCATGTTTTAAAAAGAGTAAAATATTCATCCCCGCTTTATAGTTTTTCGAACGAGTTAAAAAAGGATAGGGAAGGATTATCTCCTCTCCAGTTTTCTGAGACATTTCTATTCAAGGTTAAAATGTACTGTGTTGATATTTTTTTAAAGTGTTGACCAAGAGTATCATTTTTCACATCCATAATGAATCTCCATGTTACGGTCTTCTGTAGATATTTATGTTCTTCAGGTAGCTTGTTTTATGTCCTGTCGCTATTAAGGGATGTCTCTATAAAGAAGAGATCAGTTGAACTGTTTGTAAAAAGTCATGAAATCCCAGCACTTTGGGAGGTCAAAGTGGGTGCATTGTTTGAGGTTAGGAGTTTGAGACCAGCTGGGCCAACATGATGAACCCGCATCTCAACTACATATACAAAACTTAGCCAAGCATGGTGGCGAGCACCTGTAATCCCAGCTACTCAGGAGGCTAAGGCAGGAGAATCACTTGAACCCGGAGGGTGGAGGTTGCAATGAGCCTAGATTGTGCCATTACACTCCAGCCTGGGTGACAGAGCGAGACTCCCTCTCAAAAATAAAATAAATAAAATCAATCCTTGAGTACGAGAAGTTTTTTTAAGAAAAGTCACTAAAGCTAAATCTATAAAAGCAAAAAGGATTGAAAGGAGTTAGAATTATAATTGAGACAAAGCTACGTTAAATTAATAAAAGGACTGTTGGGGTTTTACTAAAACACATAGCTTAATATATTGCATGGTTTGAGGTTAGGAGGAGTTAGTCAGGCATATATTTTGGGAGAGGGGTACCTAATTATAAAATATGACCTTCTATTCAGCAGACCTTCCCCACCCCCCTTTAACTTATTCAGGCTAGCCAACTGACTGTTCCTCTTGAGAGACTTGTTTTGCTTCTATTCAGTTTTACCCCTAACTTGGAATTTGATTTTATTATGACTTTGGTGTCATTTTACCAAGGGGACATAAGAAAATAGTTCCACAGACTTTTTTGTGCTGCTAAGAGTTGGTAAAGTCTGGATACCCTCCCAGGATTCAACACCCACAGCTTAAAAGCAGTCCTCTCATCTTCTGCACCTTCTTATGAGGAACAGGAAGAGAGCATGTTGTTTTGACCTGACTAAAGGGTCAAGCCCAGCGTATTTCCAATACTTTTAGGTTTGTATTATATTACCTCCCTCAGCCAGAAGCTGAAGCCTGGTGCTTGAGAGTGCATGAGTAGTCGGGAATCAGGTCAGTCCTTTATTGTAATGCACACACAGTAACTCACCAGGCATTTATGAACTATACTGTTATGAACTCATATCTCACATGGAGAGCTAGGTTGTAAAGTCATCATTTGAGATAAAAATAGAAAATCACTTATAGTCAGTTATCATTGATCCTTTTTACAGTTAAACCCCAGATGAAAAAGTTGGCTTGCATTTATATCTTGTATGAAAAACATCTGTCAGTAAACATTAGAATTGCACTCTACACAATGAGATTTCAAACTATGGGATTACCTCTCCCACCTCACAGTTTCCCTGTGAAACTGCTTCTTGAGTAGAGTTCAAACTCAATTGAACTCACTATATTTTTTCTATTGTTTTACTGCCTCTTTAATTGCAGAATGAAATCACAATTTTAGTTTCTGCTTTGCTCCCTCCCTCATCAATTAATGATAGCTGAATCCACATAAGTTATGTGTCTGACATACTGACATTGTATACCCTTGATTTGAGGCTGGGCCTGGCCTGACCCTAAGTATTTGACAATTGGGATTGCTGTGTTGTCAGTCTGTTTTTCTCTTGTCCACTGCTAGAAACTTTGGTTTCCTATAAGAAGTAGTTATTTCTGGGAGACTTGTGCTTAGTCTGCAAATCTGTATTTTTTTTTTTTTTTAATGTACTTTAAGTTTTGGGTTACATGCAGTTTTGTTACATAGGTATAGACGTGCCATGGTGGTTTGCTGCACCCATCAACCCGTCACCTACATTAGGTATTTCTCCTAATGTTATCCCTCCCCTACCCCCCACAGGCCCCGGTGTGTGATGTTCCCCTCCCTGCGTCCATGTGTTCTCATTGTTCAACTCCCACTTACGAGTAAGAACATGTGGTGTTTGGTTTTCTGATCTTGTGATAGTTTGCTGAGAATGATGGTTTCCAGCTTCATCCATGTCCCTGCAAAATACGTGAACTCATCCTTTTTTATGGCTGCATAGTATTGCATGGTGTATATGTGCCACATTTTCTTAATCCAGTCTGTCATTGATAGACATTTGGGTTGGTTCCAAGTCTTTGCTATTGTGAATAGTGCCACAATAACCACACATGTGCATGTGTCTTTATCATAGAATGATTTATAATTCTTTGGATATATGCCCAGGAATGGAATTGCTGGGTCAAATGGTATTCCTAGTTCTAGATCCTTGAGGAATTGCCACACTGTCTTCCACAATGGTTGAACTAATTTACACTGCCATCAACAGTGTAAACGCATTCCTGTTTTTCCACAACCTCTCCAGCATCTGTTTCCTGACTTTTTAATGATCGCCATTGTAACTGGCATGAGATGGTATCTCATTGTGGTTTTGATTTGCATTTCTCTAATGACCAGTGATGATGAGCATTTTTTCATGTGTCTGTTGGCTGCAAAAATGTCTTCTTTTGAGAAGTGTCTGATCATATCCTTTGCCCATTTTTTGATGGGGTCGTTTGCTTTTTTCTTGTAAATTTGTTTAAGTTCTTTGTAGATTCTGGATATTAGTCCTTTGTCAGATGGATAGATTGTAAAAATTTTCTCCCATTCTGTAGGTTGCCTTTTCACTCTGATGGTGTTTCTTTTGCTATGGAGAAGCTCTTTAGTTTAATTAGATCCCATTTGTCAATTTTGGCTTTTGTTGCCGTTGCTTTTGCTGTTTTAGACATGAAGTCTTTGCTCATGCCTATGTCCTGAATGGTATTGCCCAGGTTTTCTTCTAGGATTTTTATGGTCCTCGGTCTTAAATTTAAGTCTTTGATGCACCTTGAGTTAATTTTTACATAGGGTGTAAGGAAGGGGTCCAGGTTCAGTTTTCTGCATATGGCTAGTCAGTTTTCCCCTACGCCATTTATTAAATGGGGAATCTTTTCCCATTGCTTGTGTGTGTCAGGTTTGTCACATATCAGATGCTAGTAGATGTGTGGTGTTATTTCTGAGGCCTCTGTTCTGTTCCATTGATCTGTATATCTGTTTTGGTATCAGTACCATGCTGTTTTGGTTACCGTAGCCTTGTAGTAATGTTTGAAATCAGGTACTGTGATGCCTCCAGCTTTGTTCTTCTTGCCCAGGATTATCTTGTCTATGCAGACTCTTTTTTGGTTCCATATGAAGTTTAAAATAGTTTTTTCCAATTCTGTGAAGAAAGTCAGTGGTAGCTTCATGGGGATAGCATTGAATCTATAAATTACTTTGGGCAGTAAGGCCATTTTCCTGATATTGATTCTTCCTATTCATGAGCGTGGAATGTTTTTCCATTGGTGTCTTCTCTTATTTCCTTGAGCAGTGGTTTGTAAGTCTCCTTGAAGAGGTCCTTCACATCCCTTGTAAGTTGTATTCCTAGGTATTTTATTCTCTTAGTAGCAGTTGTGAATGGGAGTTCACTCATAAATCTGTATATTCTTACAGAAAGGACCATATGAGGTGGTTACATTATTTGCTGGGCCTATTCTCATTTATATGCACAGCGTGACCCCAGAAATTGTTTCTGCAGAGTGCAGACCACTGGGGCCTCCTCAATCCAGCAGTGAAAAATGATACCACTGGCCGGGCGCGGTGGCTCAAGCCTGTAATCCCAGCACTTTGGGAGGCCGAGACCATCCTGGCTAACACGGTGAAACCCCATCTCTACTAAAAAATACAAAAAACTAGCCAGGCGAGGTGGTGGGCGCCCGTAGTCCCAGCTACTCGGGAGGCTGAGGCAGGAGAATGGCGTAAAAACCCGGGAGGCGGAGCTTGCAATGAGCTGAGATCCGGCCACTGCACTCCAGCCTGGGCGACACAGCGAGACTCCGTCTCAAAAAAAAAAAAGAAAAATGATACCACTGTGCTAAGATAAGCACATTTATCCTTATCAAATGCAGGTTGAAGTCTGTAGGACGTGTAGAAATCACCCCATTTCTCCAGTTCCCTGCTGCTTCAAGAGAGTGTTGGACCAGCAGCATTCATATCATCTGGGAGATGGCTGCAAAGACAGTATCTAAGCTTCTATCACTATACCTAATGAATTAGAATCTGTGGTTTAACAAGATCCATAGCTGATTTGGATTCACAGCTTTGAACAATACCAAAATAGACACATTAGGTGAATATGTTAGGAAGTGCTATCCCCTCAGTGATATTTCTTCATTAGTTAAATAGTAGAAAAACAATCAATGCAAACAATTAGGGAAACATTGTTTTTTAAATATGAGGGGATAAAATTTTCTCTTAAAAAAGATAGAACAGTAAGAAAAAAGTGATGTTTAAGAGTTAATTGGATCTAACAAATGAATTCCCTTTGTCAAAAAACTGGTTACTTAGAGGACATTTCACATGACTTGGTTAAAAAGTAAGTTTTGTTCTCTTATTAAATTAATTTATACTTTCTGGGGATTAATGAAGGGAGAAGAAACAATTATAAAATGAGTAAAGTTTAGAATGTCTTCAGTAAACACTGTTAAGTAATTTTTACATTTTGTCTACAGAAAACCATTCTGTCCAAGACCAGGCACCTATGTTGGAAGGTGAATTGGTTGTAAAATATACCTTTGGAAATCTTTGAATAATTGAATACAATTAATGAATGAACATTAACAATAATGCATGTGAACTTCAAAGATGATGATATCCTAAATCTGATCAGGATAATTTTTTTTTTTTTTTTGGCTTCCCAATTGAATCAAATTTTACAACTGATTGAATTTACATGATTACACAAGTAGCTTGGTTATAAAGGCTGTCTGTTTTATATAGACATAAAGAAAACAACTATGCCAAGACTGTCTTAAGCCACGGGTAAGACTAGAAAGTGATTGCAGAGATTTGAATGATTAATCTATGTAGAACCAGAAGTTTAGAATTTGTTAATCAGAAAGCAGCATATGAGTTAATATTTTGTGGTTAACTCTTGACTGTTTTGAGCCACATCTGATTTTCTGTCTCCTAGTAAACTTTTAAGAAATGAATTCTACTTTTATTTTTTTATTTTTATTTTTTACTTTTTTAAGACAGAGTCTCGCTCTGTCACCCAGGCTGAAGTACAGTGACAGAATCTTGGTTCACTGCAACCTCCACCTCCCAAGTTCAAGCAATTCTCCTGCTTCAGCTCCTGAGTAACTGGGACAACAGGCGTGCACCACCACACACGGCTAATTTTTGTATTTTTAGTAGAGACAGGGTTTCACCATGTTGGCCAGGCTGATCTTGAACTCCTGACCTCAAGTGATCCACCCGCCTCAGCCTCCCAAAGTACTGGGATTACAGGCGTGAGCCACTGCGCCTCGCCTGAATTATGTTTTAAAATCAAGACAAGTAAGTGCTGGTGGTTAGTTGAAGATCGGTATTTTTTAAAGTTTCTGTGACTTTGGTTTGACAGTTTTCTTGTGACTTAATATGTATATCATTTAAACAAGTGCAAGTTAAAATATTGAAAGAACATTTATTGGAAAGGGAATAATTTTTTGTCTTTACATATATACATACATAAAAGTTTCTTTAGCAAGTATCTGGTTCCTTATAGAGGATATCAAAACTCACACTTAGTGAAATGTAAAAGAATTAATTGTGATTTAGAAATTATTCTGTCTTATTTCCAGCATGTTGTATTCTTTTTTCTTTAAAGATGCTGGCATTAAAATACTTAATAAGTTCTGCTATTATGGTTCATTTTTCACTTTGAAGTAACACGGTTTTTTGATTTGTTAGTGTGTGTGTATGGTTTTTTATAAGAGGAAATTTACTACAGTTGGTAGTATTTTAATTTTATATTTGCTATTAGCCTGGAAATTTTTTTTATGGCATTAAAAATCTTAGCACAGATATTTGAATACCTTTTTTTCCTTTGCTTATAATTCCCAAGGCAAAGATGATAAAAATTACTAGTGTTACATAGTTGGAGTCTGCTTTTATCTTAATATTTCTACCATGTTTAGAATAGATGATTTGCTCATGTTGAATTGCCCTCTTGGCAAATAGGAGATTGCTAATTTTATTGTTTTTTTATATGTTGAATATATCAGAAGCCTGGTGTTTTTTTTGTTTGTTTGTTTTTCTGTTTGTTTTTGTTTTTTAGCAGACTGTATTTTCATTATTAGGAGAGAATAGTAAACTGATCTTTGAAAGTCATACACCAATATAAATAAAAACTTCACCACCCTAAATTTAGCACAGCTCTTTCAGTTTAAATGGAAACAGTGTCAAGATATTTTACCTACCAAGTGAAGGCCTTGTTCCTATTAAGAGATGTGAGTGTGAGAATCCAGGGCTACATAGTGATCCCACACTCAGCTGGTAAAACCTTTGTGTGACAGTTATCTCAGGGTTAAGGCAGAATTTTGAAGTATTAAGTGATGGGTTCAGTTTTACTTTTTTCCTTTCAGGATTCTAAAGGAATACGTTCTCTATTATCTGTTATAGGTCCTCAGAATGGTTGGAATGACCCTCCAGCTTTGAACAGAGTCCCCAAAAAGAAGAAGGTACTAGAAAAAGATGTTCATCCAATGGCCTACAGATGTAATGTTAACCACATAGCCACTTGGAACACACTATACCTCACTGATCCTTTTAAAGGCGAAGCTTACTGAGTGATGTATTTAAAGCGATTTAAAGCGTACTTCAACATGCGCCTTCTAATCCATGGAGGGAAGGAAAGAAAGTAGAAAACAGTATCATCAAAACCTTGTTCTGATGATGGTGATATTAATTAAAGCCCTTTTAGAAGGCAAGATATAAATTCCCAACCAGCCTCTTTCAAAAAGTAGGAAATTTCAGGCTTCAGGGTTGCTTTTTTTTTTTGGAATTACTTTGGTCTTTGGGTTCTACTAGTAATCATGAATTTGGCAATTAAATTTTGGACTTTTTCTGTCACATATAATGTGAATGAAATAGCCTCATGGCTGAGCACTGTACAGATCTCAGTAACTGTTAAGAGCTGTTAGAGCACAAATTAGATGCTTCTTTCTGCCCAAGCCATTTTTACTTCTAAAAAATTCCTAGTGACCTCCTTCCCTAAATATAATGAGAGGCCACAATATAAAATTAGGAGGCTTTAAATGAGGAAAGAATGCCAATATTTAGGTTAGTATTAATCAGAAACTGAATTTAGTACTTTTAGTGTGATAGAATTGCCAAATAATGTCTACTTAGGTATTACATTCTGATCATATTAAACACATGTGCACATACACGCACATGCATACTTGGCACCTCTGATTCCAATATTGCTACATACAGTTCTCCAGACCTGATACCCTCTTTCAAAAATGCCATGGTGACTATAATCCCAGCATTTTGGGAGGCTGAGGCAGGCGGATCATGAGGTCAGGAGTTCTAGACCGGCCTGGCCAATATGGTGAGACCCTGTCTCTACTAAAAATACAAAAATTAGCTAGGCGTGGTGGCACACGCCTGTAATCCCAGCTACTTGGGAGGCTGAGGCACGAGAATTGCTTGAACCCGGGAGGCAGAAGTTGCAGTGAGCTGAGATTACGCTATTGCACTCCAGCCTGGATGACAGAGCAAGACTGTCTCAAAAAAAAAAGCCATGGTTTTAGCTCCCCTTTATTGGGGATAAGTATGGGAGGGCAAAGGGAGACAAAGAAATCCAAGTTTGAGCTCCCTATCCGTCTTAGCCAAATCAGCTCTATTTTTGTTTTACTTTACTTTATTCTGCATAAAATTTCATTAGAAAAAAGCATTCTACTACTATTAAAAATTGTTTAGCCATGGTATAACCTCACTCCCTTATTTTAAGCTGAAGAAATGTTGCTATCGTTTTTATTCTTACTCCTGGTGTCTTTTATTTCCATCTTTTAACAGATGCCTGAAAACTTCATGCCTCCTGTTCCCATCACATCACCAATCATGAACCCGTTGGGTGACCCCCAGTCACAGATGCTGCAGCAACAGCCTTCAGCTCCAATACCACTGTCAAGCCAGTCTTCATTCCCACAGCCACATCTTTCAGGTGGCCAGCCATTCCATGGCATACAGCAACCTCTTGGTCAAACAGGCATGCCACCATCTTTCTCAAAGCCCAATATTGAAGGTGCCCCAGGGGCTCCTATCGGAAATACCTTCCAGGTAACAGTAAATTTGTGGAAGTGGAATGGGAGGATGGCTGTGTTTCAGTACATTTTCTTTAATGTGCTAACTTTTATGATTACATGATTATTATTAAACATCTAGACAACCTAAACAAAAAATAGTAACTTTTTTTTTAAAGATTGATCATGTATGTATATTATTTTTCAATTACATGGCCACATAAAAGAAGGTTATACATTTAAGAGTGTTTACTATAACTTGTCTAGGTCAGTAGCCATAATTTAAAATAGATCAATCATCTCTGCATCTGAGGTTGCTAAGCAAAAGCTGTTTCCAAAGATTTTTCTCTTTAAAATAGAAAATAAAAATGTAGTGAGTTATATATTTTTATGTGTATGTATAAAAGCTAATAATACAGCCTTATCTTCAGATAGAGAAAAACATTTTTTACTTGCTTTTCACAACACAAACAGCCAGTTGGCAAAGTCCTGAATGTTGAAAATTTAACACATTTCTACATAACACACTTAGACATAGTTAAGTATTTTGATCTATTCATGAGAAATAAGAGCTTAGATCAAAGTTCAATATAAGAAGATGAAACAAACTCCTGCCCAAGTAAAAAAACTAGTTCTACTGTCTGATTCTGTCTTTGATTCATTGAAGTCAAATTTGTAAAGATTGTATCTCTTGTCACAAGAGTATACTTTACTGTTAAGAGATAATATGCCTGAAGCTGGGCACAGTGGCTCACACCTGTTATCCCAGCACTTTGGAAGGCCAAGGCGGGTGGATCATCTGAGGTCAGGAGTTCGAGACCAGCCTGGCCAGCATGGTGAAATCCTGTCTCTACTAAAAATACAAAAATTAGCTGGGCGTGGTGGCATGCGCCTGTAGTCCCAGCTACTCGGAAGGCTGAGGCAGGAGAATTGCTTGAACCCAGCAGGCAGAGGTTGCAGTGAGCTGAGATCACACCACTGCACTCCAGCCTGGACGACAGAGCGAGACTCCATCTCAAAAAAAAAAAAAAAGAAAGAGATAATATGCCTAAGGAATTTTTAAATGTTAAGAGTTGCATTTTAAAAACATTTTGACAAAGATGAGAAGAAATGGTTCTTTCTGGAAAAATAAAAATTACAGAGTTTTATTTTTAAAAAAATAAAAAAGATTACAAGCCTGTGTTATTTTGGGAAGCTACTCAGCCCTTATATTTGTTTAGACCTGGGTTCTCATGCTGTACTCGCCTAGACCTGAAACTTAGTTACCATCAAAAGAGAAAGATACATAGTGTTCAGCCAGGCTATATACCCAGCTGCTTGCCTACTTGGATGTCTTGGAGGCACTTCAACCTCAGCATGTCCAAAACCTAATTCATACTCTTCCTCCCAAACTTAGTCATCTTTCCTTGTTTCCTGTTATCAGTGAGTGGCACCATAATCTTTTCTGTGGAATCCAGGCAAAAACCTGGGGATCATCTTTATACACTTTTCCCTTTAACCTCTATTTTAAATCTGTCTCTCCAAATCTTGTCGATATCACTCCAAAATATTTTTTGAATCCTTTCTTCTCCACGTTTTTACTCTAGTCCATGCTACCTTCATCTCTAATCTTCATCGGTGCAGGAACCTCCTAATTGGTCTGCTGATATCTACTTTGATCCATCTCTAATTTGGCCTTTTTTCGTCTTTGCCTAAAACATTACAGCTTCCCATCGTTCTCAGGATAAGGACCGAAATATTCAACATTGTCTGGAAGGCCTCAGCTCATACTCCTTGTTCTCTCTGCTCCAGCTATACTGACCTTTTAGCTCCCTTTTACCGTGGTCCTTCCTTTGTACATGGTATTCCTTTCATCTGGAATGCTCTTTTTTCCTCACTTAACTGTTCAACTCCATTTTGTCCTTCCAGTAAAATTTCCTGAAGAGAGCCTTCCCTTCCCTCAGTCAAATCTCAGTTATAGCATCTTTTGTTTCCACCAAGTGTTAACGTACTACAGTTGCTATTTTACATACATTGATGATGTTTTTAAACTGTGCCTCTTCCATTAGCCTGTAAACTCCCTGAGAACTGAGATCATTTCTGTATTGGCTCACCAGTAGTACATAGCCAGTGCCTGGTACATAGTTGCCTAATATTTTTTGAATGAGTGAAAGAATGAACTAATAAAACTTAACCATTTCTTCTTTGTTCTTTCATCTGTACACTCAGCAGCATCGGGATGTCTTCTCTCTTAATCTTTGGCTTCATCTTACAGTTTTGATCACAGCCCAATTAACAACCTCTAAGAGTAAAAGAATAGAAGAATGCCAGCATACACGAGAATGAGCCAACAAGCAGAGCAAGCAGCCATTCTAACCAGCCAAGTGTGTTTTCCAGTGCCTTGTTTTTATTCTCTCTGGCACATACTTATTTCCCATCAGTTATAAACAATATTGACCAACATATGTTACCTAATTAATCAACTACTTTGTATCCAGTCCTGTATATGAAAATCCAAACTGTAGGAAGAGTGCCTACACTTTGTACTAGATATCTGGTTTTTATTTTTACTTATCCTAAGTGATTTCACACATTAAATTTTAATTTGATTTTGAATAGGTCTATCTATAAGGTTGTCAGTTTCTGTTTATCATACAGATTCAAGATTGTGTATATAAGGTAGCTTCTGGTCGTTTCTGATCAGTTTTTGTTGTGTTTCTTCCAGCATGTGCAGTCTTTGCCAACAAAAAAAATTACCAAGAAACCTATTCCAGATGAGCACCTCATTCTAAAGACCACATTTGAGGATCTTATTCAGCGCTGCCTTTCTTCAGCAACAGACCCTGTATGTATTTTTTTTTAAATCATATTTTGCTTAATTAGAAGAATCCTTGGCCAGGCGTGGTGACTCAACTCCTGTAATCCCAGCACTTTGGGAGGCCAAGGTAGGTGGATCATTTGAAGCCAGGAGTTCAAGACCATCCTGGCCAACATAGCGAAACCCCATCTCTACTAAAAATGCAAAAAATTAGCTGGGTGTGGTGGAATGCACCTGTAGTCCCAGCTACTCAAGAGGCTAAGGCAGGAGAATCACTTGAACCCGGAAGGCAGAGGTTGCAGTGAGCCGAGATCGCGCCACTGCACTCCAGCCTGGGTGACAGCGAGAGACTCCATCTCAAAATAAGTAAATAAAATAGAAGAATCCTTTATGGAGTTCTTCTATAATTATTGCTTGAAGTCCTACAAGGTATATTTCTAAAAAGTTTGCACAAAAGTAATAAAGCTAGCACTTACATAGTTTGCATTACATATAGAAATATATTTAATTGCTTTTTATATATAAATGTACTTAATCTTCACAATAACTTGTGGCAGATAGATTTGTCATTTTTATTTACAGACAAGAGAATTAAGGCAAAGAGCAGTTAAGTAACACTTAAGGTCAGAGCCAGCATTCAAACCCAGACATTCTGGCTCTAGAATTCATGCTCTCAACCACCAAGCTTTACTGCCTCTCATCAACAAAATGGCATTTGGCACATAAGCAGAACGTAATGGTGCTATGCAAGAAACTCAGATTTGGGATTCTTTTTGAGCTTGTATTGAAATTGTTAAAAGTAGATAGATCATCTTCTAAAGCTTTGCAGAGATGTTAAAGATAGTTAAATGTTTTAGATATCGGAGGCTTATTTACATTTAAAGCAACTGATTTTACTTAGTTTACTTAGGATACCCCTGTATTGCAATAACAAACATTCCACAAAGCCAGTCTTAAGTGAAATTTCATTTTCTGGTAGCACACATTGAATATTTTCAATCATTGACTACTTGTCTGCATGAAAAAACAACTTCTGGGTTTTATTGTTCATCAGACATTGAGTATGAATATGTACAGCCTTCTGCTGGTCAGTGGCTTTGTGGAAAGCCATTCTCTGTACTGAAAGTATCAGGAAAGCTTTGTGCCTGACATTCTGGGAGTGATGGGAAGACCAAGGTGGAAACGAGAGCAGACGTAGCTGATAACCAGATACATGCTAGCCCTTATGCACACTTCTAAATAGACAGGCCATAATTTACCCTTCTCTCGGTCATCATTCTGTATTCCTCCTGGATACCAAGGAGCTCTGGGTAGTAGAGAACCATAAAAGACAAAGTGTTCCTATAATTCCTGTAATTAGTTGGGGAAGAAGTTCTAATATTCTGCCTGCCTGGCTGCCCTTGCCCCCTTGGGGTGGGGCTCCTGTTTGTAGCTAGGTAAGGTTAACTTTCTTTTTTTTTTTTTTTCTGAGATGAAGTTTCAATCTTGTTGCCCAGGCTGGAGTACAATGGCGTGATCTCGGCTCACCGCAACCTCTGCCTCCCAGGTTCAAGCGATCCTCCTGCCTCAGCCTCCCTAGTAGCTGGGATTACAGGCATGTGCCACCACGCCCAGCTAATTTTGTATTTTTAGTAGAAATGGGGTTTCTCCATGTTGGTCAGGCTGGTCTCGAACTCCCGACCTCAGGTGATCCATCCACCTCGGCCTCTCAAAGTGCTGAGATTACAGGCATAAGCCACCACGCCTGGCCAGGTTAACTTTGAGCAAGGACTGTAAGGTTTCCTTTCCAGAAAAGTTCATTTTAATCAATAGGTGGAATGGTTTTTATAGCATGGATTTATCTTATTTTCACTTTATGTCTAAACAGCACAAAGTAATTTTGCCACACAACTTGATGTGTAGCATCCTTGATGACCTGTCTCTTCCTGTCTCTTCTCCAAGCACACTGGCATTCCTTCCTTGAACACACCAAGAGCGCTTCAGCATCAGGGACTTTATACTTGCCGCTCCTTCTGCCTGGAACTCTTCCTCCACATATCTGCATTGTTTGTTTCCTCCCAAGTTCAAGGCCTCTGCTCAAATGTCCCATTAGCCATCAGGCCTTTCTTTATTACCCCCAACTCCCAACATGTGTCGCCCCCTTCCTGTATTAACTTTTCTTCATAGCAGTTATCACCATCTGACATGCAATATATTGTTCATTTAGTGTCTTTTCTCACCCAGTGGGATATGAGCTGCATGACATACAAGACTTTGTCCCTGGTACAGCACACAGTAAGCAGTCAATAAATATTGAACTAACATGAGGCTGTGGTATAATGTAGAACATTAAGTTAATCATGTAATTTTAAAACTGGTAGTTTTAGTTTTAGAATAGTTTCTTTGACTATACTTTACAGTACTACGGTAGAGAGAAAAAAAAGCTTTTTAATTTAATCATATGTTTTACTACTTCCCTCAGTAATCTTAAGCTGCCAAAAGATAGTTTTCTTTTTTTTCTTGGTGCTTTAAAGGCTTAGAAAAAGGCAGGATTAAACAAATGTAATGAAGTGTTTAAGTAGTATTTTTGAAAGGTTAAAACAAGATTCCACAGTTCACCTGTATGTTTGCCTTCTACCACCTATAATCGACAATAACTGTACTTAGACCTTCTTTTCTGTGATACACTGACCCACTGCTGCCTCCTGATGCTTGTGAATATAGTGCAAGCAAACATGCATATATACCTTATCAAGTGAGTTTGCAGTGCGTATGAAATCCAGTCAGTACTCTTTCGTGCACTGGAAGGAAGTCTCATCCTCTCCTCATCCCAGTCCCCTCCACCCTCCGCCCTCCACTCTCCACCCTTGATAGATGATTGATCTCTGTTCTAATAACCTGTTCAAGTGTCTTTTTTTCTTTCTTTCTTTTTTTTCCTTTGAGACGGAGTCTTGCACTGTTGCCTGGGCTGGAATACAGTGGCAAGATCTCGACTCACTGCAACCTGCGCCTCCCGGGTTCAAGCAATTCTCCTGCCTCAGCCTTCCAAGTAGCTGGGATTAAAGGTGCCCACCATTACGCCCAGATAATTTTTTGTGTTTTTAGTAGAGACAGGGTTTCACCATGTTGGCCAGACTGGTCTCAAACTCCTGACCTCATGATTTGCGTGCCTCAGTCTCCCAAAGTGCTGGGATTACAGGCATGAGCCACCGTGCCCGGCCATAATCTGTTCAAGTTTCTTAGTTGTAGTTGCCTCCATTTCTTTATAAAATGAAGCCATTCAGCATTTTAAGTATAAGGTTTAGTGCAGTGAGATAGGGCAAGTTCTTAGGTTAAAAGTTAATGTTCAAATATAACATCTGTTTTTTCTTTCTTGCAGCAAACCAAGAGGAAGCTAGATGATGCCAGCAAACGTTTGGAGTTTCTGTATGATAAACTTAGGGAACAGACAGTAAGTTTTGGAGGAAGAGTATTTATGATAATCATTTATTCCTAGTTGCTAGTAAAACAGTTGTCTCATCAGCACTCCCATTTAGTATGCATGGGGGCAAAATTGTCATGACAGTTAGAGAATGGGCATGGCTGTGTTAGAATCATAAATTCCACTCACTGGGGTTAAGGGGATATGGCTGTGTGTGTGTGTTTATGTGTGTGTGGTGAGAGAGAAATTTTAACCCTCTCATAACGAGTATAAATACAAACTAGCCTGTGTTGGCCATAAGGTAACTGACCTTCTGCTGTTCCTCTTATATGGCCCAGTTACAAGAAATCAAAGAGTAGGCAGGTACTCTGTTTTCCAGGGACTGAATCTATAATCTTTCTCAGAGTCTAAGACTCTTGATCCTTTTCTTTTAGGATAGCCATTATACAAAAACAAAGCCAAATGTAGCCACAAGATGAATAAGGTAATGTGCTGTAACTATGAAGATAGCCAGGAGTAAGAAGTCGATTCACTATGTTTGTCCTCTTGTCCCCACCTCACCATTCCTTTCTAAAATTGTCTTGTTTTTTATTAATGAAAGCACTAGGAAAGGAGAGGAAAAAAAGAAGTGGGACTTTTTATTTTTTCCATTTCAGTGTTCCTCTACCCCATTCCCCACACCCAGTTCCATCAGATGAAAATAACCATTTCTCTCATGAGAACCAAACTAAAGAAAGTTGATATAACAGTGGAAGTAGTAGTGTGGTCCTTGGACTGATCCAAAATAAAATCTTCTCGCTGGGCACAGTGGGATATGCCTTTAATCCCAGCTACTCAGGAGGCTGATGGGGGAGATCACTGGAGCCCAGGAGTTTGATACCAGCCTGGTCAATATAGCAAGACCCCATTTCCAAAAGAAAAAAAGATACAATTAGCATATACATCTAGATGAGTGTATATTAAAACTTTTTTTAAAAACGAGATGAAAACAGGCCAGGCACAGTGGCTCATGCCTGTAATCCCAGCACTTTGGGAGGCTGAGGTGGGCAGATCACCTGAGGTCAGGAGTTTGAGACCAGCCTAGCCAACATGGCGAAATCCTGTCTCTACTAAAAATACAAAAATTAGCTGTGCATGGTGGCACATGGCTGTAGTCCCAGCTACTCAGGAGGCTGAGGCAGGAGAATCACTTGAACCCAGGAGGCGGAGGTTGCAGTGAGTCGAGATCGCACCACTGCACTCCAGCCTGGGTGACAGAGTGAGACTCCATCTCAAAAAAAAAACAAAATAAAGTCTTCTGTAAAGTATGGACACCTGTGCCAAGTAATGACGTAAAAAACTACAGGTTTTATAGTTTTAAGAGATGACAGGATTATAAAAAAGCAGTTAAGAATTAGTAAATTTGGGCCCGCCCTTTGAGATATTATGATTAAGAATCTTTAATCTCCTTTTTGTGCATAGGAGAATTTTTTAAAGGTCTGAGGCTCTTTTTTTTTTTTTTTTTTTGAGACGGAGTCTTGCTCTGTCGCCCAGGCTGGAGTGCAGTGGCCGGATCTCAGCTCACTGCAAGCTCCGCCTCCCGGGTTCACGCCATTCTCCTGCCTCAGCCTCCCGAGTAGCTGGGACTACAGGCGTCCGCCAC